>NC_050076.1:55866040-56236653 GCF_009764565.3 Dermochelys coriacea
CTCTCAGGCCTTTAGGCATCACCTTCGTCCATAAGGGTGTGGACATTCCATGCTCCTAGAATGAGCCGTTTCTTCTTTATTGTTTTTTGACTGCTGTAGGACGACTGCTGGACAGCCATGCTAGTCTGGACAGATGTTATGGGGCAGGCAATGTATAGGGCACCTTTTCTAGCCCCTTCCCTTAAAAAGGGAGAACAGTGCTATCCTAAAAAGGATTGCTCAGTTGCCTAGGATGCTGCTGAACTTCTCCACTGCCCCAGGGATGGAGCTGAACAGCCACTAGTCCCAAGATCGCCTACATGCAGGATTGTGGCTATGACTGTCAGTGGTCATCTCCACCTGTTGCTTCGCCACACCCCCATCGCCTCAGGACTTGGATTGATGATGATGAGTTTTGATAAGATGCTGTTAATGGGATGAGATTTGCAAGAAAACCTGTGTGGGAAACTTTTAAATGAGAAAGCCGTTGCAGAGGGGCAGTCCCACTCTCTCAGCTGTAGAAACTAGATTCCAGTGGCACGAAGGGTTGTTACAGCTAGGGACTTCCATCGCTGCAGCGGATGGCCAGAACATTGTCAGTGCCTTGTCATGCTCTCTGTACCTCCCTCAGCACAGTGCTGAACTGCCTACATGTTCATTGAATCAAAAATTGATTTCCTCCACCCAGTCCACCGGAGAACATACTGTTTCAATAGGACCTGGAGGAAAAAAACACACTCCCAAAGCAAAAACTAATAGGCTTCCAATGGCTCATCACAATGATTTCCGATGATCTTTGAAAGTGGCTCACTGAAAAGTCAGGCTTGTCAGAAAACTGCAGCGCATGTGATCTAAAGTTGCCCAATCACCATATCTAGTTCCAAACTAGAGAGAAAGGCACAAGATAGCATTCCCAGGGTGGGGTGTGGAATCTGACTCTTATTGCATTTCTTTTAGTCTGGTATTGGAGGGAATGTCTAGAATCAACTTAGAAAAGCTGCCAGTAAGAGCTCCATTTAGGTCTTTGGAAGAAAGGGCAGGAAAAGTCACTATGATAAATCTGGCTTTTGACGTCCTCTTCGCTCTAGGATCCAAATGTTATTTGTAACTCAGTATGATCTAAGGCCTATTTAAGACAATGATCTTTGCCTCTGGCTTTTAGAAAGACTTCATCCTCAACCCAAACCTACAAATGGTGTTTTGCTCCTGGAGTAAAGAAGGCATCCAAAGCAATAAAGGTCGGTGATTTTGTGTCCCATTTTTCTCTCTAATTTTAATATGAAATGTGGATGTACAAAGTATGCTCCCAAACAGATCAGCAAGACAGACATGCTGCAATTCAAAAGCACGTGGTAAATTTCTGTCTGGGATTTCTTTGGGTCTGATAAACATGAACTACATCAGCTAGTTATTTAAGTTCCATTTTTGGCTCTAGCCCTTATTGCTCCCTGACAGAGATCCCATCCCTCTCTTACACCAAGCTACATTTTGTTCACAAAGATGTTTCATTTGGGGTACTTACTCCTAGGGTAATTCTGTGCCACAGTGCAAGTGCAGAATTAATATCACCTGCAGATTTTACTCTTTCCTTGCAGAAAAATTGATTCACTTGCCCTTCTGGGGCAGGGTCAGTATCTGTGTGTGGAGTATGCATCTGGTTCGGGCAGCGGGAGCAGCCAGGGGAGACATAAATCACTGCCTTGGGAGGTGGGGCTGCGCTCTCTCTGTCCCTCACTCACAGTCATGGTGTACCTAGAGACAGGGAGGGTCAGGACTGGGGCCACCCCAACCAGGGGCTCCTACCGTGTGCCAGGCTCCAGCTGCTTGTCCCAGATGGGCTGGTGGGGGGAGACAGGACTTCCTCTTCCCCTGCACGGGCTGCTCCCAGGGTGGGGGCTGGGTTAGAACCACTGCTGAGAACCTCCCCTGGCTGTACAAAGCTCCACACACACACCCCACTTCCTGCCCCCATCGCTCTCTAGCCGTGGGGGGAGAGGTCACCGTACAGGGAGCTGCCTCCCTGTCCACCCAACCCTTGTGCATCCAGATCCTCCTCCGCACCCAGACTCCCCCACCAAGCTCCACCCTCTTGCATCCAGACCCCCACTTTTGCACCCAGACCACCTCTCCTGCTGAGCCCCCTGCACTCAACCCCCCCCCACTGAGCCCCAACTCCCTTGCACCTGGACCACCCCATTGAGCTCCCTGCACCTGGACCCCCACTCCACTGATTCCCAACCAGCTGCACCCAGACCCCCACCCCTCCAAGCCCCCCTCCCCAGCACCTGGACTCCCCACTCAGACACCCAGACCCCCCTGATGAGTCTCATCCCTCCACACAGACCCTGTCCCCCCACTGAGCCCCAACCACCTTCACCTGAACCCCCACAGAGTCCCATTCTCCCCGCACTCAGAATACCTCAATGAATCCCTGTGCATCCACATCTGCCACCCACCAAGACCCCCCACCAAGCCACTCACTTCCAGAGTGTCCCACACAGAACTCTCTCACCCCAGACCTGTACCTCCCCCACACTAAGCCCCCCCTCACATTTGGCTCCTGCCAGGCTGAGCCTGCCTGTCCCACACCTGGATTGGGGCAGGGGGAGCAGGGCTGGGTGTGCATAGAAGACTCTGTCCCTCTTGCTCACTTGGAGCCATCTGCTAATATGCCTAGTAAGGAATCTATTTATCAAAAACCGTTTCCTGACTCTTTGTCTGTATTGTTACAGACACACTTACTGACAGGTATTTTGAAATAAATTACCAAAATTATTGAAAATGGTGTGATTATTTTGTGTTAATTTGGCAAATAAAATATTTTAAAATATTGTGCATAGAATGTTTAATTTTTGGTGCAGTCTTCCCACAGGAGGGAGGCACTTCAGAGATGAAGGGAAATCCTGACAGGGATTCTTGATTAAGTGTTCTATACTCTACTCCTTATTTCAGAGTAGCAGCCGTGTTAGTCTGTATTCGCAAAAAGAAAAGGAGTACTTGTGGCACCTTAGAGACTAACAAATTTATTAGAGCATAAGCTTTCGTGAGCTACAGCTCACTTCATCGGATGCATTCGATGCATCCGATGAAGTGAGCTGTAGCTCACGAAAGCTTATGCTCTAAAAAATTAGTTAGTCTCTAAGGTGCCACAAGTACTCCTTTTCTTTCTCCTTTAACTGTATCTGTTTCTGCTTTGACTACTGGCTACCTCATTGCATTAATTATACATTTCAGTTGACCAGGAAAAAAAATACTAGATAATGCCTACACGTGAACTGATTCAGAATGCTCTGACCTGGGGCTCCTGTAGAAAGGGAACTGGTGATAGCAGGCAGGAAATGTCCTGTTGTGACCTATGGAATGGAAGGCTAAAGGTGGAAATTAGTGGTTTGCTAGTAGAATCTGCTACTGAGGAAATATGTCTTTGACCAGCAGTTTCCATGGAACAGGGAGCTGCAACAGCCAGGGAAACACATTTCATCTAGTGCTTAGAACTAATCTATCAGGCGCTCACTAAAGGAGTAGTGGAACCGGGAAAAATGAAGTGACTCACCTAATCCCCCTCTCAGTTTGGCGTGTTCTCGTTCCTCCTCAAAGCTAGAACTGACAGATCAGAGCACAGTTCCAGCCTTGTTCTCCTGAGTGCTGGTTGTGAACTGGTTTAAATGTTATCATCATCAGAGCAAGTCTTCTGATCTCCTGGTTTTTCTAGGAGGCATTTCATCCATTGTGTTCTCTCTTTAGACCCATCACTCCAACCTCCTTCTCCCCTGCCTGGCCCCCTGCGGCTCACTCACATGGCTTGCTGACAGCAGAGATCTTCAGTGATCAGGAAAAAACCCCTGAGACAGCAACGCTTGGCTCAAACAGCAAAATGAGACCAACAAAGGCGTCATTGTCAGAGAGCAGTGAAATAGTGATCAGCAGTGACCCATGTTCAGGTCCCCACAGTCATCCATTTGCAGCTTATTTATTAGGGAGGGCCTGGGAATGGAGGAGATTCTCAGGGACATGCATAGTGCCTAATGAATAATGCCTCCCTATCACAAAGCTCTGGGGTTCCCTGTGAGATATCCACAGGCAAAGACTATCACTCAACATGTTATAAAAATGTGGGGGCAAGACACCTCGTGCCTTACATGGCTGGAGACACAGGGTCCGATTCTACATTCACACTGGCTTTACAACTGTGTCCCTCCACTGACCTCAGATTTCCTGATTTACACTGGTATGAAATGAGAATCAGACCCACAGATTTTATTTTCCTTAGGAAACAGTTTGGTGTAAAGCAAGATAAATTGTCTACTAGTTCCCATTTGTTCCCATTATAAGCCCACCACACAATTTGGATCAAGCATCTGTTTGAGGGGCCAAGGCCTGGAATAGGAGAAAGGGATCAGAGGGAAAGCTCAAGGATCTCTCAATAGAAAAATGAACATGATGGGATGTTTCTGGACAGGGATAAAGGCTCGTTCACAAAGCTGTGTGTGAAAGCTTGCACAGAGCCTGCCTCCATTACGCCTGGCTCCATGTGGTGCTCTTAGCCTCTGACTTGTAAGCACTGAAATCTACCCAACCTTTCATTTAAAAGCATGCAATTCTGAATATCTTTGTGGCTGGAGAAAAGCTAAATAGCAGTTCAGGATTAGCTGGGATTCAGGATATCAGTGTGGGATACCAATCCACCATACCATTGCAAGAACTGTCATGGTGCTGAGTTATATAGTTATTATGTAAAAAGTTGCTAATGTACCACATTTATATGGATTGTGCCCCACACGCACAGGTTGCCAAGAAGGCTGCATGGATAACACACTTGCACCATGGCCCCATCTTTCTGCTTATGAAACCTGTTTCTAAAGCAGTTACCCAAATGCAGTGTGATATGTCAAAGCCAGAAATTTGAAGTGAAAGGTGCTACAGTGGTAGCAGAGCAGGAGTTCCCAGACTGATCTGTGCTCCATGGCATTGTCTAATTCATGGAGGTGCAGCATCTATCAGCATTCAAGTAGTGCTGCTACCTATTACCCCATCTAAGACTCCTTCAGGTTCTCTAAAGACTTCTCTGAAAAACAAGCCTCTCTCAGCAGTCTACATAGCTGTTTGATGCCAGAGGTGTCTTTGGTTAAGTGGGGATGATTAGAGCAGTAGGGGCTACAGCCAGTTAGGAAAGGAGATTTAGTACCAACAAGTGGAAAGTGCCACACCGAGAGAGGAAGTGAACAGCAGGTGCAGCGTGCGGGACATACCAGTAGCCAGGCTCAGGAAGCCAATTGCAGTGCATAATAACAGTTTTATGGAATTTACCAAGAGCAATGCTACATGTTAACATAAGAACTGCCATGGTGGGTCAGACCAAAGGTTCATCTAGCCCACTCTCCTGTCTTCCCACAATGACTAGGGTCAGATGATTCAGAGGGAATGAACATATCAGGGAAAGTATCAAGTGATCCATCCCTTGTCATCCAGCCCCAACATCTGGCAGTCAGAGGGTTCAGGAATATCCAGAGCATGGGATTGCATCAATAGCCACTGATGAACCTTGTGACGGGTTTCCCCCAGGGTGCAACCTGGAACTAGGGTACCACTGAGCCTTCTGACCCACCAGCCTGGGTTCCCTCTCACACTGTGCTGCTGTGACAAGTTAAAAAGCCCTCCAAGCTTGCACTTTCACCAGCATTCACACAAAGACATATGCAGCTGCAGTTACATGCAGGCTCTCCAACCACCAGCCTCCCAATTTAGGACCCCAGAGCAGTACTATCCTGCCTTGGTCAAATCTGGCCTGTATATGGGTTTAACGCCCAGTCCGCCACTCCCTTAATGTGAAGAGGACCATGCACATTTGTGGTAACTAAGCTGAGATTTTTCCCTAGAAACCTTAGTCAAACACACACTGATTTGGATTAAAGCATAAAATATGTTTATTAACTACAAAAGATAGATATTAAGTGATTATCAATGATATCAAACAGATGAAAGCAGATTACTTAGTAAATAAACAAAGCCACAAACTGAGTTTAACATACTAGATAGGTAGGATATGAATTAGCAAATTCTCACCCTGAGTGATAAGCAGGCTGGCTGATTCTTAAGGCACAAGCTGCCTTTGCTTTGCAGCTTGGGTTTCCATACACAGGCTAGAAATTCATTTAGCCTGAGACCATCACTTCCCCCAGTCCAGTCTTTGTTCTTCAGGTGTTTCCAGGTGTGTTGTTGTAGGGAGAGTGAGGTACCATCATGATGTCATTTCCCCCTTTTATATCTTCTTCCCACTTACTGGAAAGCTCTTTTGCTGTGACCTGGGTCAAACAGTTCCCACTGTGTAGTACTTTGACTCCCTCAGGGAACCATCATGATGTCATTTCCCCCTTTTATATCTTCTTCCCACTTACTGGAAAGCTCTTTTGCTGTGACCTGGGTCAAACAGTTCCCACTGTGTAGTACTTTGACTCCCTCAGGGAACAGATGGCCAGGATCCCCTGGGGGACTAACATGAAAGGGAAGGGAGTCCAGGAGAGCTGGCTGTATTTCAAGGAATCCCTGTTGAGGTTACAGGGACAAACCATCCCGATGAGTCGAAAGAATAGTAAATATGGCAGACGACCAGCTTGGCTTAATGGTGAAATCTTAGCGGATCTTAAACATAAAAGAGAAGCTTACAAGAAGTGGAAGGTTGGACATATGACCAGGGAAGAGTATAAAAATATTGCTCGGGCATGTAGGAAAGATATCAGGAGGGCCAAATCGCACCTGGAGCTGCAGCTAGCAAGAGATGTCAAGAGTAACAAGAAGGGTTTCTTCAGGTATGTTGGCAACAAGAAGAAAGCCAAGGAAAGTGTGGGCCCCTTACTGAATGAGGGAGGCAAGCTAGTGACAGAGGATGTGGAAAAAGCTAAATGTACTCAATGCTTTTTTTGCCTCTGTTTTCACTAACAAGGTCAGCTCCCAGACTGCTGTGCTGGGCATCACAAAATGGGGAAGAGATGGCCAGCCCTCTGTAGAGATAGAGGTGGTTAGGGACTATTTAGAAAAGCTGGACGTGCACAAGTCCATGGGGCCGGACGAATTGCATCCGAGAGTGCTGAGGGAATTGGCGGCTGTGATTGCAGAGCCCTTGGCCATTATCTTTGAAAACTCGTGGCGAACGGGGGAAGTCCCGGATGACTGGAAAAAGGCTAATGTAGTGCCCATCTTTAAAAAAGGGAAGAAGGAGGATCCTGGGAACTACAGGCCGGTCAGCCTCACCTCAGTCCCTGGAAAAATCATGGAGCAGGTCCTCAAAGAATCAATCCTGAAGCACTTAGAGGAGAGGAAAGTGATCAGGAACAGTCAGCATGGATTCACCAAGGGAAGGTCATGCCTGACTAATCTAATCGCCTTTTATGATGAGATTACTGGTTCTGCGGATGAAGGGAAAGCAGTGGATGTATTGTTTCTTGACTTTAGCAAAGCTTTTGACACGGTCTCCCACAGCATTCTTGTCAGCAAGTTAAGGAAGTATGGGCTGGATGAATGCACTATAAGGCGGGTAGAAAGCTGGCTAGATTGTCGGGCTCAACGGGTAGTGATCAATGGCTCCATGTCTAGTTGGCAGCCGGTGTCAAGTGGAGTGCCCCAGGGGTCGGTCCTGGGGCCCGTTTTGTTCAATATCTTCATAAATGATCTGGAGGATGGTGTGGATTGCACTCTCAGCAAATTTGCGGATGATACTAAACTGGGAGGAGTGGTAGATACGCTGGAGGGGAGGGATAGGATACAGAAGGACCTAGACAAATTGGAAGATTGGGCCAAAAGAAATCTAATGAGGTTCAATAAGGATAAGTGCAGGGTCCTGCACTTAGGATGGAAGAATCCAATGCACCGCTACAGACTAGGGACCGAATGGCTCGGCAGCAGTTCTGCGGAAAAGGACCTAGGGGTGACAGTGGACGAGAAGCTGGATATGAGTCAGCAGTGTGCCCTTGTTGCCAAGAAGGCCAATGGCATTTTGGGATGTATAAGTAGGGGCATAGCGAGCAGATCGAGGGACGTGATCGTTCCCCTCTATTCGACACTGGTGAGGCCTCATCTGGAGTACTGTGTCCAGTTTTGGGCCCCACACTACAAGAAGGATGTGGATAAATTGGAAAGAGTACAGCGAAGGGCAACAAAAATGATTAGGGGTCTAGAGCACATGACTTACGAGGAGAGGCTGAGGGAGCTGGGATTGTTTAGTCTGCAGAAGAGAAGAATGAGGGGGGATTTGATAGCTGCTTTCAACTACCTGAAAGGGGGTTTCAAAGAGGATGGCTCTAGACTGTTCTCAATGGTAGCAGATGACAGAACGAGGAGTAATGGTCTCAAGTTGCAATGGGGGAGGTTTAGATTGGATATTAGGAAAAACTTTTTCACTAAGAGGGTGGTGAAACACTGGAATGCGTTACCTAGGGAGGTGGTAGAATCTCCTTCCTTAGAGGTTTTTAAGGTCAGGCTTGACAAAGCCCTGGCTAGGATGATTTAACTGGGACTTGGTCCTGCTTTGAGCAGGGGGTTGGACTAGATGACCTTCTGGGGTCCCTTCCAACCCTGATATTCTATGATTCTATGATTCTACTATCTTTGAGAAGTTTCTATTGTACACAGCTCCTGGGGTAATCCTTGTGTTTGTGTGCATTTCCTCAATAAGCCATTAACATTGTTTGGCCTTTTTACTGTTGTACCTGAAAGGCTTCTTGTGGGTTTTTCCAACCTCACAACATGTTTCAGTAACACATGCATAGCCAAAGTTCATCACTTCACATATGATGGCAGCACATAAAACCCAATAAGCTATTAATGTCTATCTGATCAAGACTTTTAGAATGATACCTCACAAGGGATACTTTGTGCAACACATAGCCTAATTATATGACAGTGGTGAATATAATTCACAGACCTATCCCCCATGAACTTCTCATTCTTTTTGAGCCCAGTTATATGTTTGACTTTCACAATATCTCTGAGAGTTTCACAGGTTGACTGTGCATTGTGTGAAGAAGTACTTCCTTTTGTTTGTCTTAAACCTGCTGCCTATTAATTTCATTGGGTGACCCAAGGTTCTTGTGTTACATGAAGGAATAAATAACACTTCCTTATTCACTTTTTCCACACGAGTCATGATTTTATAGACCTTGATCATATTCCCCTTTAGTTGTCTCTTTTCCAAGTTGAACAGTTCCAGTCTTTTTGGTCTCTCCTCATATGGAAATTGTTCCAGACCCCTAATAATTTTTGTTGCCCTTCTCTGTACTTCTTCCAATTCTAATACACGTTTTTTGAGATGAAGCAACCAGAACTGCATGCAGTATTCACAATGTGGACATACCATGGCTTTATATAGTAGTATTATGATATTTTCTCTCTTATCTTTCTCTTTTCCTAATAGCTCCTAACATTGTTAGCTTTGACTGTCATTGCACAAAAGGTTTTCAGAGAACTATCCACAATGACGCCAAAATCTCTTTCTTGAGTGGTAACAGCTCATTTAGACCCCATCATTTGTATGTAGCATTAAGATTATGGTTTCCAATGTGCATTGAATTTCATCTGCCATTTTGTTGCCCAGTCACCCAATTCCTACATGCCAAAAAATGGCACTTTTTGTGTTATCTACATATACTTATGCGTACAGACATTTCTTATATGGCTTTCTCTTAACAGGCAGGACCTGTAAAATCCCAGGAGCAGTAGCAGGTGACTACAGAGGAGAGGTGACTCAGGGTCACAACACAGAAAAGAGGTTCCAATTTCTTTCCAGACTAAAGAGAACTGGAAGGGAGACGGAATCAAATGTGTTTGGTTCTCACAGTTTATAGTTGCTCTACAGTTTTAGTGTCATGCTGAGGCCCATAACATTGACAAATACATAGAACCCACCACAAGAGGTAAGACCCCACCCAAAAAAGGAAGCCATAATCAGCCAGAAAGTTTAGCAAAAAAGGCGTGTAAATAGAAAAATACTTGCATGTGCCGCACTCAGGCAATGACACTGCACAGATCTGAACTGAGGCATTCTAGGGGTCTGTAATGAGTAAAACATCGAAAGTCATCCTTCCTCCAAGTCTTCATATGCCTCATTACTGTGTTGTTTGTCTACTGTTTGATTGTCAGGAATGTAAAAAATAGCAAGAACTGCGAGGAGGTGGGGCAGGAGAAGCGATATCACCAGAGCAGAATGGCTGCTTGAAGTTGGCACAATCCTCAGCCTTCACTACTCCCCAGCCCCCCCCCCACAACTCTCCAGAAAGCCTCACCTTATTCTTTGATAGATCTCCTTCATATGGAGTACCCATCTGTCAACACGGATTTGTCAAGAACAAATCATATCAAACCAGCCTAATATCCTTCTTTGGCAGAGTAGTAAGCCTTGTGGATAGGGAGGAAGCAATTCATGTGATATATGTCAATTTTAGTAAGGCTTTTGATACTGTCTCACATGACATTCTTGTAAACAAACTAGAGAACTATAGCCTAGACAAACCTACTACTCGTTGGAAAAGTGCACTCAGAGTATTTATCAATGGTCACAATCAAGCTGGAAAGGCATAGCAAGTGGGGTCCCGCAGGTATCTTTCCTGGGTCTGATTCCTAAATTCCTTCTAAGCTGCCCAGCTGTGCCCAAGAGGCTATCAAGTGCCACGCACTTCAGGTGTCCCTCCCCTCACTGCTGCACTGCTCCTGCCCTCTGCCTTGAAGCCGATGGCCAGCTGCTCCTGGGAGCCTCCTGCTTGCTGTGCAGAGGGGGGGGGGGGAAGGAGGGGCTCTGATGTCAGGATGTCCCCTCCTCCCACCCCTGTACCCCATCTCCATAGAGCCGGGTGGGGGACACGACAGGGGTCAGGACAGAGGCAGCTGATTGGCAGCTGTTGCTGTGTCTGAACAAGCAGGGAACAAGCTTCAGACTGCTGAATCCCGATCTACTTAAAAGGGTAATCTCTCTGTGTCACACACACAGTGTGTGTCTCGATCTCATTCACACATGCACACATACTCTGTCTTTCACACTCACCTCCCATCACATACTTGTATTATTGTTGTTGTTGTTACTTAATACTTCTTTCAGAGTGTGTGATTTTAGTGTTTAAAAAAGCTTATGCTCTAATAAATTTGTTAGTCTCTAAGGTGCCACAAGTACTCCTTTTCTTTTTGTGAATAAAAGTGCTTTTTGTAAGCAGCAGGATACGGACCCTGGACTTCAGGAAAGCAGACTTTGACTCCCTCAGGGAACAGATGGCCAGGATCCCCTGGGGGACTAACATGAAAGGGAAGGGAGTCCAGGAGAGCTGGCTGTATTTCAAGGAATCCCTGTTGAGGTTACAGGGACAAACCATCCCGATGAGTCGAAAGAATAGTAAATATGGCAGGCGACCAGCTTGGCTTAATGGTGAAATCCTAGCGGATCTTAAACATAAAAAAGAAGCTTACAAGAAGTGGAAGCTTGGACATATGACCAGGGAAGAGTATAAAAATATTGCTCGGGCATGTAGGAAAGATATCAGGAGGGCCAAATCGCACCTGGAGCTGCAGCTAGCAAGAGATGTCAAGAGTAACAAGAAGGGTTTCTTCAGGTATGTTGGCAACAAGAAGAAAGCCAAGGAAAGTGTGGGCCCCTTACTGAATGAGGGAGGCAAGCTAGTGACAGAGGATGTGGAAAAAGCTAATGTACTCAATGCTTTTTTTGCCTCTGTTTTCACTAACAAGGTCAGCTCCCAGACTGCTGTGCTGGGCAACACAAAATGGGGAAGAGATGGCCAGCCCTCTGTAGAGATAGAGGTGGTTAGGGACTATTTAGAAAAGCTGGACGTGCACAAGTCCATGGGGCCGGACGAATTGCATCCGAGAGTGCTGAAGGAATTGGCGGCTGTGATTGCAGAGCCCTTGGCCATTATCTTTGAAAACTCGTGGCGAACGGGGGAAGTCCCGGATGACTGGAAAAAGGCTAATGTAGTGCCCATCTTTAAAAAAGGGAAGAAGGAGGATCCTGGGAACTACAGGCCGGTCAGCCTAACCTCAGTCCCTGGAAAAATCATGGAGCAGGTCCTCAAAGAATTAATCCTGAAGCACTTAGAGGAGAGGAAAGTGATCAGGAACAGTCAGCATGGATTCACCAAGGGAAGGTCATGCCTGACTAATCTAATCGCCTTTTATGATGAGATTACTGGTTCTGTGGATGAAGGGAAAGCAGTGGATGTATTGTTTCTTGACTTTAGCAAAGCTTTTGACACGGTCTCCCACAGCATTCTTGTCAGCAAGTTAAGGAAGTATGGGCTGGATGAATGCACTATAAGGTGGGTAGAAAGCTGGCTAGATTGTCGGGCTCAACGGGTAGTGATCAATGGCTCCATGTCTAGTTGGCAGCCGGTGTCAAGTGGAGTGCCCCAGGGGTCGGTCCTGGGGCCCGTTTTGTTCAATATCTTCATAAATGATCTGGAGGATGGTGTGGATTGCACTCTCAGCAAATTTGCGGATGATACTAAACTGGGAGGAGTGGTAGATACGCTGGAGGGGAGGGATAGGATACAGAAGGACCTAGACAAATTGGAGGATTGGGCCAAAAGAAATCTAATGAGGTTCAATAAGGATAAATGCAGGGTCCTGCACTTAGGATGGAAGAATCCAATGCACCGCTACAGACTAGGGACCGAATGGCTCGGCAGCAGTTCTGCGGAAAAGGACCTAGGGGTGACAGTGGACGAGAAGCTGGATATGAGTCAGCAGTGTGCCCTTGTTGCCAAGAAGGCCAATGGCATTTTGGGTTGTATAAGTAGGGGCATAGCGAGCAGATCGAGGGACGTGATCGTTCCCCTCTATTCGACACTGGTGAGGCCTCATCTGGAGTACTGTGTCCAGTTTTGGGCCCCACACTACAGGAAGGATGTGGATAAATTGGAAAGAGTACAACGAAGGGCAACGAAAATGATTAGGGGTCTAGAGCACATGACTTATGAGGAGAGGCTGAGGGAGCTGGGATTGTTTAGTCTGCAGAAGAGAAGAATGAGGGGGGATTTGATAGCTGCTTTCAACTACCTGAAAGGGGGTTTCAAAGAGGATGGCTCTAGACTGTTCTCAATGGTAGCAGATGACAGAACGAGGAGTAATGGTCTCAAGTTGCAATGGGGGAGGTTTAGATTGGATATTAGGAAAAACTTTTTCACTAAGAGGGTGGTGAAACACTGGAATGCGTTACCTAGGGAGGTGGTAGAATCTCCTTCCTTAGAGGTTTTTAAGGTCAGGCTTGACAAAGCCCTAGCTGGGATGATTTAACTGGGACTTGGTCCTGCTTTGAGCAGGGGGTTGGACTAGATGACCTTCTGGGGTCCCTTCCAACCCTGATATTCTATGATTCTATGATTCTATGAATACAGATTAACACGGCTGCTACTCTGAAACCTGATTTTAAACAAACCTCAGCAGTACCCGGGAGATCCTTAATGGACTTTATGATGAAGAAAGCTGAGGTGCAGAAGCTTGGTCTGTGACTAGCCCATCTGTAGTAAAGGAGTATGACATCTTTTATCTCCTCTTCGTCCACAAGAGATAGGCATACAAGAGAAAAAAGAGAAGGGATTAGCAGGGCATCCCTACCCATATGCAAAGAATGAAGCTGCGTAGGGCACCAGGAACTTTGTGGCACTGCTGCTCCAGCCCCTGCTCCGCTTCTTCCCCATGGCCCCCGCCCTGCTCCACCCCAGCCCGCCCCTTCCCACTCCTGCTCCACCCCCACTCCACCCCTTCCCCAAAGCCCCTGCCCTGCTCCCGCCCTACCTTTTCCCTATGCCCCAGCACCCCTTCTCCACCCCTGCCCTGCAGGCCTGCACTCACCAGTGGCAGGAAGTGCAGTGACCTGGCCACAGCCCACTCCGCACCGCTGGTGAGAGCTGAGGGGTGGTTCCCCCCTGCTTCCCAAGGCTGGGAGCCAGGGGAGCAGAGCAGAGCAGGCTGGGTCACTCCACTTCCCGCCACCCCATAAGTGTGGGGTCGGGCCTGCCCTGCATTCACCAGGCAGCAGGAAGTGGAGCGACCTGGCCCCAACCCGCTCTGCTCTGCCGGCTCGTGCTGGGGAGCGGTTTCCCCCCTGCCTCCCAAGCCTGCTCCTGCCCCCACACGGAGGCCTGGGTCCCCACACAGTCCTCCCCGCAAAGTGGTTAGGGACGGCCCTGGGGATTAGGACCCTCAAAAGAGTAAACCTTGTGGAAGGCTGTCCAGACTCTCTGGGGGACAGACATCAAACCAGCAAACCAAGATAAGGATTAGCAATTAGTCAAACCTAGAAGAAAGAGATTGCTGTGACAGGATCTCTGGGGTACCACCGGGAATTGTGGGACCACTGTGTCCCTTAACTCGCCAGCCTGGGCTGTCTCTCACAATGCTATGCCAGTGAGAAGCCACAAACTCCTCCAGGCTCTGTGATCACTCAGCCATCAGCATGTGGAGACCCACACCCAGCTAAATTATATGAATGCTGTCTAAGCCACTCATGAACCATACACAGAGAGGTACCAGCCAGTCACCCCAGACTCCAGCCTTGCACCCCAGAAATATACCATTTTACACTGCTCAAGACTCCTTTAGATGGTGCAAGCTCATTAATTAGTTCGCTATTCCAGCAAAGGATCGTGGATGTGCAAGAGCTATTGTTAACCTGAGCTGAGATTCCTCAAGCACTTCAACCAAAAACACAGTTTTAGGTAAAATATAAAACAGATTTATTAATTACATGTAAGCGTGGGAATAGTGCCGCTATTGTGGGGAACTTTCCTGGCTTCTGCACTACCCCGATGAAGTGGGCTAGTGAAAGGATCTGATCCTCGCTCCCACTTCCTTTACCCAGTGGCCTCCCTACCCTTGAGGACTCCCCTTCCACTCTCCTGTCTGGCAGAGTCCTCATAACCCTAACAAGGCTGGGCCCAGGGTTCCTGTGGGGCTCGACCCACAACCCTGCTGTGGTCACCTAGGACAGGGGCTAGGGTGTTCCCACTCCAGGATACTCTCTCTACACTGGGCACTTCTCTGACCCACTGACCATTACGTATAATTTAAAGCAAATGCAAGTTATTTAATCAACAACTAATTTTAAAAAGAATAAGGAAAAATGGGAAAGGTTAAAGGAAACACATCAAGTGGCAGGGAACATCACAAACAGTGTCTCTGGAATGTCAGGACAGTTCACAGACTGTTCCTTGTAAGTCCCAGGCCTTCTTCTCAGGCCCTGGCTGTGCTGCAGGGATGCTGTGGGTTCAACACTTGCTCTGGTGGTGGCCACACACTCTCAGGCTCTAAGTGGTAGGACCCTTCTTCCCAGCGTCGCCGCCACCCCGTCGGGGTTACGATCCAAGCCTGGCCTGCAGAGCTTCTTGGCTGAGGCGTCTCCCTGTGCTGGGCCCGCTGCGCAGGGTCCCCCTCGCTCTCCCCAGATGCTCACCGCACCCAGCTCCGGACTGCTCCAGCCCCAGCTCCACTACTCCGTCTCTGCACTGCTGCTGCTGCTGCTCTGCCTCCAGCTCCCTGGGCTGTTTCTTTGGCCCCTCTGCCTCTGATTGCTACAGCTCTGCTCCCAGCACAGGTCTGCTCTGCAGGCTGCTTCTGTGATTCTGCTCCCAGCACTGACCTGCTTCGTGGGCTGCTTTTCTGGCCCCTCTGGCTTTGGGGCTGCAGCTCTGCTCCCAGGACAGGGTCTGCTCTCTCTGGGCTGCTTTTCTGGTCCCTCTGGATCTGGCACAACTCTGCTCTCCAGCTTAGCTTGGACCCCTGCTTTCTCCTTAGCTCGGCCCCACTCTGTCTGACCCAGGCAAATCCAGCTCACACGGAGGATGGGACCTCCCTGGCCTACTGACTCCCTGATTAGCCTGCTCACCCGGTCATTCAGGCTGATCTGAAGCATTGGTCTCTCCCCATTGTTCCTGGGGGCTGTCAGTCTAAGGGTCCTGATTCCCCATCGACCCTTCCCCCTTTTTAGTACTGGGAGCTAGCAACTAAAACACCCCACTGAATGTTAGTCAGGGGGCAACAGTCCCCTTACATTCAGGAAGATACATTTTAAGTGATTATAACTAGCAGGCATAAAAGCTCAAAGTTGGTTACATAAGAAATTAAAATAAAATTGCAGTCTAGATTCTACAGACTAAGGCCTGGTCTACACTACGAGTTTATGTCAAATTTAGCAACATTAAATCGAATTAACCCTGTACCCATCCACACAATGAAGCCATTTTTTTCAACATAATGGGCTCTTAAAATCAATTTCTGTACTCCTCCCTGACGAGGGGGTTAGCACTGAAATCAACATTACCTTTTCAAATTAGGGTTAGTGTGGATGCAATTCGATGGTATTGGCCTCCGGGAGCTATCCCACAGTGCACCATTGTGACTGCTCTGGGCAGCACGCTGAACTTGGATGCACTGGCCAGGTGTACAGGAAAAGTCCCGGGAACTTTTGAATCTCATTTCCTGTTTGGACAGGGGAGCTCATCAGCACAGGTGACCATGCAGAGCTCATCAGCACAGGTAACCATGCAGTCCCAGAATCGAAAAAGAGCTCCATCATGGACCGAACGGGAGGTACTGGATCTGATCGCTGTATGGGGAGATGAATCCGTGCTATCAGAACTACGTTCCAAAAGACGAAATGCCAAAACATTTAAAAAAAATCTCCGAGACGATGAGGGACAGAGGCTACAGCAGGGACGCAACACAGTGCCGCATGAAACTTAAGGAGCTCAGACAAGCGTACCAGAAAACCAAAGAATCAAATGGATGCTCTGGGACAGAGCCCCAGACATGCCGCTTCTACACTGAGCTGCATGCAATTCTAGGGGGGGCCGCCACCACTACCCCACCCCTGTCCATGGTCTCTGATGATGGGGTACTCTCTGCCATGCCTGAGGATTTTGTGGACCGGGAAGATGAGGAGGAGGAGGAGGAGGACAAGCTTGAGGAGAGCACACAGCACACCATTTTCCCCAACAGCCATGATCTTTTTATCACCCTGACTGAAATACCCTACCAACACAACCAAGCCCAGAATACCCCAGAAGGGACCTCTGGTGAGTGTACCTTTTCAAAAATAATACATGTTTTAAAAGAAAGCGTTTTTAATGATTAATTTTCCCTGAGAACTTGGGATGCATTCGTGGCCAGTACAGCTACTGGAAAAGTCTGTTAACGTGTCTGGGGATGGAGCGGAAATCCTCCAGGGACATCTCTATGAAGCTCTCCTGGAGGTACTCTAAAAGCCTTTGCAGAAGGTTTCTGGGGAGAGCAGCCTTATTCCGTCCTCCATGGTAGGACACTTTACCACACCATGCTAGTAGCAAGTAATCTGGTATTATTGCATGACAAAGCCTGGCAGTGTATGGTCCTAGTGTTTGCTGGCATTCCAGCAACATTCATTCTTTATCTCTCTGTGTTATCCTCAGCAGAGTGATATTGTTCATGGTAACCTGGTTGAAATAAGGGAATTTAATTAAGGGGACATTCAGAGGTGGCCATTCCTATTGGGCTGTTTGCGGGTGGCTGAAAAGAAATCCTCCCCGCAGTTAGCCAAGAGGTGGGGGATGGGGAAGCGGGGGGCCATTGGCACTGAGCTTTTCACGTTTGGCTAGCAGTGATCTTCCCTGATACCAGCCATGTGGTCGGGGGAGGGGTAAAGCGATCATCCCAGAGAATTGGATGAGGGGGGGTTAGTTTGATTTCTGCTGCTGTACATTAACATGAAAACCGCAGCACTAAATGGCCAACTCAATGGGCTTTGCTTGATATGGGAAAGGAGGGCACTGCTGTTATGAAGGTTGCAGAATCTGAAAGACTATGGCTACCATGGCCGCCTGCAAGCTGAGTTCTGTTGCCCTGCACTGCATGTGCGATCTCTAACACCAAAGCCTCAGGCACTCAATATAAGATGCAAAATGCAACCTTGTACTGAAATCACATGTGCTATGTAATGTGAATAGTGTTGTTCACTGTGAAAGAGTATAGCCATTGTTCTGTAAAATGTATCCTTTTAAATACTTCTCTCCCTTTTTTCCTCTCACAGCTGCAAATGTTTCAAACCTCCCTCCTCCGTTCCAAAGGCTATCTCAGATAAGGCGGCGAAAAAAACGCACGCCTGATGAAATGATCTCTGAGCTCATGCAGTCGTCTGGCACTGACAGAGCTCAGCAGAATGTGCGGAGGGACACAATAGCACAGTACAGGAAAGTGGCCAATGAACGTGAGGACAGGAGGGACGATCAAGATGAGAGGTGGCGGCAGGAAGATCAGAGGAGGCATGATGCAATGCTGGGGCTACTGCAGGATCAAACGGCATGCTCCGGCATCTGGTGGAGGTTCAGGAACAGCAGCAGGATCACAGACTGCCGCTGCAGCCCCTGTTTAACTGCCCTCATCCTCCCCAAGTTCCATAGCCTCCTCACCCAGACACCCAAGAAAGCTGGAAGGGGGAGGCTCCAGGCACCCAACCACTCCATCCCAGTGGACAGCCCAAGCAACAGAAGGCTGTCATTCAACAAGTTTTGAAGTGGCCTTTTCCTTCCCTCCTATCCTCCTCCCACACCCCACCTGGGTTACCTTGTTAATTATCTCCCTGTTTTTATAATCAATTAATAAAGAATACATGTTTTTTAAATGATAGTGACTTTATTTCCTTTGCAAGCAAGCTGTGATCCAAGGGGGGAGGGCGGGTGGCTTACAGGGAATTAGAGTCAACCAAGGGGGCCCATTTTCATCAAGGAAAAACAAACAGAAGTGTCACACAGTACCCTGACCAGTCATGAAATTGGTTTTCAAAGCTTTTCTGATGCGCAGCGCTTCCTGCTGTGCTCTTTTAATCGCCCTTGTGCCTGGCTGCGTGTGTTCAAGTGGGCAGGTGACTTGCCTCAACCTCCCACCCCTCCATAAATGTCTATAGTTGAACAGCTCCTTACTACTGTCCAGGGTGCCTGTGTACGGCTTCATGAGCCAGGGCATTAAGGGGTAGGCTGGGTCCCCAAGGATAACTATAGGCATTTCAACATCCCTAACAGTTATTTTCTGGTCTGGGAAGTAAGTCCCTTCCTGCAGCCATTTAAACAGACCAGAGTTCCTGAAGACATGAGCGTCATGCACCTTTCCCGGCTATCCCACGTTCATGTTGGTGAAATGTCCCTTGTGATCCACCAGAGCTTGCAACACCATTGAAAAGTACTCCTTGCGGTTTATGTACTAGCTGTCCTGGTGGTCCGGTCCCAAGATAGGGATATGCCTTCCGTCTATAGCTCCACCACAGTTAGGGAATCCCGTTGCAGCAAAGCCATCTACTATGACCTGCAGATTTCCCAGAGTCACTACCTTTGATAGCAGCAGCTCAATGATTGCGTTGGCTACTTGCATCACAGCAACCACCACAGTAGATTTGCCCACTCCAAATTGATTCCCGACTGACCGGTAGCTGTCTGGCATTGCAAGCTTCCACAGGGCTATTGCCATTCGCTTCTCAACTGTCAGGGCTGCTCTCATCTTGGTATTCATGCACTTCAGGGCAAGGGAAAGCAAGTCATAAAGTTCCATGAAAGTGCCCTTACTCATGCAAAAGTTTCGGAGCCACTGGGAATCATCCCAAACCTGTAACACTATGTCCCACCAGTCTGTGCTTGTTTCCTGGGCCCAGAATTGACGTTCCATGGCATGAGCCTGCCCCAATAACACCATGATCTCCAAATTGCCAGGGACCGCGGTTTTAGAGAAATCTGTGTCCATGTCCTCATCACTCTCGTCACCACGCTGCAGTCGCCTCCTCACCTGGTTTTTCAAGTTCTGGTTCTGCATAAACTGCACGATAACGCATGAGGTGTTTACAATGGTCATAACTGCTGCGGTGAGCTGAACAGGCTCCATGCTTGCCGTGCTATGGCGTCTGCTTGGGCAATCCAGGGAAAAGGGCATGAAATGATTGTCTGATGTTGCTTTGACGGAGGGAGGGTTGACTGATGACATTTACCCATAACCACCTGCGACAAATATCTGGCCCCATCAGGCATTGGGAGCTCAGCCCAGAATTCCAATGGGCAGCGGGGACTGTGGAAACTGTGGGATAGCTACCCAAAGTGCACCGCTCGAAATGTCAATGCTTGTCACGGTATTGTGGATGCACACCGCCGAATTAATGTGCTTAGAGTGGATGCATGCACTCGACTTTATACAATCTGTTCCCAAAAATCGACTTCTGTAAAATCGGAGTAATTTTGAAGAGTAGACAAGGCCTAAGCAAGTTTTGAATCAAGCAGTTTCTCACCCTAATAGATATTAAATCTACAATCTACAGCTCTTAATACAGAGGCTGGATCCGCTTCCCAGCCTGGGACAAGTCTCCCCAGTTCAAAATCTTTGTCTTCTAGATGATCTTTCAGGTGTTGAGATGGGGGAGGAGAGAGGCCAAGTGATGATGATAGAAAGATCCTTGCTGTGACATGGGGTTTAGGCAGCTCCCACTGCGTACATGCCCTCTCTAAGGAGTCTCTGTGAGAATGGATTTTTCTTGATGGGTCATCAGTACATGTCTGACTGATCCTGATATAAATCTGGCTTAGTAAGTGTTTCTTTGTTGCCATTGAAGGGCTGGCTGTGGGCATCTCCCAACCTCACAACATGTTTCAGTAACACACACATAGCAAAACTTCATAACTTCACATACAATGATAGCACATAAAAATTAATATCCTGTTGAATTATAACAGATCAAGACCTTTTAAATGATACCTCACATGGCATATGTCATACAAAACACATAATAATCCTGTCACAGTGGTGAATATGGGAGTCCAGGGTGCTACTTTGAGGTAGAGTGTCACAATCACCAAAAAAACAGGAACAGAAAAGTCAAGAAAAAGATTAATAAGGAGATGGACGTCCAAGATGAATCTGAGGAAGAGGAAGGAAAGTAATGAGAGCACCAGAAACAAAGCAGTGTGTCTACTTTGCTTATGAAGCTTGGTGTCTTTCCCCCACCAACAGATATTGGTCCTTTTCAGAAAGGAAGCTTCACATGGAGTGGATTGGTGTCAACATCCCCTTAGAGATCACCATAAGGAGGAGGAGCAGGCAGGTTAGCTGGATTTTTCTCCCCAGTAGAGGCTTGGGGTGGGGGGGAGAGAAGGGATTGGGGCAATTAGACTAATGTTCTAATGTTTAGCTTGATCTTTATATTGAGTGTGTTACTTTTCGATGATTGAAAGGGGAGTGGACAGTGGTTGGAAACTGGTATCAAGGCAAAAGCGGGAGGGAAGATAAAATCATAAGGGGGAGGAAAATTCATTAGGAGTAATTAAAATAAAAAATCTTGAATTCAGAACATTGTTTGGATCTAAAGAATGAAAATGCTAGAAATGGCGCAGGCTGAGGAACATACTGGCTGCCACTTCCAGCAGCTCCCATTGGCCTGGAGCAGCGAACTGCGGCCACTGGGAGCTGCGATCGGCCGAACCTGCAGATGCAGCAGGTAAACAAACCAGCCTGGTCTCCAGGGGCTTTCCCTGCACAAGTGGCGGAACAAGTAAGGGAACCACTGCTCTACACCAATGGAAACGGGAACGGAGAATGGGACATAAGCCCTAAATGGGGCATGGAAACCTATCAAAAAATACATGGTGCTGAATGCTATTGAGGTATATACTACTATCATGGTATTGCCACCCTTACTTCTTCACTGCCTTCAGAGCTGGGCATCCGGAGAGTGGCAGCTACTGGCTCAGGGCCCAGCTCTGAAAGCAGCAGCACAGAAGTAAGGGTGGCAATACCTTACCACTCCATTCTTACTTCCATGCTGCTGCTGGCAATGGCTCAGCCTTCAGAGTTGGGCTCCCGGCCAGCAGCCGCCACTCTCCAGCTGCCCAGCTCTGAAGGCAGCGCCGCTGCCAGGAGCAGCAGTGCAGAAGTAAAGGTGGCAATACCGTGACCCTCCTACAATAATATTGCACCCCCCCCAAGAAAACAGCTTTTGGGTTAGGACCCTACAGTTACAACACAGTGAAATTTCAGATTTAAATATCTGAAATCATTAAATTTATGATTTTTTAAATCCTATGGCAGTGAAATTGACCAAAATTGACCATGGTCCATTAGTCTATTTAGCTTAACAAAGAGAAGGTTACTCAGTGACTTGATTAAAGTCTAACTATCTACACGGGGAACACATATTTAACAATAGGCTCTTCAATCTAGCAGACAAAGGTATAACATGATCCAGTGGA
This sequence comes from Dermochelys coriacea, assembly GCF_009764565.3. Classification (NCBI taxonomy): domain Eukaryota; kingdom Metazoa; phylum Chordata; order Testudines; family Dermochelyidae; genus Dermochelys; species Dermochelys coriacea. The sequence goes on from NC_050076.1 coordinate 55,888,261, forward strand.
AATTGAAGCTAGACAAATTCAGACTGGAAATAAAGTGAGATTTAACGGTGAGACTAATTAACCAGTGGAACAATTTACCAAGGGTGATGGTGGATTCTTGTGAACCAAGATTAGATTTTTTTCTAAACAATCTGCTCTAGGAATTATTGTGGGGAAGTCCAATGGCCTCTGCTATACAGGAAGTCAAACAGATGGTAATGCTCCCTTCTGGTCTTAGAATATAATGGAGTCAATTGATCAGAAATAATTAGAATAGGAATCAAGGAGCACAAATTGCCTTATATGCAGGTGATGTCATGGTATTTTTTATTAATCCAGCTCACACACTACTAGAATTGCAAGAGGAAATCTTAAAATTTGGTGATGTGTCAGGATATAAAATAAACTATGACAAGTCAGAACTTCTGCATGTAGGTGTGGGAGAAATATCCAAAATATAAATACAAATGGGTAATTACTTCAATCAGGTACCTCGGAAAATGCATTTCTAAAAGATGGCAAGTCTTGTGTAATATTAACTATACTCTTCTGATTAAGAATATCAAAACAGATCTGAATAATTGGCAAAATGAGATTTCAACATTAGGCAAAATTGCAGCAATATTTTTAAAATTAATATCTCATCCCTAATTAGTTTCTGTTTCAAGAGACACTCTTGGTTTCAGATCCAGAAAGTCTTAGATCAATGGCAATCCATAATAAGCGAAATCATTTGGGGAAATAAGAACTCCAGGATTAACTAATCTGTTTTACCAAGGCCAGAGCAGAAGGGAGGATTGACTCTACCAAACATTAACCACTGTTATCAAGCTAGTCATAACAGAAACTTGATGTACCGGTTAATACCAAACCCTGATAAGCACTGCATAAAGATAGAACAAGCCAGCCTGTTGTGCAATCAAACTCTACATGACCCCTTGGGTAAATAAAATGTATTTAGTCTCTATATAATCACCCTTTTATGCAAGCAACAATAGAAACTTGAGATATTTTATTTAGAAAGCTAAACTCATACCCATCACGCATACCCATAGTAGATAATATAGAATTAAATTGCATTTAAAGCCTGGGAAATTTTGACATTTTGGAACTTATAGGTATATCGAATGTTGCCAACTGTTTAGAGCCAATACATCTAGATAACTTGATGAAATACAACTTCCAAGATGCACCAAAATTCCAGTATACATATACCTACAACTGAGATTTTTCAAAGAGGCAAACCTAAGCAGAAAATAGATAGATTTTAGAAAACTACTCACTATCTCCCATTAATCACAAAGGCTTACGCTCTACTATATACAGAGTAATCTCTAACTGTTACTTAGAGGAAATAACTATGTTCATGAAAAGGTGTAAAGTTGACGTAGGCACAGATACCAAAACTGAGGAATGGAAGAACATATGGTGCAATGGTTCCCTCACCTAAATAAATCCATTAATAAAAGAAAATTACATTACGATTATTTATCAATGGTACCTAACTTGCCTTAAAATTAAATTAAATTATGGTACAGGGACAGGCTAATGCAGAAGAGAATGTAATGAAATGGGAGGGTTTCTCCACATATGGTGGACATCCCCAAAAGTTAAGACATTTTGGACAGTCATTGAGATTGCATAAGGGAGATAACAGCATCAGCTGTCAAATAACTTCTTATTATTTTTATAGAATTATCCTGAAAACGCTACACCTTATAAAAGTCATAAAGATTTGCTCACTCACCTCCTAGTTGCTCCTAGAAATATGATAGCAAGCTGGTGGAAGAAGCGTGACCCCTCTAAATCTATTGATTTATCTCAGGAAGAGCGGGAAATTCTGGTACTAGAAAAACTCACTCATGTTAATCCATCAATTCAGAGTTTTACAGGGGAAAAGGAAAAAAGACAACTCTTTAGAAATCCAGTGGCCATTTTGGAGTTTGCTGGAAGAGGTTCATCACACACCATCAATCCTGATAGTTTGAGAGCTTTTTCGAATTCTAAGGAAGGGAAAAACTCCTTCAACATTAGTCAAAATTAAACTCAAATTTAAGATATTAAAAGAAGGAAAATAGAGGCTATGGGAAGAGACAAGCTTAATATTGCGTAGAGTTTTGATAGGACAGCTAACAAACAGATTATGCATCTAAATGTAAGAACAACAGAAGTCTGGACATAAGCATGAGCTAATGAAAGACTTGAACCAACACTATCAACTGACAAGGCAGAAGAGGAAGACAAAGAATAGAAAACCATCAATCAAAATATGTGAGCAATATCACAAATTTGAAGAAAGCAACTGGTAGCAAGTCTCATCAATACATCTTTAGGGACTTCCATAGGGTAATTTATAATCAAATAACATAAATAGAGAAACTTTGTGTTTATAACAGAAATCTTCCAACTTGTTTTATGAAAAGAGTGGATCTGTTTGTGACAGAGGGCCAGGGAGTTTTTCACCTTTCTTGCAACCCCTTCACGCCACAATGAGTTAAGTAGGAACATGCATAGTACCTAACTGAAACAACGAGGAATCCGGTGGCACCTTAAAGATTAACAGATTTATTTAAGATTATGCCCAAATAAATCTGTTAGTCTATATTTCATCATAATAGGATGAAATTTAATAGTGAGAAGTGTAAGGTTATGCATTTAGGGATTAATAATAAGAATTTTAGTTATAAGCTCGGGACGCATCAATTAGAAGTAACAGAAGAGGAAAAGGACCTTGGAGTATTGGTTGATCATAGAATGACTATGAGCTGCCAATGTGATATGGCTGTGAAAAAAGCTAATGCGGTTTTGGGATGCATCAGGAGAGGTATCCAGTAGGGATAAGAAGGTTTTAGTACCATTATACAAGGCACTAGTAAGACCTCACCTGGAATACTCTGTGCAGTTCTGGTCTCCCATGTTTAAAAAGGATGAATTCAAACTGGAGAAGGTACAGGGATGGGCTACTAGGATGATCCGAGGAATGGAAAACTTGTCTTATGAAAGGAGACTTAAGGAGCTTGGCTTGTTTAGCCTAACTAAAAGAAGGTTGAGGGTAGATATGATTGCTCTCTATAAATATATCAGAGGGATAAATACAGGAGAGGGAGAGGAATTATTTCAGCTCAGCACCAATGTGGACACAAGAACAAATGGGTATAAACTGGCCACCAGGAAGTTTAGACTTGAAATCAGACGAAGGTTTTTAACCATCAGAGGAGTGAAGTTTTGGAATAGCCTTCCAAGGGAAGCAGTGGGGGCAAAAGATCTATCTGGTTTTAAGATTCTACTTGATAAGTTTATGGAGGAGATGGTATGATGGGATAATGGGATTTTGGTAAGTAATTGATCTTTAAATATTCAGGGTAAATAGGCCTAATCCCCTAAGATGGGATATTAGATGGATGGGATCTGAGTTACCCAGGAAAGAATTTTCTGTAGTATCTGGCTGGTGAATCTTGCCCATATGCTCAGGGTTTAGCTGATTGCCATATTTGGGGTTGGGAAGGAATTTTCCTCCAGGGCAGATTGAAAGAGGCCCTGGAGGTTTTTCGCCTTCCTTTGTAGCATGGGGCAGGGTCACTTGAGGGAAGATTCTCTGCTCCTTGAAGTCTTTAAACCACGATTTGAGGACTTCAATAGCTCAGACATAGGTGAGGTTTTTAGTAGGAGTGGGTGGGTGAGATTCTGTGGCCTGCGTTGTGCAGGAGGTCGGACTAGATGATCAGAATGGTCCCTTCTGACCTTAGTATCTATGAGAGAGTTCTCCCATCGGCATAAAAAATTCATCTCCATAAGAAGCTATGTCAGTTGCTCTGAACTGTGATACTCTTCATAAATAAAACTTTAAAAAATGGCAAGAATCTAGAGTACACCTCACGGATTTAAAACATCAGAACCCGAATGCAGCACTTGTTCTGCTTCTGGCATTCGCCAAGATCTGCCTCTCTGAAAAGTATGTACAGAAAGAACAGAAGGAATCTCCCCTACCAGTTATGATTAAGGCTGCGATTTTTTCACAGAGGTCACAAAAGTCACAGAATCCATGACTTTCCGTGACCTCTATGACTTCCGTAGTGGCTTGAACAGCTGACTTCAGGGCCGCCTGAGCAGCAGTCCACGTGGCTGCCCCAGGGCCAGCCGCACCAGCTGCTGCTTGAGTGGCCCTGGGCAGCTGGCTCCAGGGACCGCCAGAACAGCAGTCCTGGGGGTGCCCTGGAGACCACCCAAGCAGCAGCAGTCCCAGGGCAGCTGGAGCAGTGGCCTATGGGGTGCCTGGAGGCCATCCAGAGAGTGGTCCCTGGGAGCAGAGGCTGGGGGGAAGTCAACCCCCAGAATTGGAGCAGCCCCCCACCCCGAGCAGGGCCCGCATGGCGCATTGGGGCCCTGGAAATGAGATTTAGTCAGGGATATTTTTGGTAAAAGGCATAGACAGGTCATGGGCTATACATTTTTATTTATAGCCTATGACCTGTCCCCATGACTTTAACCAAAAATACATGACTACATCTTAGCCTTAGTTATGATAAATGAAGCATATTGGATTGCACTGTAAACTGATGTCAATAGCTTTCCTGTCTAGTTTGGAACCAGTGGGTTGGTTGATAGTCCAAACCGTTTCTACATTTGGGAAGTAAAATACCAGGGGCCTGAGTCTCATCTAATTTAAGTTTTACACTAGTGTACTTCAATGGAGATACTCAAGATTCACATCAGTGTCTCTTGGAGAAGAATACTGACCCAAATCACTAAGAAGCAGCCAATTGAGTTGTATCAACCTCATACAGTGATAATATGGATTAACTCTCTGTGCTAGGTCCCTTCCTCCTCCCCCCGCCCAGGGTGCAACCTGGAACTGGGGTACCGCTGAGCCTTCTGTCTCACCAGCCCACACTCCCTTTCACATTGTACTGCTGTGACAAGCTGCAGACTGCTCCTGATCCTGCACTTACACAGGCAGGGACACACCCAGCTACAGTTACAAGAAGGCTCTGCCAGCCACTGCATGAACCAACAATAGAGAGGCTCCAGCCAAAATAACCACAGTTCCCCAGCCTAGGACCCCAGAGCTGTACTATCCTGCCCTGGTCAGAAGCCCAACCAGTATGAATTTATTACCCAGTCTGCCACTTCTACAAAGGAAAGTGGACGTGCACCAACTCTTGTTCCTGAGCTGATTTCCCAAGAGCTTCAAGCAAACCACATAGTTTTAGGTAAAAATATAAAACAGATTTATTAACTACAGAAAGATTATAAGTGATTATAAGAGATAGCAAACAGATCAAAGTAGGTTACCTAGAAAATAAGCAAAAATGCAATCTAAACCTAATATACTAGATAGGATTTGAATTAAGCAATGTCTTACTCTATTAGATAGTACAAACAGTCCACCAAGGTTTCATACACAAGCAGTCTTCCTTCTTTCTGGCCTGGGACAGCACTTCCCCCAGTTCAGTCCTTGTTCCTTAGGTGTTTTCAGGTGCTGTGTTGTAAGGAGAGTGAGGACTCATGGTGGTGTCACTTTCCCCTTGTATAGCTCATTCCATATGGTGGGAACCCCTTTGTTCCAAGCCAAGTTCCCAGCCCAGCTTGTGGAAACATACAGGTCCTAAAATGGAGTTCAGTGTCATGTGATCTAGTCACATGGCCTTGCATGCTTTGCTGAGTCATAGCAGGAGCCATTGCCCATATCCTAGCTAGAACGTCCTCAGGAAGGTCCTTCATGTGTGAATAAGCTTCTTCCATGGTCCACTGTGAGTTACCGTAAGTGTTCTTTGATGGGCCATTTAACTTGAATAGTCCCTTCACAATGTACTGGCCAGACTAGAAATAAACTGCCTTGTGGGTGTTACCACAGGAGCAAACACGTTTTAAATACAGATACATAGTCAATATTCATAACTCCACATACAAAAATAATACATGCACACAAATAGGATAATCATATTCAGCAAATTATAACTTTTGCATTGACACCTCACATGACATATTTTGTACAAGATGCATCATAATTATGTCATAAACATACCACTATGGTGAATATGGGGTGCAGAGTGCCACACCCTCCCTTTAAAGGTGAGCTGAGTTGCCTTTTTAAAAAAAACTGTTTATGATCACAAATCTTTTTCAGAACATGTGAAGAGTTACAAGTTATAAATAAATACGTTAACAAAATAGTTGGAAATTTAACTTACCTCTTTGACTTACCTGCCAAGACCTAAGACATATTTTCTCTTGTAAATAGTGTTATGGTGCAGTTGTAAACACCTTGTAAAACTTTAGAGCCTTCCATCAGACTGGAGCAATGCCATTGGCCTCAGTAGAGCTGTACTGATGTGTAGCTGAGAGGAGAACATGAGTTCCAGTACTTGTGGCACCTTAGAGACTAACAAATTTATTAGAGCATAAGCTTTCGTGAGCTACAGCTCACTTCATCGGATGCAAGTACTGCTTTTCTTTTTGCGAATACAGACTAACACGGCTGCTACTCTGAAACATGAGTACCAGTGTTTACTAGTCCATTAAACTTGTAGGACGAGACTCTGCTCTCAGTTCCACCCATGCAGCCCCATGGAGTTGGACCTCAGTCATAGGTGTAATGGAGAAGAATCTGACCCATGAACCTTCTGGGGGAATAGCCAGCTACTCTATATTGGAACTATGTCAGCAAAACACCACTTGCCTGACTCTCAGCCAGCTCAGCCTCTTGGGGATGCATGATGAGAGGCTGGGGGAATACATGATTATCATGCCCAGTTCATGACACCAAGGAACCTTGTTAAGATCAACATTCAGCTCATACAAAGCAGTGCCCTGAAGAGCTACTCAACAAGGGCTGGGATGGGCTCTAGTGGGGCGAAGGGAAGGAAGCCTGTGTCCCGGTTCAGAGAGGAACTTAAACAGAATATTCTGGAGATGGCCATGAGCCACTGGCAAGTGGTCTTAGAATGAGGTGAATTACTGGAGCCACACAGGAGCAGACTTTAGAGAGGTGGGGGAGGTCTGGCTTATCTTGCCCTAACGATCTGAGCCCCAGAGCAAGAACACGGTCACCTTAGTGTCTTTGGAAGAGACAGGCCAAGCTGTCATTGTGAAGTGACGGCTTCTTCAGCAGAGGACACACATATTTTCTTAAGCACATTTGGCAGTCTGCCTGCCTTAAAGGAGGTTCTGACAATCTCCATCAGCAAAGGACCAAGTACTTTCCCACTAGCCAGAAAGAACATGAGTCCATAGCATTAACTATGGCACAAAGATCCGCAGCACTTCTAGAACCCCAGAAAGTAACACCAATCTAATAAAAAAAAATCAAGCTTAGGAGACCTCACCTTCATCTCTTCAAGATCCTGCTCTCCTTCCACAGATGTCAACAGCTCAGGCTGAATCCCAGGGATTTTTCTCTGCAAAAGACTGAGAAAATTTCTCTCAGCACAGGTAATTCAAATCAGCTCCCAAGAAGAAACAGCCTGGAATCAGCAGCCTAGCCTAGTTTAAATTACCATTTTTTCCATACATCCTCAGCAGAATACTGTGCCCCTGTGTGGTGTTGTTCGCCTCACGCTAAATTGATCGACATTGAATTGAACTTGACCCTGCGCATCATCAAAGGAACCCTGCTCCCCATTCCTATCCCATGACTACCAGTTCTGAGCAACATAGCCCATCCACACATGATTCAGCACAGAGGGTCTACAACCAGGCTGGTGAAAAAGCTACATGCCAGTCCAGGTTTCCCATTGTACATGGACATCTTTAGGCACCCCAGAGCATGACTTACGTTGATGCATCCATTGTGGTCTCAACTGCCAGATCGGAATGTGTCAGCAGCAACCTTTTGATACGATGAGTGGTCAGCTATAAATTTTAGCAATGGTTTCATTGTCGCTGATCCAACCGTTCGACAGCCAGGATTTGACCTGCCACGTCACCCTTGGACTCTGCTGAACAAGTTCCAAACTGGCCAAAGAATATACACAGCCAAACTCTACACATGGGGTCTGTGCAATGACCTGCTTTGTCAATGTGGCCTCCATCAGTCAATGGCACATGTTGTTGACAAGTGTCAGCTGACTAGATTTCATGGTGGCCTTAGGGCCCTTCATTCTGCTGATGAAGCTGCTGTCGGTGACTCGGCAAGCACTGCAAACGCTAGAAGAATGCATGCCTAGAATCAAAGCATCATAAGAGATGCAACAGATTTGTAGGCTTGCTCAAAGTTTTTCAAATTGATTTTTTTGGTATAAAAATTTGAATTTTTTGAAAATGCCCCTCCCCCATTAAATATTTTGGTGACATTTTCCATCAACATTTTATCCATTTTTTGAAAAATCAGTAAAGTTTGCAGAACTTCATCTCCCTGCGCTCACACATGTTTTCAACCAGCTCCACAGATTTCTTGATTGCAAGGTTTCTTTGCTGAGGGTCCTCTTGCTGCTTTATTCACTTCAGGCCACCGTGCATCTGAATTTCAGATGGGTGTGAATTTCAGATGCCCCTCCCTCGGGCAGAGACCATGTCTCTCTCCCTCCGGACTAGGTTTAGGCTTGCAGTCTGCCTGCACCTCACTGTGATTTGCCCAGCCTGTCTGACCAGGGTCCAGCACCTGTGGTGACCCTTTCCCCAGGGGCTACAACAGTGTAACCCAGGTATCAACCAGCCTTCACATAGCAAAGCACTGCTAGTCTTAGGGCAAAAAGGTTACAGAGAAAGCAAAAAACCAACCAACCAACCTACACACATTCTAAAGAGGGCCAGAGGCCACCCCTCAACTCCAACACAGGGCTCTGGTATGTCAGTCTTTCAGCTGGATTTGCTGCCTGGTTAGCAGTTCATGTCAGGTTTCAGGTCAAGAACCAGACCCCCTGGAGACAGTGCAGCTGTTTCTTTACACAGTTTTCACCTTTGATCACTGACCTCCTGTAACAGGAATCACCAGTCACTGGCCCTCTCCTCAGAAGGAAGCTTCAAAAGCTGGGATTTTGTATAACCGGTGTTGGGGAATTTGCATTAGTCACCCCCTAGTGATTCCAGGTTCAGCAAGAAACCTGCCCCTCTGAAACAGAAACACACAAATACACGTCACCTGCATTGAGACAAAGGACTATGGATATTCTGCAGTCCACACTGTCTGGCTCATCTCAATACAATGGCCTTTTGATGTTTTCCTGTTTTAAACCTAAACTACAATATGATGTCCAAAGATGCTGCATGTGGCTGCAATATCAATCATTGATGGATATACACAGGAAATAAGGTGTCACTACTCCCCCTTGTGTGCCATCCTGACCTACAGACTCTAGGTCTGCTCCCCTCAGGGAGTGGAATTAGGGGAGCTACAGGCTCGGCTCTGCCTCCAGCTCTGAGTACCAGCTCAGGACAGTGCTTTCCAAGGGCAGCGTAACCAGTGCTGGAAGGCCAGTCTGGAGTTCTGTGGTTATTTAAACAATATTAGACTGTGTAGAGAGACCCCAGCACCACAGGTGGCAGTGGCAAAGCTGTGCTTGAACAAACAAAGCAACCTGGTTTGGAACTGATTTAATTCAAGTGCCCTTAGACAGATAGAACATTGCCCAGTTTCTCATGGTGTAAATCAGTATAGCACCATTAAAGTCAATGGGCCAGATCCCCAACTTTTATAAGTCAGCATGGCTCCATTGAGATCAATGGCACAGATTCCCAGCTGGTGAAAATCCATGGAGTTCCATTACACTCAGGGTAGCTAGGTTTATTAACACCAACTATAGATTTGGCTGGTTCTCTTTTGGGACACATGATCTCAGAGGAAGGTAGGTACAAACTCCAACTTGGACCAACCTGCAGTAGCCACTCATACACACAGACCAGAAGATATAACCACTTCACCTTCTCCTCTGGGACCCAGTGTGCCAAGTTTATTCCAAATTATGCAACAGCTGGAGAACCCTTCCTGGCATTATTATGTGGAAGACACAATGAAGATGACTGGATGTGGAGCAGCGGCATGTACATGATCCTGGAGGGGGTACCTGAAAAGAGTTTCGTTTTCATGAAGTGCTGCCTGATAGAGCTGAGGGAAGAAAAGATCCGAGGATTGGAGATCAGGTGGAAACTCTGGTTGAGTTTAGAAGGGAGTTTGAACAGATGATGGAGCAAAGACATGAGGAGGCTGAAGGGAAAAGCTCAGACTTGCAGATGGAAGCAGGACCAAAGAATTCTGAGGGGATGAGGAAAGTGGACAGTCGAAGCACGTGACTAAGAGAATGAGGCTGCGGAAAAGACGGGCTAGTGAAGGAGAAACAGAGCTCAGAAACAGGTTTGCAGAGTTGGAAAATGAAGAAGGGGCACAGCTGATGGTCACTGAAGGTGGGAAGGCAAGGAAGAAGAGAAGAGCAGCTACTTCTATAGGAAGAGGGGAAGGGTCAATGGAGATAACACCAAATATGAGCCCCGGGAGGATACAGGATGGGTTGCAGAGGATTGCAAGAGAGAATAGGAATCAAGAGGACTTGCAGCCAGAGGGAACAGGGGATAGACTGGAGAATCACACCATTACCAGGAAAAGGCACGTCTACATGACTAGGGACTCCTTACTGAGAAGAATAGACAGGCCTGTAACCAGAGCTGATCCAGAGAACAGAAGGGTATGCTGTCTGCCAGGTACTAAGATATGGGATGTGGACCTGAGGCTAAAGAGGATCCTAATGGGAACAGGAAAGAATCCAGTGCTTGTCCTTCATGTGGGAACAAATGATACGGCTAGATTCTTGCTGGAACGTATCAAGGGAGACTATGCCAGGCTGGGGAAGACGCTTAAGAAAATCGAGGCTCAGGTGATCTTCAGTGGGATTCTGCCTGTTCCTGGAGAAGGGCAACAAAGGTGTGACAAGATTATGATGATCAACAGATGGCTCAGGCAATGATGCTATTAGGAGGGCTTTGGGATATATGGCCACTGAGAGGCATTCATGGACAGAGATGGACTTCACCTGAGAAGGGAGGGAAATAGACTTCTAGGATGGAGGCTGGCACAACTGATGGTGGTGAAACACTGGAATGCGTTACCTAGGGAGGTGGTAGAATCTCCTTCCTTAGAGGTTTTTAAGGTCAGGCTTGACAAAGCCCTAGCTGGGATGATTTAACTGGGACTTGGTCCTGCTTTGAGCAGGGGGTTGGACTAGATGACCTTCTGGGGTCCCTTCCAACCCTGATATTCTATGATTCTATGATTCTATGATTAAGAGAGCTTTAAACTAGGAATTTGGGGGAGATGGTTGGGAGATGTCCAGGTAAACTCTGTGCTGGATTTTAACATTGAGAGGGAAGAAAATGAAGTAAGAAAGGATACAACCGTGGGTAGAGAATAAGGAGAATAGCATAAGGAGGAAGGGTAGTGTAGATACTAGTCTAATAGGTGATAGTGGCGGTAGAATGTCTGTGCCTAATCGGGTAAAGAATGTGAGCGAAGCCAAACAGCAAAAATTAAGATGTTTGTACACCAATGCAAGGAGCCTAGGTAACAAAAAGGAGGAGCTAGAGTTACTGGTGCAGGAAGTGAAACCAGATATTATAGGGATAACAGAAACATGGTGGAATAGTAGTCATGACTGGAGTACAGGTATTGTATGTTTAGGAAAGACAGAAATAAAGGCAAAGGTGGTGGAGTAGCATTGTATATCAATGATGAGGTAGACTGTAAAAATAAGAAGTGATGGAATGGATAAGACAGAATCTGTCTGGGCAAAAATCACATTGGGGAAGAAAGTTACTAGAGCCTCCCCTGTTATAGTGCTTGGGGTGTGCTATAGACCACCGGGATCCAATTTAGATAGGATAGAGACCTCTTTAATGTTTTTAACAAAGTAAATACAAACTGAAATTGTGTGATCATGGAAGACTTTAACTTCCCAGATATAGACTGAAGGACAAGAGCTAGTAATAATAATAGGGCTCAGATTTTCCTGGATGAGATAGCTGATGGATTCCTTTATCAAGTAGTTACTGAACCAACAAGAGGGGATGCCATTTTAGATTTGGTCTTGGTGAGTAGTGAAGACCTCATAGAAGAAATGGTTGTAGGGAATAACCTTGGTTTGAGTGATCATGAGCTAATTCAGTTTAAACTAAATGGAAGGATAAACAAAAATAGATCTATGACTAGAGTTTTTGAGTTCAAAAGGGCTAACTTTAAAAAATTAAGGAAATTAGTTAGGGAAGTGGATTGGACTGAAGAACTTGTGGATCTAAAGGTGGAGGAGGCCTGGAATTACTTCAAGTCAAAGCTGGAGAAGCTATCGGAAGCCTGCATCCCAAAAAAGGGGAAAAAATTCATAGGCAGGAGTCGTAGACCAAGATGGATAAGCAAGCATCTCAGAGAGGTGATTAAGAAAAAGCAGAAAGCACACAGGGAGTGGAAGGTGGGAGGAATCAGCAAGGAAAGCTACCTTATTGAGGTCAGAACATGTAGGGATAAAGTGAGAAAGGTCAAAAGCCATGTAGAGTTGGACCTTGCAAAGGGAATTAAAACCAATAATAAAATGTTCTATAGCCATATAAATAAGAAGAAAACAAAGAAAGAAGAAGTGGGACCGCTAAACACTGAGGATGGAGTGGAGGTTAAAGATAATCTAGGCATGGCCCTATATCTAAACAAATACTTTGCCTCAGTCTTTAATGAGGCTAATGAGGAGCTTAGGGATAATGGCAGGATGACAAATGGGAATGAGGATATGGAAGTAGATATTACCACATCCGAGGTAGAAGCCAAACTCGAACAGCTTAATGTTACTAAATCGGGGGGCCCAGATAATCTTCATCCAAGAATATTAAAGGAATTGGCACATGAAATTGCAAGCCCATTAGCAAGAATTTTTAATGAATCTATAAACTCAGGGGTTCTATTGTACGATTGGAGAATTGCTAACATAGTTCCTATTTTTAAGAAAGGAAAAAAACATGATCTGGGTAACTACAGGCCTGTTAGTTTGCAAGGTAGTATGCAAGGTTTTGGAAAAAATTTTGAAGGAGAAAATAGTTAAGGACATTGAGGTCAATGGTAATTGGGACAAAATACAACATGGTTTTACAAAAGGTAGATCGTGCCAAACCAACCTGATCTCCTTCTTTGAGAAGGTAACAGATTTTTTAGACAAAGGAAACGCAGTGGATCTAATTTAGTAGGGCATTTGATATGGTTCCACATGGGGAATAAATAGTTAAATTGGAAAAGATGGGGATCAATATGAAAATTGAAAGGTAGATAAGGAACTGATTAAAGGGGAGACTACAACTGGTCATACTGAAAGATGAACTGTCAGGCTGGAGGGAGGTTACTCGTGGAGTTCCTCAGGGATTAGTATTGGGACCAATCTTATTTAATCTTTTTATTACTGACTGTGGCGGGGTGGTCCCCCGCCATGCCTTGAAGGGCTTAAAACAGCCCTGGGAGAGGGCTGAGAGGGAAAAAGCTGGGCTGTTTGGAAAAACAGCCACAGCTGTAGCCTGTGTAATTAGGGCCCAGCTGGCCCTTATAAGAGGGCAGTGGGCCAGAAGGAGAGAGACACTCTCTCTAGCTACATGGAGAGAGGAGGACCTGACTGGCTGGGAAGCTGAGGAGGGTACCTGGGGAAGGGCAGAAGAAGCTGGGGAGCTCCAGCCTAGCAGAGCTGCAGGCTGAGGTAAAGGCCCACGAAAGGGTACTAAGGATGCAGAGGAGCAGACCAGACCAGACCAGACCAGACCAGACCTAGACAGAGGCAGCTGGTCTGACCCCCTTTGCCCATGATGAGTGGTACGGACTGCAGTCTGCCCCAGGGAGCAGGGGCTAGATGATGACTGACAGTAGCCACTGAGGCAAGGGAGGGATAGGGGCTTGGGAACCCCTGGGGAGGGGGGAACTAGACTGAGGGGGTACTGCTGGGGGCAGAACCCTAATCTAGAAGGGCACCAGGGTCCGGGACAGGCACGGGGCCAGCAGCAGGTGAGACACCAACCAGCAGAGGGCACTCCTGGCTAAAAAGAGCTAATTTCCTGGACAACCAGCAGGAGGCGCCGCAGCGATGAGTCGTCACCCTGTGACACTGACCTTGGCACAAAAAGTGGGACTAATAAAGTTTATAATAAAAAGTTTTTAATAATAAAAAAACTGCGCTAATAAAGTTTGCAGATGACACAAAGCTGGGAGGTATTGCCAATACAGAGAAGGACCAGGATATCATACAGGAAGATCTGGATGACCTTGTAAACTGGAGTAATAGCAATAGGATGAAATTTAATAGTGAAAAGTGCAAGGTCATGCATTTAGGGATTAATAAGATGGGGACACATCACTTAGAAGTAACAGAGGAGGAGAAGGACCTTGGAATATTGGTTGACCACAGGATGAGTATGAGCTGCCAATGTGATATGGCCGTGAAAAAATCTCATGCGGTCTTGGGATGCATCAGGTGAGGTATTTCCAGTAGGGATAAGAAGGTGTTAGTACCATTATACAAGGCACTAGTAAGACCTCACCTGGAATACTGTGTGCAGTTCTGGTCTCCCATGCTTAAGAAGGATGAATTCAAACTGGAACAGGTACAGAGAAGGGCTACTAGAATGATCCCAGGAATGGAAAACCTGTCCTTTATGAAAGGAAACTCAAGGAGCTTGGCTTGTTTAGCCTAACCAAAAGAAGGCTGAGTGGAGATATGATTGCTCTCTATAAATCCATCAGAAGAATAAATACCAGGGAGGGAGAGCAGTTAAGTGCCAATGTTGACACAAGAACAAATGGATATAAACTGGCCATCAGGAAGTTTAGACTTGAAATTAGATGAAGGTTTCTAACCACCAGAGGAGTGAAGTTCTGGAACAGCCTCCCAAGGACAGCAGTGGGGGTAAAAGAAATATCTGGCTTCAAGACTAAGCTTTATAAGTTTATGGAGGGGATGGTATGATGGGATAGCTTAATTTTGGCAATTAATTGATCTTTGACTATTAGCGGTAAATATGCCTGATGGGATATTAGATGGGGTGGGATCTGAGTTACTACAGAGAATTCTTTCCTGGGTGGCTGGCTGGTGAGTCTTGTCCAGATGCTCAGGATTTAGCTGATCGCCATATTTGGGATCGGGAAGGAATTTTCCTCCAGGGCAGATGGGCAGGGGTCCTGGGGGTTTTTCACTGTCCTCTGCAGCATGGGACACAGGTCACTTGCTGGAGGATTCTGTGCACCTTGAAATCTTTTAACCATGATTTGAGGACTTCAATAGCTCAGATGTAGGTTAGGGGTTTATTACAGGAGTGTGTGGGTGAGATTCTGTGACCTGCATTGTGCAGGAGGTCAGACTAGACTATCATAATGGTCCCTTCTGACCTTAAAGTCTAAGACTCTATGTGAACTCCAGGTTACACTCAGGCAAATGCTGCTCACACTCGTTCTGAAGCAGATTGTTAAAAAGCCCAGAACTTACCTTGTTCAGTTTTGCTTTCCCTGAAATTATAGTTCTAGCTTGCATCAGACTTTAGACTGAGTAAGACATGCTCACAGATCCGTAAAGATAAGGGTTGGGTTTGTGTCAAAGAAACTCAATGAGGGTAAATAAAAATGTCCTGTTGTGTCAATCACAGCATCTAATGGAAAAAAAAATCTGCTTTAATAGATGCAAGTTCCCCTGACCCCTCTCCTAGCTGGTCAACCTAATATCTATCTTTGAAATGACTGCAAGTCTCCCCAGCTGCTGCCACCTCGTGACCAGAGCCAGGGACTTTTTCCATACATGAGGCTTTCTGCATGCCTGATAACTCTTTTTCCTCTTTTTTGGCCAGGCATTGGTGGCCAGGGCAGTAGTGTCCGCTGGACAAGGGTCAGAGGCAGGAGTTAGGACCAGTTCCCAGGCCAAGTCAGGAAATGGGTACCAAGGTCAAGCCTGGCCGGGGCCAAAGGCAGAAAAAAGACAAGGCCAGTAGCAAGCCAGAGCTTGCATGGTTATTCAGGCAACTCCCTAGCCCAAATTCCTGATTTAAATAGTTGGTGTGGACCAATCAGATGGGTGAAGGGTTCTCTCACTCTGGCCTTTTTGGGCAATACTTCCTGCAGGGCCTAACCCTCTAGTAATTGTTAGGTGTAAGTTGGTGATGTGAAGTTACTGGTTCTAGCACCCTGGGTTCTAGACCCCCAACTACTTATACCTCCCCTTTTTTGATGGGCTCCGTGCTGATTCTGGTGCCATTTTTACTCCTGGTGGAATTCTGCATCACTGTACGTGTGCAGAATTCATGCCCCCTGCAGATTTCTTTGCTTCCCTGCAGAAAAATTACTTCCAATGGGGAAGCAAAGGGAAGTCACAAGAGTGATCACTTGCCCCTCCCTGGCAGTGCAAGCAAGTCAGTTCAGGCACCTGGAGCAGCCTGTAGAAATGCTGGAAGGGGCAGTCATGCATGTGAAAGAGGGACACTATCTCTCTCACTCACCATTGCAGCATGCTCAGCATGGAGGGGTAGGGCTTCAGGGTATTTCTGAGGAGGTAGGAGTGGGGAAGGCTCTGTCCCCTCAGGCAGAGAAGAATGTATGCTCCAGGGGGAATTCTGCACCACTGCGCAATACAGAATTTTTCAGAAATTAACGTGTACGCAGAACTTCCTTTCCCCCATAGAAATGGGCTGCAGTGCTTCTAGCTGCCACTAAGGGCCACTGGACCTGGCAGCTCACACATAGAAGACACTGCAGGGGGAAGGAGAGGGAGCTAGAGGGTTTCTGGCAGCTGCAGTTCCCAGCATGCCCTGAGGGAAGGAGTGGGCAGTGCATAGGAAATGCCATACAAGCCTGGTACCCAGCATCAGGCTATTTCTCCCTCTGGATCCCTGGGCTCTGGGGGAGTGAAGGGGGCAGGTGTCTGGGCTGGGGGGCGGCGGCCACGGCTAGGCTCTGGAGCGGGAGAGGATGCGGGTATGTGGGCCGGGGGCTCCTGTGGCTGGGCTCTGGAGAGGAGGGGGTTTGGGTGTATTGGCTTTGGGAGCATGGCTGTGTTCTGGGGGGGAGTGTCCAGCTGGGCTCTGGGAGAGGAAGGGGGCAGAGAAACAGGAACTGGATTGTCATAGGGATTTCTTTAACTCCCACTCCTGGGAATTTCTGTGTGTCTGTATTGTTATAGACATATTTGCTGATAGGTATTTTGAAATAAGTTACCAAAATAATTGAAACTGGCATGATTATGTAGTGTTATTTTGACAAATAAAATTTCCAGAATTTTAAAATATTCTGTGCAGAATTTTTAATTTTTTGGTGCAGGATGCCCTCAGGAGTAAGTTTTGCTGTGGTGAGGCCAGGCAATGGAACATGGAGAGGCCAGTTTGGTTACAAGAAAACTGAGTGAAAAGCTGGGCAAATCTTTTTCAACTATTTTTTTTTCCCCCAAAACATGAATTTTTCAAGGTTCAAAATTATTCACTCATCCTGGGTCAAATTTGAGGTATAGTTTTGTTCGGAAAAAACAATTTTTAAAGAGTCAAAATGACATTTTGATTTTAAATGTGGCCAGTTTCAAACAAAAAACAATATAGACACACACAAAAGAGATGAAAATCACCTGATGGGGGCTGAATCAATAGAAAAACTCAAGGGAGGAAATTGTTTTGAATCAACCAAAATGTTTTGACTCAAAACTAATAAAAATTGTTTTGGGTCAGCTCAGAACATTCCAGTCAATACTAACAAATTTTGTTTTGTTTTTCGATTTAACAAAAAAAACTGAAAAAAGTTGTTTCCGTTCAGCTGGAACTGGCTTTTTGTTTTTTCAGATCAGCCCCTGAACTGAGAGATCCATCCTGCACTTTGCTGTAGGTAAGTGCTTTATGAACACTAACCTGAGCGTCTGACACATGCTCTCCAGTCCCAAATACACCAGCACATTCTTTCCTGATCCCTAAGTCCCACTCACATACTGGATCTTGTTCCCCAAATCATATTCTTCTGGCCCTACTCCTTCAAGTCATACTCAGACCCACTCTGTCTCTCTTTCCCTCCCACCCCCAAATCACCCATGCACACACACTGGTACTACTTCAGCCCCACCGATGCCCCAGCCCCTCCTCCTGTTGGGGTCTGCAATGTGGTGCGGGGAAGTCACTAGGAAAGGGGGGGGCACAGCATACCAACACTTCTCACAGTGCCTAGAACAGAGAAGAAAAGGTCCCTTCCCATCCCCCCTGATGGCTGTGCCCATGTACTGCCCTAGCAGCAGGGCTTCCATTAAACATTACTCAGAACTCTGTCCTGCTCTCTCATCCTGTTTCTCTATCTGAGCCTCAGGTGTTTCCACAAAGTGGAAACCCCAGGCCTTCTGGGAGGTTAGGAACACGTGGCCTTAGACAAATTGAGGATTGGGCCAAAAGAAATCTGATGAGGTTCAACAAGGACAAGTGCAAAGTCCTGCACTAAGGATAAAAGAATCCCATGCACTGCTACAGGCTGGGGACTGAGTGGCTAAGCAGCAGTTCTGCAGAAAAGGACCTGGGGATTACAGTGGACAAGACTGCTGACTCATATCCAGCTTGTGCCCTTGTTGCCAGGAAGGCTAATGGCATATTGGGCTGCATTAGTAGGAGCATTGCCAGCAGATCGAGGGAAGTGATTATTCCCCTCTATTCAGCACTGATGAGGCCACACCTGGAGTATTGTGTCCAGTTTTGGTGTCCCCACTACAGAAGGGATGTGGACAAATTGGAGAGAGTCCAGCGGAAGGCAACGGAAATGATTAGGGGGCTGGGGCACATGACTTATGAGGAGAGGTTTAGGAATTAGGCTTATTTAGTCTGCAGAAGAGAAGAGTGAGGGGGGATTTGATAGCAGCCTTCAACTACCAGAAGGAAGGTTCAAAAGAGCATGGAGCTAGGCTGTTCTCAGTGGTTACAGATGACAGAACAAGAAGCAATGGTCTCAAGTTGCAGTGTGGGATGTCTAGGTTGGTTATTAGGAAACACTATTTCACTAGGAGGATGGTGAAGCACTGGAATGCGTTACCTAGGGAGGTGGTGGAATCTCTATCCTTAGAGGTTTTTAAGGTCTGGCTTGACAAAGCTCTGGCTGGGATGATTTAGTTGGGGATTGGTCCTGCTTTGAGCAGGGGATTGGACTAGATGACCTCCTGAGGTCTCTTCCAACCCTGATATTCTATGATTAAGAGTAGGTAGTTCTGTTTGTATGAGGGGACTAATAAGAATGTTTTCCCACAATACTATAGTATCGAAGCAATTACATCGATTTATGTTTCTCACCCTTGGGTCACATCTTCCTAATCCCCTTGTTGTTTTAGCTGTCACCCTTTCTGTTCCCCGCCCCCCTCCCCCCCTTACAGGGCCACAAGCTAGTACAGCAGAGAGGTCCCTCTTCTTTGGTGCCATATAGATGACATCTCTGTAGAACTGGTGTCTCCTAGTTTCCAGTCCCAGACTCCCTGTTGGATCTCCTGTGCCCTGTATTTGCCTGCACATACATGATTATGACTTGGAAGATGGTACGGTACCTTCTGGCAGGGGTTGCATTTGTCTGTTCTGTGTCCCTCCCCTCTGTGAATCAGGACATCCAGGTTCAGTTTAGATGATACATGTTCCTTATTCATTTTAGCTATCATACCCCCTTCAAAGGCAGGTACAGACACCTGATTTGTAAAGAAGGGTCTTCAAACCCTTCCTGTCACGAGCTTTAGGAAGACAAGGAATAGCCCACTGGATTAGGAGCACCAGTCCTGGCTAGAGTTTGGAGGGAGGGTCACAATCCCTCTAGGGCAGGTTCAAAAGGGAGAGAGAATAGCTACCAAGTCTCAGCTGAAGGAAAACAACATGGCAGGTTTCCTTGGCTACAGGAAGTAAAACAAATGTGAGCAGCTTCCTTCAGCCTAGCCCTAGGGTCCATCCTAAACAGACAAAATGGAAGGTGATCAAAAGGACCTGCCTTCCCTGAAAGGGGCAATGAGAGAGCTAGTGATCGGAGCTGCTCTTGGAGTGGGAATTGAAGAGGGAGCATGGGCTTGGAGTAATTCTCCCTGGGGCGGATGCAGAAGGACTCATTGCTGGGTGCTCCGCTCCTGAGGGAGTAAAGATGAAGTCAGGAAACCCGTCCCACCAAGGGCGGGGGAAGCCAATATTGCTGTCTGGCAAAAGACAGCCTGAGTGTGTCCTCTGGAAGTGAAGGAAGAGCCTCTGTTTTCCTCTCTTGTGAAGGATGGATAACAAGGTCTGCAGCCTCCACTGAGCCCCAAGCAGGGAGAGAGCCCCATTCTGCCCCCTGGAGGGCACTGTGCTAACTTCATTCCTTTGCTCTAGCTCAGGGTTTCTCAACCTTGTCAGGGCTGGCAACCCCTTACTCAAAGGCAAGAATGTTTGCACCCCTCCCCCAACATTTACTACGAAAGTTAGAGTAAAATCTGTCTCCGTGGTAACAGTGATCAGCCTGTGTAATGTACGAGTGTGTGCGTGAATTACAAGAGGTGATAGGGACAGTGATGAGCTGCCAAAATCTTAACAACCGGTTCCCTATAAAAAGTTCTTATTTAAGGGATGTGCCCCAGTATGTATTTTTTTTTTGTACCAACAGGGCTATCATATGTCCGTATTTTCCCAGGAGGAATTTTTAAAATTTAAAATTTTTAAAAATTCCTCCTGGATGGCGATATAAGAACCAAAAAGCCTGATCTGTCCAGGAAAATACGGATGTATGTTAACCCTGCCTAAAGTTCTTTTTAAAAAAGATGGGCCTGAACTAGAAATGAGCTCCACTTCACATGTGTGGGTCCCCGCCACTCCCAGGGGGTGTGCTAGGATGACCAGATGTCCCAATTTTATAGGGACAGTCCCGGTTTTGGGATCTTTTTCTTATATAGGCTCCTATTACCCCCCTGACCCCCATCCTGATTTTTCACACTTGCTGTCTGATCACCCTAGGGTGTGCACATGTGTGGGTCCCAGCTGCTCCCTGCCCCCCTCATTGAAGCAGGTGTGCAGGGTTACTGCCTGGGAACTGCAGGGCATCAGTGGACGTGGGGCCAGCAGCAGACAGGGGTGTGGGGCAGGGCTGGCTGGAGGCAGGGGGTGCAAGGCTGGCTGGAGACAGGGCAGGGGCTGACTGGAGACAGGGGCTGGCTGCGGACAGGGCAGGGGGTGCGGCAGGGGCTGGTGCAGGCAGGGCAGAGAGTGCGGGGGTGGCTGGAGACGGGCTGGCTGCGGGCAGGTCAGGGGGTGCGTGTGGCAGGGGTTGGCTGGATACTGGGCAGGGGGTGCTGCAGGGGCTGGCTGCAGGCAGAGGGTGCAGGGCTGGCTGGAGACAGGGCAGTGGGTGCATGTGGCAGGGGCTGGCTGCGGGCAGGGCAGGGGGTGTGTGCAGCAGGGGCTGGCTGCGGGCAGGGCAGGGGGTGCGTGCAGCAGGGGTTGGCTGCGAGCAGGGGGTGTAGGGGTGGCTGGAGACGGGCTGGTGCAGGCAGGGGGTGCTGGGGGTGCGGCAGGTGCTGGCTGCAGTCAGGGCAGGGGGTGGCTGGAGACAGGGTCTGGCTGCGGACAGGGCAGGGGGTGCGGCAGGGGCTGGTGCAGGCAGGGCAGAGAGTGCAGGGGTGGCTGGAGATGGGCTGGCTGCGGGCAGGTCAGGGGGTGCGTGTGGCAGGGGTTGGCTGGATACTGGGCAGGGGGTGCTGCAGGGGCTGGCTGCAGGCAGAGGGTGCAGGGCTGGCTGGAGACAGGGCAGGGGGTGTGTGCGGCAGGGGCTGGCTGCGGGCAGGGCAGGGGGTGTGTGCAGCAGGGGCTGGCTGCGGGCAGGGCAGGGGGTGCGTGCAGCAGGGGCTGGCTGCGGGCAGGGCAGGGGGTGCGTGCAGCAGGGGCTGGCTGCGAGCAGGGGGTGTAGGGGTGGCTGGAGACGGGCTGGTGCAGGCAGGGGGTGCCGGGGGTGCGGCAGGTGCTGGCTGCAGTCAGGGCAGGGGGTGGCTGGAGACGGGCTGGCTGCGGGCAGGTCAGGGGGTGCGTGTGGCAGGGGTTGGCTGGATACTGGGCAGGGGGTGCTGCAGGGGCTGGCTGCAGGCAGAGGGTGCAGGGCTGGCTGGAGACAGGGCAGTGGGTGCATGCGGCAGGGGCTGGCTGCGGGCAGGGCAGGGGGTGCATGCGGCAGGGGCTGGCTGCGGGCAGGGCAGGGGGTGCGTGCAGCAGGGGCTGGCTGCGGGCAGGGCAGGGGGTGCGTGCAGCAGGGGCTGGCTGCGAGCAGGGGGTGTAGGGGTGGCTGGAGACGGGCTGGTGCAGGCAGGGGGTGCCGGGGGTGCGGCAGGTGCTGGCTGCAGTCAGGGCAGGGGGTGGCTGGAGACGGGCTGGCTGCAGGCAGAGGTGCAGGGTTGGCTGGAGACAGTGCAGCGGGAGCGTGCGGCCAGGGCTGGCTGCGGGCAGGGGGAACGGGGGTAGCTGGAGGCAGGGGCTGGCTGCGGGCAGGGTGGTGGTTACTCACGGGGAGAGCAGCAGGACGCAGCCCAGGCTCAGCAGAGCAGCTGGGGACCCACGAGGCAGCATCGGGAGCCCCAGGGCCAGGGGTCGGGAGAGCAGCAGCAGCACCAGGGCTTGTGCCCAGGGCCAGGTGACAGCAAACGTGGCTCGCACAGCACAGCGCCCGCGGCGGCCGGAGGAGGAATTACATCTCTTCCCGGCCAGAGCACATCCAAGCCTCAGCACCCACTGCAGGGAAGCGGGTTAACAACTGGTTCTAAAACTGCTTCAAAATTTAACAATTGGTTTGCGCGAACCGGCTCCAGCTCACCACTGGATAGGGATACTTGGCCTTGAAGGATTCAGGGTGTGTGGAAAGTGGGGCAGCAAGATTTTCTTTGTTTTAGGCTGTAGTAACATTTCCACTCCCTTGTGACTCTTCTGATTGCTAATGCCCCAGGCATCACGACCCACTGGCAGAATGGCACTGTTCCAGATTATGGATTCTGGAATTTGTTGGTAGCTACTGCATGCACTCCTATCCCCACACCAGCATAGATTGCAATGGAGATTCGCACTAGTGCCTGCACCATGTTTTTATTTAATTTGTAAAGCTAAGCATTCACCCCTCTCCCTTCTCCAGACTAACTCCCTTTCCACCACCTCTATGCTCTCTCGTTACGCCCAGTTAACCAAGGCATCCACAGTGGTTTTAGCTTTATTCCAGGTCTACACCAGAAACTTTTGTCAGTATAGTTGTCACTCAGGAGTGTGATTACCTGTGATATTGCTATGCCACCAAAAGCCCTACAGTGGACCAGTTATATCAGCCTAAAAGTGCTTCTGGGGGAATAGTTCATTTCACCTGGGTGCCCATTATAAGCTATACTAGCAAAGACACATTTATGCCAGTATAGCTATGGCTATGCTCGCAGAGCTTGCCAGCATTGCTGTACTGATATAGTTAAACCAGCAAACATGGCCCTTGCCCACTGCACTGTAATTATTAACCCTCTCCATTATACCACTGCAGTGCTGCTGAGTGGGGAAGGATAGATGGCACAGCATGGCAGAGCTCTGGCTCCCAGGTGGAATAAGACCTAGCAGCCATAGTGCTCCAGGAAAGGAATGGGTGTTACCTGTTTTCAATGGGTTTATTGTGTAATCAGTGCTTATACAGTAACTGAGGTAGGAAACAGTTGATGAAATATATCATCCTTATTGATTTACTGCACACTTAAAATTCCTGCCCTTGACATGGGACAGATAAGGGAGAGGGGTGTCTTATTTACCATTCTGAGCACTGTAGCAATGCCATTGCACTGGAAGAGTTGTAATACTTGAACGCATGTCCTGTCACAAAGTGTTTGCACATGTAACAACGCCTCAGACAAAAGGAATGTGACCACCTCTCAATCTGTAGATTCACAAACTATCCCAATCTGCAAAGTAGAGCAGAGAGCAACAGATTAATATGACACAGTCTTTATTGTTAATTAACAACATAGTATACAACACCTTGTATGCTATTTATATACCTTTCATTGAAAGAACCCAGACCAGAGGACAATCTTTACAAACTACACACAATCATCAGATGAAATTTAATGTTGATAAATGCAAAGTAATGCACATTGGAAAGCATAATCCCTACTATACATATATAATGATGGGGTCTAAATTAGCTGTTACCACTCAAGAAAGAGATCTTGGAGTCATTGTGGATAGTTCTCTGAAAACATCCACTCAATGTGCAGCGGCAGTCAAAAAAAGCAAACGAAATGCAGGGAATAATTAAGAAAGGGATAGATAATAGAACAGAAAATACCATGTTGCCTCTATATAAATCCATGGTACGCCCACATCTTGAATACTGTGTGCGGATCTGGTCACCCCTTCTCAAAAAAGATATATTGGAATTGGAAAAGGTTCAGAAAAGGGCAACAAAAATGATTAGGGGTATGGAATGGCTTCTGTATGAGGAGAGATTAATAAAACTGGGATTTTTCAGCTTGGAAAAACTACGGCTAAGGGGAGATATGATTGAGGTCTATAAAATCATGACTGGCATAGGTGCTGACTTCCCCTCTTTTCCCTGGGTGCTTGACCCCTCCTCCCCCGCTCCCAGCTCTGCCCCCACTCCACCCCTTCCCCACTCCCTATTCCAACTCCTTCCCCAAATCCCTGCCCCAGCCCTGCCTCTTCCCCATCTCCTCCCCTGAGTGTGCCACGTTCCCGCTCCTCCCCCTTCCCTCCTGGAGCTTGCTAATGCCACCAAACAGCAGTTTGACAGTGGCTGGGTTGGAAGCTCTAGGAAGTAGGTGGAGGAGCAGGGACGCAGCGCACTCATGGGGGAGGAGGAGGAGGTGGGGCGGGGGAGGGGTAAATGCACTGGGAGCTGGGGTAAATGTCACTGACTCATTGAACTCCCTGAAGCTGTGACAAATGACACCAACCAAAGAGCTGCACCAGCTCCTCTAGCTGTGCCGTGGGGTGCTGATTCAGCACTGAGTCAATATGAGGAAGAGTGTAACCTACTGAAACCTCAATTCCCCTTCCTGAATCAACAATATTTTCCTTCACAGCCTCTCATCCAAATATTGCCTAAGCCTGAGCTTGGTAATGGATGGATCCTGCATGCTCAGAGCCCAGAGTGGGCTGGCTGCCAGCTGGTTTTGTTACCAAATTGATCAATGGGTTCATCTTTAATTAGTAATGTAATTTCTATTACAGTAGCACTTAGAAGCCTAAGCTAAGGCTGGGGTCCCACTGAATAAACACATAATCAAGGACAGGCCCTGTCACAGGGAACTTGCAGTCTGAAAAGACAAGCCAGACAAAGTATGGGGGAGGGAGAATTGACAAGCCCAAGGTTGCACAGCAGGTCAGTGGCAGAGCTGGGTGTCCTGATGCCCAGTCGTATGAACAAGGAGCAATGGTCTGAAGTTGCAGTGGGGTATGTCTAGGTTGGATATTAGGAAACACATTTCACTAGGAGGGCGGTGAAGCACTGGAATGGGTTACCTAGGGAGGTGGTGGAATCTCCATCCTTAGAGGTTTTTAAGGCCTGGCTTCACAAAGCCCTGGCTGGGGTGATTTAGTTGGTGGTGGTCCTGCTTTGAGTAGGGGGTTACAGTAGATGATCTCCTGAGGTCTCTTCCAATCCTAATCTTCTATGATTCTAAGATTTATCCATTAGACCACGCTGCCATCTCAAAAGGAACATTTGCATAATCTCACATATTTCCTTAAATCTCTAGTGGTGGATAATGACACTGACATCTCTCTAACCCAGCTGACAGTAATACTCTGCCTCACTGTGCTCTGTACTACCTGACGCACCTCAGGCTCGCTGGAGGATGACAGCTGCTGTGTAAAATCACGAGCCCAGAGGGCAACATTTGGCAGGAAAAGGTGAGTCCAGCTTGAAGCATCTTCTGCTGACTGAAATCGCAGCCATCTATTGGCTTCTCTGAGTTGGGTTGATGTTTGGGGCTTGGCCTGGTCTGTCTGTGGAGGTTCTGGTTCTGAGTACGAGAGCCTGGCTTAGTGCATGTGTGTGGTCATGTTCCTGTCTCCACTGAGGATCACAACCTGCAACTTAGCGATGGCTCATGGCGTAATTCCTTTATCTCTCGTAGGTGGGGCTTGTGCTTTTGATTCTGAAGGTCCCAGGCTGTAGCCCTGCTAATGATCACAATGCCTCTGCGTACATAGAAATGACCTATTACCCTCCTAGAGCCCTTGAGTACTCTGTTCTCTGCAGCTATTACCTGGGGGAGGGTGGAAAATGGGAACCATTACTGGAAAGGCAAGGCAGGGAGAGAGAGTTCATGGAACTTCTCAGGGAGACAGTGAGGCCTTACAGAGGGAAGGCTTTGATTTGATTTAAACAAAATAAAGTGTGTCTAAAGAGAAGAGCTCCTCATGTAACCATGCCATTTAAACTGCTGACACAATGATGATTCCCATGGAAGCCTTTTGTCTCTTATATGAGGTAAAATGGGACAAAACGATATGTCCAAAATATTTTACATCTTTAGTGGGAGTTCTGAAGCCTGTGTCTCATTTTGATTGACTGCTCCACTTCCTGTTAATAGCCAGGACAGAGGGGCATGGTTGGGGAGTTCTGTATGACTTCTCTTAGAGTGGAGGGCAAATATATTCCAACCATAGGCACCAACTCCGTGGGTGCTCCGGGGCTGGAGCACCCATGGGGAAAAATTAGTTGGTGCTCTGCACCCACCAGCAGCCAAGCTCCCTGCCCCGCTTCACTTCTCATCACCTCCCCCTCCTCCCCTGAACGCACTGCATCCCTGCTCCTCTGTCTACCTCCCAGTGCTTTCCAACACCAAACAGCTGTAGCAAGCACTGGGAGGGAATGGGGAGGAGCAGGAACGTGGCGTGCTCAGGGGAGGAGGCAGGAAAGAGGCGGGGCCAGGGCATGGATTTGGGAAAGGAGTCAGAATAGGGGCAGGGAGGGGGCGGAGTTGGAGCAGGGACTTTGGGGAAGAGGTTGGAATGGGGGCAAGAGGGGACAGGGCGGGGTGGAGTAGGGGTGGGGGGGGCAAGCACTAACCAGCACCCGTAGAAGTTAGTGCCTATGTTCCAGACCCAAAAGGATATTGTATCTCAGGAGTCTGTTCCTGTGTTTCAACAGCTGGCACGGAACATCCTGTGCGTTCAGTTCCACTGACTTGTGATATAAAGTACAATCAAATAAACTGATTTATAAAGCTTTCCCTCAGGCCTGTTAAACATGCTGTCTGGTCTTTGGAATGTCTTTGTGCACAAAACTGACCTATACTGCACTGGCAATCCCTGCATTAGCCTAGAATGGGATAGGGGAATTTCCTGCAGAGTCACTTCTCTGCAGTATTTTCCATTTACAACAAGATCAGAAAAAAGAAAAGGAGTACTTGTGGCACCTTAGAGACTAACAAATTTATTAGAGCATAAGCTTTCGTGAGCTGCAGCTCACTTCATCAGATGCATTTGGTGGAAAAAACAGAGGGGAGATTGATATACACACACAGAGAACATGAAACAATGGGTTTATCATACACACTGCAAGGAGAGTGATCACTTAAGATAAGCCATCACCAGCAGCGTGGGGGGGGGGGGGAAAGGAGGAAAACCTTTCATGGTGACAAGCAAGGTAGGCTATTTCCAGCAGGTTTCAGAGTAGCAGCCGTGTTAGTCTGTATTTGCAAAAAGAAAAGGAGTACCCGTGGCACCTTAGAGACTCTAAGGTGCCACGGGTACTCCTTTTCTTATTTCCAGCAGTTAACAAGAATATCTGAGGAACAGTGGGGGGTGGGGGGGGGGGGAGAAATACCATGGGGAAATAGTTTAACTTTGTGTAATGACTCATCCATTCCCAGTCTCTATTCAAGCCTAAGTTAATTGTATCCAGTTTGCAAATTAATTCCAATTCAGCAGTCTCTCGGAGTCTGTTTTTGAAGCTTTTTTGTTGAACGATAGACACTCTTAGGTCTGTAATCGAGTGACCAGAGAGATTGAAATGTTCTCCAACTGGTTTTTGAATGTTATAATTCTTGACGTCTGATTTGTGTCCATTCATTCTTTTACGTAGAGACTGTCCAGTTTGACCAATGTACATGGCAGAGGGGCATTGCTGGCACATGATGGCATATATCACATTGGTAGATGCGCAGGTGAACGAGCCTCTGATATTGAAGCTGATGTGATTAGGCCCTATGATGGTGTCCCCTGAATAGATATGTGGACAGAGTTGGCAACGGGCTTTGTTGCAAGGATAGGTTCCTGGGTTGGTGGTTCTGTTGTGTGGTGTGTGGTTGCTGGTGAGTATTTGCTTCAGATTGGGGGGCTATCTGTAAGCAAGGACTGGCCTGTCTCCCAAGATCTGTGAGAGTGATGGGTCGTCCTTCAGGATAGGTTGTAGATCCTTGATGATGCGTTGGAGAGGTTTTAGTTGGGGGCTGAAGGTGATGGCTAGTGGCGTTCTGTTATTTTCTTTGTTGGGCCTGTCCTGTAGTAGGTGACTTCTGGGTACTCTTCTGGCTCTGTCAATCTGTTTCTTCACAACCACCTGATCAACATCCTCTACAGCAAACAGGGAAAGATTAAGAATGAGCTCTCAAAACTGAATACTCTCATAAAGAACCAACCTTCCACACAAACTTCCTTGTGGCTGGACTTTACAAAAACTAGACAAGTCATTTACAACACACACTTTGCTTCTCTACAAAAGAAAAAGGACACTAAGCTATCTAAACTACTACATGCCACAAGGGGCCACAACAGTGGTTCCCGTAACCCACCCAGCAATATTGTTAATCTATCCAACTATACTCTTAGCCCAGCAGAAGAATCTGTCCTATCTTGGGGCCTTTCCTTTTGCCCCTCCACCCCCACGAACGTGATACAGTTCTGTGGTGACCTAGAATCCTATTTTCGACGTCTCCGACTCAAGGAATATTTCCAAAACACCTCTGACCAACATATTAACCCACAGAGACCTTCCTACCAACACTACAAAAAGAAGGATTCTGGGTGGACTCTTCCTGAAGGTCGAAACAGCAGCCTGGACTTCTACATAGAGTGTTTCCGCCGACGTGCACGAGCTGAAATTGTGGAAAAGCAGCATCGCTTGCCCCATAACCTCAGCCATGCAGAACACAATGCCATCCACAGCCTCAGAAACAACTCTGACATCATAATCAAAAAGGCTGACAAACGAGGTGCTGTCGTCATCATGAATAGGTCGGAGTATGAACAAGAGGCTACTAGGCAGCTCTCCAACACCACTTTCTATAAGCCATTACCCTCTGATCCCACTGAGAGTTACCAAAAGAAACTACAGCATTTGCTCAAGAAACTCCCTGAAAAAGCACAAGAACAAATCCGCACAGACACACCCCTAGAATACCGACCTGGGGTATTCTATCTGCTACCCAAGATCCATAAACCCGGAAATCCTGGACGCCCCATCATCTCAGGCATTGGCACCCTGACAGCAGGATTGTCTGGCTATGTAGACTCCCTCCTCAGGCCCTGCGTTACCAGCACTCCCAGCTATCTTCGAGACACCACTGACTTCCTGAGGAAACTATAGTCCATTGGTGATCTTCCTAAAAACACCATCCTAGCCACTATGGATGTAGAAGCCCTCTACACCAACATTCCACACAAAGATGGGCTACAAGCCGTCAGGAACAGTATCCCCGATAATGTCACGGCTAACCTGGTGGCTGAACTTTGTGACTTTGTCCTCACCCATAACTATTTCACATTTGGGGACAATGTATACCTTCAAGTCAGCGGCACTGCGATGGGTACCCGCATGGCCCCAAAGTATGCCAACCTTTTTATGGCTGACTTAGAACAACGCTTCCTCAGCTCTCGTCTCCTAATGCCTCTACTCTACTTGGGCTACACAGATGAAATCTTCATCATCTGGACCCATGGAAAAGAAGCCCTGGAGGAATTCCACCATGATTTCAACAATTTCCATCCCACCATCAACCTCAGCCTGGACCAGTCCACACAAGAGATCCACTTCCTGGACACTACAGTGCTAATAAGCGATGGTCACATAAACACCACCCTATATCGGAAACCTACTGACCGCTATTCCTACCTACATGCCTCTAGCTTTCATCCAGATCATACCACACGATCCATTGTCTACAGCCAAGCTCTAAGATATAACCGCATTTGCTCCAACCCCTCAGACAGAGACAAACAGCTACAAGATCTCTATCATGCATTCCTACAACTACAATACCCACCTGCTGAAATGAAGAAACAGATTGACAGAGCCAGAAGAGTACCCAGAAGTCACCTACTACAGGACAGGCCCAACAAAGAAAATAACAGAACGCCACTAGCCATCACCTTCAGCACCCAACTAAAACCTCTCCAACGCATCATCAAGGATCTATAACCTATCCTGAAGGACGACCCATCACTCTCACAGATCTTGGGAGACAGGCCATTCCTTGCTTACAGATAGCCCCCCAATCTGAAGCAAATACTCACCAGCAACCACACACCACACAACAGAACCACCAACCCAGGAACCTATCCTTGCAACAAAGCCCGTTGCCAACTCTGTCCACATATCTATTCAGGGGACACCATCATAGGGCCTAATCGCATCAGCCACACTATCAGAGGCTCATTCACCTGCGCATCTACCAATGTGATATATGCCATCATGTGCCAGCAATGCCCCTCTGCCATGTACATTGGTCAAACTGGACAGTCTCTACGTAAAAGAATAAATGGACACAAATCAGACGTCAAGAATTATAACATTCAAAAACCAGTTGGAGAACACTTCAATCTCTCTGGTCACTCGATTACAGACCTAAGAGTGGCTATCCTTCAACAAAAAAGCTTCAAAAACAGACTCCAACGAGAGACTGCTAAATTGGAATTAATTTACAAACTGGATACAATTAACTTAGGCTTGAATAGAGACTGGGAATGGATGAGTCATTACACAAAGTAAAACTATTTCCCCATGTTATTTCTCCCCCCCCACCCCACCCCCCACTATTCCTCAGATATTCTTGTTAACTGCTGGAAATAACATGCTTGTCACCATGAAAGGTTTTCCTCGTCCCCTCCCCCCCGCTGCTGGTGATGGCTTATCTTAAGTGATCACTCTCCTTACAGTGTGTATGATAAACCCATTGTTTCATGTTCTCTGTGTGTGTATATCAATCTCCCCTCTGTTTTTTCCACCAAATGCATCCGATGAAGTGAGCTCTAGCTCACGAAAGCTTATGCTCTAATAAATCTGTTAGTCTCTAAGGTGCCACAAGTACCCCTTTTCTTTTTGCGAATACAGACTAACACGGCTGCTACTCTGAAACAAGATCAATGCAGGCATTTGTACTAAATCTGATACTGTGAGTTTAACTAGTATTTCACCCACAGAGGAAAGGCCGGTATCTGCTTTGTGCAGCAGAGACACTAGGTGGTTAGGGAACCAGTCACAGATTCCTGGTTCTTTAGCCAACTTCACCCCAGCCCAGCCCCTGGTTTAAGCTGGAGCAAGCAAAGATGTCCAGGGAACCATATACCAAATGGAGTCAGCTGGGGAGTCCTCTGTTCCTGCCACACCCCTTTTGTCTCACCACTCACGGATCTGAAATCTCTGTAAGGAAATTTCATGGGTTAACTCCACTGGGCCACAAAAATGTAAACACATCTCTAGGAGGTACATGAACAAGGTGATAGCAATGTTATAAGCATTATTGCTCTGTGGGTGATATTAACGATCCACCAACACTGTCACCTCTGCCACAAGGGAAAAGTTGTGCTCTTCCTCCTCTTCTCTGGAAACTGATGAGCATACAGATATAACATATACTGAAGCTCAGGTATGATCAGTCTCAGGAAGGTTCTCAGAGTCTCATTAGCCATGTCTTCTTTAAGATTATAGCCCAGAATATTTGCATACCCTGACTGGAAGGGCTGAAGTTTTTTGTCTTTGATCTTGATCTTATCTATCGGCACTGGATCCAAGAGACACAGCTCCATAAGTTCCTTTTGTCTCATTCTCAGGAGATTCATCTCCTGATTCAATTTTTCTAGCCCTATTGTCTCCTGAATTCTCCTCCAGGAGGTCCTGTTGAAGTGTTGGTAGAGCTTCCAGTCCAATGAGCACCATTCTTTTACCTTTTCCTTGCTCTCAGGGGTCATGCTCTCGATAGTGTCCTGGCTTCGGGAATTCAGCTTGAAGTAAACCACATCATCCAGCTCCCAGCCCAAAGTGTCCTTCAGCAGGACCATGGACTCATCAAAGTAATCAGTTAGCAGTATCAGCTGAAAACCCTGTTCGATCTCCACTATGACACTCTGAACATAGTCCTCAGTGTCCATTGCGTTGTTGTCATAGCCAAAGTCAAACCACATGTAGTTCCTCGCATGAATGTTATTTGTGTATTCACTCATATTGTAATATGTCCATGGAGATGCCAGAAACTCATTCACATCCTCTGACCTTCTAAATGCTGGTGTAAAAAATTTATTATAGGCATAGGAGGACTCCATTAGTGAAACTGGGTTTCTCAGGATGGAAAAGTAGGTGGTGGTGGTTGGCATTACTTTTTGGACCTGTTTATAAGAAGACAGCACAATGTAGCCATTAATGTATCTCTTGCTTATTCACAGGAGAGGTTTTGTGGTACAAAAATGGCTCCTACTTGACTTTAAGGGTAAACAGGTCAAAAGAACGAGCACAGTGTAGGTCATTTGCAGGGGGTTAAAACATAGTCACGGTGGGAAAGTCTAAGTACAAGCACTGTACTGACAGGCTGTAGGCAACTGGTCCTGTTCTCTCTCTCTGTTAAGAAGGCTTGCCAACACTGCTATATTGGTATAGCTACACCAGCACACATGGCCCTTGCCCACTTACTATAGTAAGCATATGAAAGGGGAGCTCTCTCATTCCTGTTAGGGCTGAGTGAATAGTTTGGCCTTTTATCCTGGGCTGCATGAGGGGTTTTCTAGCTGAACAATCACAGAGGGTATGGTACCCCAATTACCTGTGCACCCCTAAACACCATGGACGTGGACTCCAGGCCAGCCTCGCTTGGTTGATGCTGAAGGACACATTGGGTTCAGACCAGTGGTAGGGTGAAGATCCACATTTATGTAGACCCAGTGATTTGCCCAAATGCTACAGTGAGACTGTAGCTGTTATTCCAGACCATTGACTGGAGCAGCAGCTGTGGGAAGAGGGTTGTGCAACAAACCCTGCACTCTGGCCCTTGGCGAAGGGTGGTTTTCACCTCCCAAATTGCTCCTTCTGCCCTCCACATAGAGTCTGAATCTTGGGATTTGTTAGCATAGAGTGGATTTCACCCCCAGTTACACTATCAAGAAGAGAGAAAGACAGAAAGATCATGGCCAGGCCTAGAAGTTGACTCTCTATTTTCCAAAGCAAAGGGTCCTCCCTGAGCCAAACAAGGTAACTCCAGTCTTGTTTATTTGTTTGTTTTACAAATAATTGTCAGTCCTAAGATTCTTAGAGGGATCACCAGCTATCCATGGCCATTCCCCAGTACTTGTGGGTTTTGTGATTGAAGGCCAACATACTAATTCCCAACTCAGAAAACATTTTACATGCTAATTGCAATGCGCTTCATGAAGGGAAAGGCCTCTGCAGAGTGATATTTAGTGCTAACTAAAACCTAGATTGTCCTAGATATCTGTTTGCCATGGAAAAACATGAAATTTGCATTTTTACAGAGAATCTTTAGTTTTTACAGTTGTGAGAAAATAAAAATATATACAGTGGAATCCTGATTAGCCAATCTAATTGGTACCAAGACCAGATCAGATCATCAAAAATTCAGATAATCAGGAGAATGGCCAGGCCTCTGACTGCAGGCCTGCTTTAAAATTGTAAATATATCAGTAAAACACTGTGTTCAACTGATACCTATACGTATTGTGGCCAGGGTAACTAAAGTTCAGTATTTCATTTTAATCACGGAAAAAATGGATTTCTATGTTTTTTTATTGGAGAATTTTGGGTTTTTATCATGAAAAACTAGGATCCCTGATAATTACAGCACCACGGTCATTTCACAGGATGCCTCCCCAACTGCTACTGCCCAGGATCTCACCTCTTGGAGGTTAAATCTCATGTGGTTACACATGATGTTGTAACTTTGTCCGATGGTTTTAAATCCCTCTACAAACTGGGCCATGAAGCGATGAGGATAGCCCAGGTGGTAGTTCTGGCCAGCCAAAAGGGCTAGGATCAGATTATGCCTCTCTGCAAACCAGAATAGGATATTCATGATGGTGCTGCTGGCAGTTTTGTGGGTCTTGAGAAACATCACGTTCATCTGGGGGTGACTGGGTCTCAGGTGCTTGGTGGAAAACCCCCACACTCTATATGAACTTAAAGCACATGGGAAATGTTCTCTCTAGTGTTGTAATCCATTTCTTCCACCTGACAGCGCTGCTTTCCCCTGCCATTTCCTACTCTGCTGGCCTTCTCACTTTACTTTTCCAAAGAGCCGCCAAAGTTTAACCTGAACTACTTTTCCTTAGGATAACTGGGGCCAGATCCACACCTGGCATAAATCAGCATCACTCCCTTGAACTCAATGGGCCCATTCCACAACTGGCATAAATCAGCATAGCCTCATTGAAGTCAATGGGCCTCATCCCCCACTGGTGTAAATGGGCCATAGCTCTATTGAAGTCAATGTACCAGATCCCCATCTGGTGTAAATCGGCATTGCTCCCTTGCAGTCACTGGTGCTATGGCAATTGACACCAGCTAAACATCCAGCACTTTGTCTGTAGTTCTAAAAAGCACAGATGAGCCACACCCCTCTTCTGCCCTCATTAGCTCTGAATGCCAGTCTGCATGGCTCTTTCAGCTCCACACAATAATCAGCTTATTTGTTACTGAGGGGGTTGGGGGGGCTCTGGCTTCTCCTGCTCACTCCCCTTGCTTTGTTAGTATTGTTGCAGCTACTCCCAGCTGCTAGATGCTCTACACTGTTGATAGGTCACTCATTTAGGTGCTAGATATGAATTTAGGAGCCCAACTTTAGGCCCCCAGTCTTGAAAATCCTAGCCCTAGTCTCTGTGCTTAGGGCTACATTTAGCAATCCAAAAATATAAGATATGATGGATCATCTTGCTGCCCCTGTACAGACGGGGCACACGGCAAGTTCTTCTTACTCGTTCTATCACTGTAGAAAGTGGACTTACAAGATGACATTTCCGTTCATATGGAAGAACCCAGCTAGAAAAATGACTCCCAGCCAAAGCCCCAGGAGTCTGGAATGCCTGCAAAAGAAACAGATCCAGTGAATCCAAAATAAAAATGTAATGTCCTCCCAATTCTAACCACACCAAATTTCCTGCCACTCTTTGTAACTGAGGGCTTGTCTACATAAATGTTTAGTTTGTGGCAAGCTGGGTGTAAATCTGTCCCCCTAGCCTGCTGCACGCAACTGTCTGTGTGGACCCTGCTGACACTCATTAAAGTTCCATTGTGCAATCTGATACAAACATAAGAACAGCCATAGTAGATCAGCATAATGGTCCATTAGCCCAGTGTCCTGTCTCCGCCAGTGGCCAGTGCCAGGTGCTTCAAAGAGACTGAACAGAACAGGACAATTTCCAGTGATTCATCCCCTGTCAGCCATTCTCAGTGTCTAGCATATCAGAGGAGCTACCCCACTTTGAAAAGGGTGTAGTGCACTAGGGAACTGCTAGTTCACATCAGCAGAGTCCACATGGCCAGTTCATAGAATATCAGGGTTGGAAGGGACCTCAGGAGGTCATCTAGTCCAACCCCCTACTCAAAGCAGGACCAATCCCCACTTTTTGCCCCAGATCCCTAAATAGTCCCCTCAAGGATTGAACTCACAATCCTGGGTTTAGCAGGCCAGTGCTCAAACCACTGAGCTATCTCTTCCCCCCATGGAAGGCCAGCACATGGCCAGCACAAGGTTAGTGCATGGGAGGCCAACAAGGGGTAGATTTACAGCCCAGCTTGTCACAAGGCAAATGTTTGTGCAGACAAGCCCTTAATAGCTGTTACAGCTGCCTCCTTTCTGGCCTCTCCGTGTTAGATAGCATAAGCATGGCGATCAGCATCTGCCTCTCCTGCCCTGGTGGTAACTCTTGTTCTCTGCAGTAAAGCAAGAGCGCTTGTGTTTTAACAGTTACATTCTTTTAATTTAAATCTCACATAAATCGAGCACAGCAGCAACCAGAGCCTGCTGTAAGCTGCAGACAGCTGTTCTCTGACCTGCCCATGCAGGCTACAAAAGTGCCAACCCAGAGCACTCAAAGAAAGAGTCAGGCCCCAAAAATCATGTGATTGGCTTAAAAATCAAGAGGTTTTTATGAAAAATACTACATGTTGGTTCTTTTTCTTTGCTTTCTGGGTCCCGAGCCATAGAGTTCTCTCACTTCATGTTTTCAAGCTTTTCTCTGCAACCCCCAGGACGCAAAATTGCCTTTTTTACAAAAGAAAGCAGAGCGTCTCAGGTAAGCATGACCCCAGGAGCTGGGGCTTTAAGAAAAACACTCGTGATCAAATCTCAAGAGTTGGCAATGGAATGCAGACTAGAATTCCACCTTCCAAAATGGAGATGACAGACCTTTGATCTCTGCAGCTGCACCCACAACCCTCGACAACAAACGCAGCTCCTCCACTCAGTAACTATGCCCACAAGGGCTGTATCCCTGCCACTTGGTTTATTTTGCCCTTCTACACCCTCTATATATGTCATCGTTTTTTTCTGTCTTTTGAGACAAGACCAGCTCTATCACCTCCCCACCGATTTGATCAGTGAATCTGCCCAGATGCCCCTTTTTCTCAGTCCAGCTGAACCTGTAGATCAGTGGTTTCCAAACTTGTTCCATCGCTTGTGAAGGGAAAGCCCCTGGCAGGCCGGGCCAGTTTGTTTACCTGCTGCGTCTGCAGGTTTGGCCGATCGTGGCTCCCAGTGGCCGCGGTTCACTGCTCCAGGCCAATGGGAGCTGCTGGAAGCAGCGCGGGCTGAGGGACACAGCAAACCGCGGTCACTGGGAGCTGTGATAGGCCAAACCTGCGGACGCGGCAGGTAAACAAAGTGGCCCGGCCCACCAGGGGCTTTCCCTGCACAAGCAGTGGAACAAGTTTGGGAACCACTGGTGTAGGGCGAGGTTCCCTCTAATGTTTCCCACCCATGTGCGGAATGAATTTTGTTATGTGCACCAATATGGAGGTGATGTGTCACACATCACCTCCATATTGGTGCACATAAAATATATGTGGTGGGGTGGGGACTCAGGGCTGGGGAAGAGGGTTGGAGTGCAGGGTGGTAAGGGCTCCGGCTGGGGGTGTGGGCTCTGGGATGGGGCTAGGGATGAGGGGTTTGGGGTGCAGTGGGGTTCCCCAGAGCTACAGAGAGGACTGCACCCCCAGCTCTCTCTCCCCACAGCAGCACCTGGTTGGGTCGGGGCCGAGGGAGGGGCGCCTAGCTGTGGCAAGTCCGGAACTGGGTTGGGGCCAGGACGCCTCTCCCCCAGCTGCAACAGGTTCGGACTGGGCTGGGTTGGGTTGGCGCCAAGGGAGGGACTCCATGGCAGGTCTGGGGCTTGGGGAGAGGCATCTCTTCCCGCCACAGCCCTGAGCACCTGCACGGGGTTTAATAGGCAGCTGCACGGCTGCGCAGCTTAGAGGGAATTTAGCTAGGGGACATCACCCACCACAAGCTTGCTCACAAGGGGACTCATTCAGTGCTGACACACACTGCCTGAAGTCAATGAATCCTTTGAAGTCAGCTGGGTAGCACATGGGAAGTAAGGGAGCTCTGAGGTTGATCTCCAGGATGAGGAACCACTGCTGTTCAGGAACTGTGGGGAAAGTACCTTGCAATGCTCTGGGGAAAAAGCCAAGACCAGAGATCCAAGAGGAGCACATGTGCTTGCTGAAAATCCTGCAGCATGTTCCCCTGCAGGAACAGGGTGAGTGGGTGCGTGGAGATGCCAGCCACCTGGAACTTCACCTAGTAGCTCTGGCAGTCACCTTATGGCAGTGTGCTGGCTGGGGGAGACTGCGTTCTATCCTAAACTATAGGGCCAAATCCTCCAATGGTACAAACTGACATAGCTCTCCTGAAGTCACCTAGACAGTCTCCCCTGGTGTCAAAGGGGCTGTGCAAACTTACACCAGCTGAAGATTCAGCCTTTTGCAAATAATATGAAACTAATTTTGTCTGATTGTTGGCAAATAACATGACAAACTTTACCCTTTAGGCACAAGTTATTCCTGTGCACCCGTTTCAGCATAGGCATATCAAGTAGACTGTTATCCTGAAACACTTGGGGCCAAACCCATCCCTGGTATAGCTCTGCTTACTTCAGTGGAGTAACATCAGGAATGTATTGGCCTTGACAGCATCAAACTACATATATTACAAGGCAGCATGTAGGTTTGGATCTCCACACTTCCAGAGGCTGCTTAGAAATTTTTCTGTCTTATACCAAGCTCCTTCAAAGTAGGCCCAATGCTCAAGAGTCAAACCATGGTAAGCTGAAGTTATAATAGAAACCAACTGAGCTATCAGAGCGCAAAAATATGGTGAAATTCTTCATTGTGGTAGTTTAGGAACTAACCGAACACAGGCAAACCTTGCACCCAAGACCATCTCTGGGCTGAGAACAAGCAAGAGAAATGTCACAAAAGCCAACTCAATTATTGCCGATTACTGAACCCCAAACCTCCAGAGCTATGCCAAGAAATGTGGATAAATGGAGAGAGTTCAGAGAGAACTACAAAAATCATCAGAGGTTTAGAAAACATGACCATTGAGGAAATGTTAAAAGAACTGAACATGTTTAGTCCAGAGAAGAGAAGGCTGGGGCAGGAGAGCTGGGGGAGGGGAGAGTAGAGAGGGGACCCTGACAACAGTCTTCAATTATGTATAAAGTTTTATAGAGAAGACTGTGATCATGGCCATTCAGCCCTATGGACCTCCACTGTCTACACATATTATTGCTCAATTGTTCTCCATGTCCACTGAAGGTAGGGCACAAATGTGACACTGGTCTAGCAGGCATCAGCTCATGCCAAGGTACCCATGCCTCAGCTGAACATGGCCAGATACATAGCTGGAATCTGTCTGGCTCACCTCGGGGCTTGCATTGATGTGACAGGTATTAGAATGATAAGAAAGTGTTTCATGTCTAGACTCCATTGAATGCTTATGAGTTGATGCCTACATTACGCTCACTTGCAAGATCTGTAATGTAATATTTGGGCAGGTGTCACATGAGTAGGATTGCCAATTTTGGTTGGATGTATTCCTGGAGATTTTATCACAAGACATAATCTTTATGTGACAAAGTTCCTGCTTTGGTGGATCCTGCGCTTATTGGCAGATTTGTTCACCTCAGAGATTCACGGCAGCCCTCAGTTTGGCCACTTTTGCCGATAGCTCAAACCTGCCGTTCACTCAGCTAACCTCATCGCTGACCAGCATGGGGAAAAGAAGGAGAACAATCCCCGCAGTCTCTGCTGGCCCACCTAGTGGGTTGGGGGACAGGCCATAGACCTTCCCCTCTCGTGGGACCCACAGTCCAGGTCAACTCCTCTTATATCAAATAGGGAGTTGGGGAGGATGGGGGGAACCCAGACCCGCCCTCTACTCTGGGTTCCAACCCAGGACCCTGTGGACTGCAGCTGTCTATAGTGTCTCCTGTAACAGCTGTGTGACAGCTACAACTCCCTAGGCTACTTCCCCATGGCCTCCCCGCAGCACCTTCTTTATCCTCATAGCAGGATCTTCCTCCTGAAGCCTGAGCACACTTGTATTCCTCAGTCCTCCAGCAGCACACCTTCTCACCCCCTGTTCCTTGCATACCCTCTACTAACTGCTGGGAGGTCCTTTTTAAAACAGGTATCCTGATTAGTCTGCCTGCCATAATTGATTCTAGTATGTTCTTAATTGGCTCCAGGTGTCTTAATTAGCTTACCTATCTTAATTGGTTCTAGTAGGTTCCTGATTGCTCTAGCACAGCCCCTGCTCTGGTCACTCAGGGAACAAAAAACTGCTTATCCAGTGGCCAGTATATCTGCCTTCTACTACTCTGCTGTACCCAACTGGCCTGGCTCTATCACAGTAATTAAAGATTAATCTTTAATTCCTGAGACTCCAGGACAATCCTGGAGGACTGGTAAACCTAAGCATGAGCTTTTGTGACCAAATGAATCACCACATGTCATAAACATACAGCTAAGGGAGCATAAAATCCCTCTTTTACCTGTAAGGGGTTAAGAAGCTCAAATAACCTGGTTGGCACCTGACCAAAAGGACTAATAAGGGAAGAAGATCCTTTCAAATCTGTGGGGGAAGGTTTCTTGTTTGTGTGGTCTTTTGTTGTTCTCTCCTCCCTGAGCCAAACAAGGTAACTCCAGTCTTGTTTGTTTGACAAATAATTGTCAGTCCTAAGATTCTTAGAGGGATCACCAGCTAACGATGGCCATTCCCAGTACTTGTGGGCTTTGTGATTGAAGGCCAACATACTAAGGCAGAAAAAAACATCTCCTAAAACCCTACCTGAAATAAGCATCCAAGATTATGCCTTTGCTACTGTGTAGAAGGGGAAACTGAGGCACACCGCCTCATGGCATTGGGGGCTAAATACCAAGACACCTACACTTTAACAGATATTGCTTTCTGTATTTTGTTAGCAATACTACACCCTAACCTGTTTTCAGGCATCCAGGGACCAAGAACCCCAAAACTAGCTCGAACACTTATGAATGACATCATATGGTTTAAAGG
The DNA here is from genome assembly GCF_009764565.3 of Dermochelys coriacea. Taxonomy (NCBI): domain Eukaryota; kingdom Metazoa; phylum Chordata; order Testudines; family Dermochelyidae; genus Dermochelys; species Dermochelys coriacea. The sequence continues at coordinate 55,928,955 of NC_050076.1, forward strand.
TACTGAAAAGGAGTGTGATCAAAGGCAAACAGGGATTTTACATGTACTGCCTCCACCATGGACAGTCTCCAAGCCCCTGGCAGTATGCTTATATATATATATATATATATATGACATAACTGGAATATGTTTTATGCTACATATGCCATGTAACATATCTATGTAAAGGTTATGATCTACTGAATCTATTAATCCTATTTGTATGCATGTACCATTTTTGTATTCGCAGTTATGAATGGTGGCTGCATACTTGTTTGATTCTAAGTGGGTTTTAGTGAAGCAGTTGCTCAGCTTCCTGAGAATAGACTATTCTCAGTAAGTACCCAGTCAAGAAGCCCTTAAGCCAACAATGAATTTGGAAACACCAATCCAGATCTGGGCTTTCCCAGGAATGTGGCTTGGCTGGTAATGAACTCAGTCATGCATGGATATGTGACTTTCCCAGGTGACTCCAAAACTCCATCTGGAGCTGGACTTTGCATAGAAGAGAGGAGGGGGTCTCCACCCACAAGAGAAAGTCTATTTAAACCCTTGGGAGACCCTCCATTTTGTCTTCAGATGGCTAAAAAGAGCCTCTCCACCCCCAAGGATACCTGAAAGAAACTGGAACAAAGGACAGTAACTACAGGGGGTGTGAGTGATTGCTGGACCCAGACGAGAAAGGCATCTGTAAAAGGAAGCTTACTGGGTGAGGATTTTATCTGTATTCAGTTTTATTACTGTACTAGACTTAGACTTGTGTGCTTTATTTTATTTTACTTGGTAATTCACTTTGTTCTGTCTGTTACTACTTGGAATCACTTAAATCCTACTTTCTGTATTTAATAAAATCACTTTTTATCTATTAATTTAAAAAAAAAAACCCACACACACAAAAAAAACTTCCCCCACAGATTTGAAAGGCTCTTCTTCCCTTATTGGTCCTTTCGGTCAGTAGCCAACCAAGTTATTTGAGCTTCTTACAGGTAAAGGAGGGATTTTAGGCTACCCTTAGCTGTATGTTTATGACACCACATAAGAGAGGACATTAATTAGCATGAAGAGATGCTCTTCTGTAGAAACTGTTACACCCCTTCCAAAAGAGGAGACTCAGCAATACCAGACCGGCTCTGGGTGGATCTTACAACCGGAAACTCCCTACATCTGGATTGCAGAATTGTCAACAAAAGGACTAAAAGCTCATTGTTCTTTTCCCCTCCCCATGAAGATGAATCACAGGGACGGACTCCTCCCATCAGCCAAGTTTGCAGCTGAGAGTACATGGCATAAGGGGGATGAAAACCCCCAACAAAAAGGACCCAAGGATCTTGGTGCTGCTCGGACTCTGGGGGTATGTCTACACTGCAAAGAAAAACCCATGGCTGACCCATGTCAGCTCACAGGGCTCAGACTAAAGGGCTGTTTCATTGCTGTATAGACTTACAGGCTTGGACCCTGTGAAGTCTACACAGCAATGAAAGAGCCCTGCAGCCTGAGCCCTGCGAACCCGAGTCAGCTGGCACAGGCCAGCCGTGGGTTTTTCTTTGCAGTGTAGACATACCCTAGGGGAGCAAGGAGTTTCCTAGGCATAAGAAAGAGATCGCGAGTTCATATTCACTTGCTTTAACCTCAAAAATAACTCTCTTTTCCTTTTCCTATTTAAAAAAAAATCTTCATATAATTTATTATAGGATTGGCTGCAAGCATTGTCTTGATGTGAGGCTTAAGGCACAACTGATCTGGGGTGACTGACTGGTCCTTTTGGGACTGGGAGTAACCTGAATATTGCTAAAAGAAAAGGAGTACTTGTTTTAAAAAAAAAAAAAAAAAACAAAAACACACCACACACCAGTCTGCCCAAAGGTTGGCACTCCTACTCTTGTGCCACCTTGGAAGCTTCACAATGAAGTAATCGGCTTAGGTTGCAGCAAGGGAGATTTAGGCTACCTATTAGAAAAAAAACTAACTAGAAGGCTAGTTAAGCTGTTGAGCATGTTATCTAGGGCAGTGCTACTCAAAGTGGTGGTCCACGGACTGGTGCCGTTCTGCGAGCCAGGGACCCGAGGCTGCACATTCTCTTCACACAGGCTCCACTCTGCTCCCCGCGCACTGCCCCAGCTCATGCTGACTTGACCATGGCCACCACAACAGCAGCTGCCAGCAACTCTGCCATGGCTGCTGCCATTGGCCAGGTCACTCCCCGCACCCCCCCGCCCCCTTATGCTGCGGAGAGGGAGAGGCTTGCCTGCAGGCTATAAACTGAGATCCTGCTTGCTTATGTGTGTCAAGGGGTAGGAGAAGTCAGAGTGGAAAGTCCCCAAAACAGAACGATGGTTTTCGGTGCATAAGGGGCAGGATGGAAAAGTCCCCACAGAACAAATTTGCAATAGTCAAGCTTATGAAATATATAACTGCAACAAGAAAAGGAGTACTTGTGGCACCTTAGAGACTAACAAATTTATTAGAGCATAAGCTTTCGTGAGCTACAGCTCACTTCATCGGATGCATTACAGCTCACGAAAGCTTATGCTCTAATAAATTTGTTAGTCTCTAAGGTGCCACAAGTACTCCTTTTCTTTTTGCGAATACAGACTAACACGGCTGCTACTCTGATAACTGCAACAGTTATGTTAAGAAGATTGCTGACTGCAAAAGAACAGACAGTGAAAAACAGGAAGGGGGGGAGATGCTTGTTTTTTGCTTTTGATCAGTGTTAATTTTGCAATATATTCCAAATAAGGTAATTAATACAGAAGTATGTGTAATTTGTCTGTGGTTTTAAGCTTTAAAAAGCTTTATGTGCTTTGCATTGAGGGGCAGCTACTTAGAGCTGTTACCGCCCTGCACTTGTAATCAATAAAGGAGCCTCTGATCCAAACAACGCGTGGTTAATTTTTGAAGTGACAATCTTGGTTTCATGACTTGGACAGACAGCCAACCCCCAGAACCGGAGGACCGCAAGCAGTTCCCCACCAGACCCAGGGCCCATCTGAAAGGTAAGAGACCTTTTGAAATCTCTATTGTGGGTTTCTGGTGAAGGACTGCCCGTAGGCTCTGGGTTTGGGTGAGTTGCATACTCTATTTGGACTTTTTGCTGCCAGACATGCCTGATGCCCTTGGGGTGGGTTAGAGTCCCATCTGGGGTTGGTTTCCCCGGGAATAGCCACTGAGTGTGGCTGGGCAGGTCGTGGATAGATCTGGTTCCGTGTGCCAGTAAAGTTTGGTAGACCGGTGTGAGTGTGAGCCACAGGAAGATGCCCAGAGTGCCCTGCGAAGCCGTGGGCTCATGACCGGCGAGGGGCCTGTCTGGGTCTAGGAGTGTGTGCTCCCATCCTTTCTGTCCTCAGACAGTGTTTCCGTACCCTCTTTCCGCCCTTTGGTTCCTGCGTGAATGTGGTTTGAAAAGCCACTGACTCGTCTGATCACCTTGACTGAAGCGACAGAGTATGTGGCCCCAGCTGATGCTCTTTGCTAAAGAGGGGCTGTAAGACAGTCATGGAGGCCTTAAACAAACCTTCCCTGTGTGAGTGGGATGAGTGAAAGATCCGTAGGGATTCTGGGAGCCAGGGGGTCCAAAAGGGATTCCCACACTCCCCAGCTAAAATGGGGGCCAGTGAGTCAAGAAAGATCACTGTCTCACCAAAAGGCACACACTGGTTCACTTGCAAGTTTCTGGAAAAATTGGAATTGGTATACCAGGGATAGGGATAATTTAAAGTTATGGTTTCCCTTAAAGGGAAAGTTTCAACCTTGACGAGATTGTGCAGCTCAGAAGTGCGCTTCTGGTCAATATCAGTGTGAGGCATATATTTCTACTGGCATGAAGAAACAGAAGAAAGAAAAACAAATGGCACCGTAAATCTCAAATAAAGAGTCTCAAGGACTCCCAGGAGAAACTTACAACACAATTAAAAGAGATAAAAAGAAAATTGGCAAAGAATTTAAATCCAACTAAGCCAGCAAGAAATATTAAGCAACTGAAGCCCCTTACGTTCACCCCTCAGACAATGACTCGCCGTACTGAGGAAATGTTCCCCTTGCGCCAATTCCAGGCATTGCTTCGGGTCATGAGACCTTGATGTCTGCACATGCACCTTGGTCTCCTACGGAATTGTATAATTTACTTTAAAATTTTCCAAAAGTAAGAGAGGACCCTGTTAAATTCAAAGAGGAATTGCAAATTGTTATAAACTGTTATAACCCTACATGGGCATATTTAAACCAGCTTCTACTAGGGATCATGCCTAGGGAAACACTGAGTCGCCTTTGTGAAGAAGCTCAGTGGCCCAAGCAAAATCCAGACCATGACCAGGAAAAGTTAAATAAAATCAGGGAGAAGCTGTTAGATAAAATTCTCAGTCTGCCCAAAGAATGCTGACTGGACCAAAATTAGCACCTGTAAACAAAGTAAAAATAAGAATCTGAATAAAACCCAATACTCTCACTGCCACATTAAAACTATGTTAATGATCTTCCAGCTCCAGAACATACAGGGACCCTGTAATAGCCGCCCATTGCGGGGGGACAAGGGGAAGGCCAAACCAAGGTCCCCACCATCCACCTCCCCCAAGGACCCAGTGATGGCGCGTGTTACTATTGCAAGCAAATGGGCCACTGGACACAGTAAATGTCCTTACCGCCCTGGTCAATCCAAAGGCGGTAGGGGTGGGCAATATTCTTATTCCCTACCTCGTCTCTTCATCTCTGTCCGTTTCTATCAGTCCTTTGTTTGACCATCATGCTTTCCTCCTAAGCCCTTGTTCACCTGCTAACCTTTTGGGAAAAGACTTGCTGTGTAAATTAAAGTGTATAATCTGCTGTCCCCAAATTGCATGTATCTGGATGTGCCTGATCCTGCTCACAATAAGGTCCTGGCAGTTTACAGGAAAAGACCGACCCCAGCCCTTCCTTGTTATAACAGGAACTGCTGGCTAAGGGCTCTCCCTCTTTGTAAGCCTTGTGAGCCAATCATGCCAACCAGATTGGGTGCATTGGATCTGCCCAACCCATTAAGATTCACCTAAATCCAGCAAGACCCCTTTCCGAGGTGCAGCAGTACCCTCTATCAAAACAGGCCAAGGAAAAATCCAACCTGTTCTTACCTCCTGGATTCAGCAAGGAGTCATTATTCCTACGGTTAATGAGTGCAACTTCCCCATTTTACGGTGTTGTTAATGCTGCTGTACTCCCTACCTTTCACGTTGTTCCTAGCCTGCTACTATCCTTTCCTACAAAGCACCAGTGCTGAGGGGTTGTTACCACCTCAAATAAGGAAAAGTTTGTATTAAGTCTGGACATAAAAGAATTAAGGTTATTGTTAAATAAGATGCATCTAGATGTAAATAATAAATGTGCGTGTATGTATGTAAATAGGTGTGTATAAATAAATAAAAGGGGGGTTAGTCAAAAAGCCAATCTCCTTGCTAAATTGGTAGTGAAACAATACCTATGCACATGGAAAGAAATAATGCAACAACAACAAAAAAGGATCAGGCCCAGAAAAGCAGGCAACCAGAGTAGAGGAAGTTAAAAGAAAGAAAGTGAGAGGTTAACTCTGTAGTAACTGAAAGAAAGTAAGCAGTAAAACTTTGTACAAATGTTAAAAGAAGGTGTTATGAAAAGATAATTCTGGTTTCTTTGCAGCCATTCCTTTGAAGAAAGGGCGCATTTTTCTGGAAGAATTTCTGTAAATAATCCAGGCAAAAGGTTATTTAAGTGAAATCATTTAACTAAACAAGTTAGGCAAATTAGCTAACACACACTCCTGGTGTGCACAATCTTTATTTTATAAGTTTAAAATAAATTGGTGTTTTAAAATTGTAAAACAAAAAAAAATACTTTTGCCAAACAAAAGAAACTAGTGTTATTTAATTTTGGTAATTAGCATTTAATCCTTAAGGTGACTTAATGCTTTATAAGATTTAAAATGTTTTTAAATAAAGACCAAAGTTGTGGCTGCAGCAGGGCAGTCAAAGCCAGGAAAATGAAAAAAGGATTTTAAATCTGTTTTGGTAACAAATAGAAGATAAAAGCTGTAGTTGGTGCCCCACACCAAGTCTTAAGGTGGCTCTGTGTAATCAACGGTCACTTTGCCAAAGGGGAGCCAAATTGGGTTGTGCTTTCCTTTTCAAATCAATGTGTGTTTAAAAGCAGAAGTTAGAAGTTAATTGTGTCCTTTTGAGACAAAGTCTATAAGCAGCTGATAACTTTGAATCCAAAAGCAAGCCGAGAATACCTGTGTTAATGCAAATCACCTAAATAATACAGATACAAGCCATTGAAACCTGACCTGCCTATAAAACAAATACAGAAAAATATGGGAGTAATTCCTCAGTTTTGCCTGCAAACAGCAAGGGTATTTGTAAAGAAAGGAATATTTTAAGCAATACCGCCAACAGTGTGTAATCTGCCAGCAACATAGTGTTGGTAAAGCTGTCAAGGTTAGGCAGACAGCACATCCCCCTTCCTGGGGATGCTTTTGTAAATATTCAGATTGATTCAAATGCTTAAATGTTGTAATTGTAAGTATGCGTTAGTTTTAGTAATGTATTTCCTTGTATAAAGGCAGATGCCAAAGCTTCTGCTGTTAAACTTTTGCTTAAAGATTTTGTATCATAATTTGTCATACCTGGACAGATTATAAAAGATTTATGTGCAGTTTCACAGATCCAATATGGCCAAATGCCCTTCGAAGGCCACTTCCAATCAAAAGACCAGATTCAGCCCTCATAAGATTTCTGACAGGGCGTCCAATGAGACTACCAGCTGTGCCCCACTGGTCCTGGCTCAGATGGACAGTCATTTAATGAATAACACAATGCTTAATTATTGTCAGGCACTAATGAAATGTGTTAGGTCTTTTTATATACAGCAGCCCTGCCACTCGCTGAAACCAGGAGACTGGATCTACATAGAGGTCCATCAGCGAGGAACCCCCATGCTGAAAGACCCTTATCAAGTCCTATTAATCATCAACACTGCTGTGAAGTGCTGAGAATTGACTACCTGCCCACGTTTCTCACTGTAATGGCTCTCCGACTGATGATCGGTCTATCTTTCCTTCTGGCATTGTTGCTCCTTCTGGACAGCAGGAGTAAGGACAAGGTGAAAAGCTGGTAACCTCTCCTTTGTCCGCTGACAGATACACCATGCCTTTGAAGGTACAACCTCTCCACCTGAAGACATAATAAAGCCTCTAACCAAGCAAGGTAATTGTGCTAGTAACCTCTCCCTTGCTGCCTCATTGCCAAACAGCTAAGTGAACTAAGACTATGAAATCTTGAATAGCTTGCAGAAGCTAGCCAGAACTACCTGAAGTTAAAACTTTTAATATTCCTCAGCCTCTCCTTCCTAACAAACTTAGGGTGGGGATGGGAAAGTAATATTTTCTAGATCTTGACCAATCAGTAGCCTCACAAGTAAATAATCAAACGTATACCCAAAAAGTTTGTTCTGCCACTGGAGATTTTACATCCTGAACCCTATTGCAATATACCCCTTCCTTTGCCTGAACCCTATTGCAATATACCCCTTCCTTTGCCATTGATGCTGATGCCTCTCTGCCTTTTTGTGAAGGTGTTTAGCCAACAGATGTGGTATAATACTTACCAAGGGAGAAATGTGTTAGTATGTTGGACACCTATGGACTGTAATTAATGCCACATTAGGGACCATTTAAATTCCCATTGCCCTTATCCAGTTTTTAAAATTACCTGTACATATCCAAATTGCTCTAAAGGCTAGCACAGCAAAGGGCCTGGGTTTCCCCTAAAAAGAAAAGGGACTTGGCTGGACACCTATGGGATGGTGAAAATAGCGTAGCGGCAATCTGGAATATCCATAAGAGTCAAGAACATAAGGAAAAAATTGGGACACTTAGAAAAAGCCACAGGCCTTATTACTTGAGCACAATTGACCCAGACACAAGTGGGAGTAGGTGAATTATGTATTATTTCCACCCTTAGTGCAATGACCCAGATGCTTGTAACAGATATGGTGCTTAGTATCGCTGGGGCTGGAAAGGCATTGCAGTGGGATCAGGCTTGTTCAGAGGTTCAGGATTTTCTGAATGATCAGCTCACGGCCATTCAGAGGGATCTTGAACATCAGGCGTGTGTTGCTGCTAGCAGGCTGGCTTACAGGACAACTGACACAGTTGCTGGTAAAAAGCACTTTATTTCCCTTCCCACAGCCATATATATACAGCACTTGTTTATTCCTTTTCTGTTGTTTATCACCCAATATTCTCATCATTCTTATCTTTGGGTTCCATTATCTTGTGGTAGTAAAGACTCTCAGGTGCTGCTTATATCATTAGTCCTTAGTTCAGCCAAAGTTTAGTCCTCAGTCCAGCCAAAATCTTCTGGCCTTGTCCTTTATCTCTTGTACTGTTATTTTCCATTACTTGGCACACATTTCTAAAACATCTGATACTCAGCATTTCCCACAAGGCGTGGTCCTCTGCCCTTACAGCCACCACGGGAGTATCATCTGATCTGTGACCAGGGAGACATACTTGAAGATTCTCTGGGTGGAAATGCAGACGTTCACAGCGTTCCTTCCAAGCATACGGGCCAGTCAGAGGGATGTGGGCTATCACATACCAAACCCTGCTGGGTTGGTGGGGAGGATGCATGTGGAATTGGGCAATTCACCAAGACATTTGGGAAATTAAACCATCTGGTATACCTAACAGATTTAGTCAGTGCTCCTGAAAATAACGCCCAATATCTGGATAGGAATAAGAAATCCATGGACAGTCTGCTGCCAGAATCCCACAGCTTCAGTGTGTACATAAACTGAAGCCAGGAAAAGTTGTCACTGTTCATGACAACATTTGTTGTGAGGGTATGGGACAAGAAACCACCCTGATAGGACACCTACTTTTCCAAGGTAATGACAGCTGTATGCTTGTTAAGGCCACCATCTTGCAAAATATACATTTTAATCTTACCACTGCTACAGGAAGCCATATCATATATTAGCCTGCAGAGAGAATTTTGCTGTTGGCCCTTCCACCTCAAATACCCTTTAACTGGACTACTTTAGTATCTGATAGATAGATAGATTCCAAAATTTGCTTTCAAATCTGAGGTTCAGAAAATTTCCAACCTACAGGGACAGAATCAAATGTTCCAAAATATATATCAAGTTGAAAAGAATGCCTTTCATACAGCCTCTAGGGAGTCTACCTTATGTACCAAGTATGATGCTTTGTGTTTTGTGACTAAGACTATTCAGCAATCTCAATTTCATTGTTTTATTGCCATAGAAATGTTGTTGTTTTTATTACTGTTTGGTATGGAGTTATGTTATTGCTGTTGTAGTAGATGTATTTAACATTGACTGCCTGGTCCTAGACCTGTTAAGCTCAATATAAATGAACAAGTGGCACAAATGATTGTCAATAAACTCTATGATAACAGGAGGCAAGAGGCAGCAATGAACGTTTAAGAGGAAATGCAGGTAGTACATGAGGAAGAGAGAGAGGAAAGTAATTAAATTAATGACCATGGAGGTATGATAGAATAAAGTGAGGCCAAAAAGGCCTCAAAGGGGAGAACTGTGAGGGAAAATTAACAGGACATAAAACTCAGGTCAAGGCCCTGACTTTGGTCAAGTTTGCCTGCAGGCCATAAATGGCAATCCTGCTTGCTTGTGTGTGTCAAGAGGTAGGAGAAGTCAGAGTCAAAAGTCCCCAAAACAGAACAATGGTTTTCGATGCATAAGGGGGCAGGGTGGAAAACTCCCCAGACAGAACAAATTCGCAATAGTCAAGCTTATGAAATATATAAGCTCAACAGTTGTGTTAAAAAGGTCACTGACCGCAAAAGAACATAGTTGGGGAAGACGCTTGTTTTTTGTTTTTGACTAGTGTTAATTTTGCAATGTATTCCAAATAAGGTAATTAATATGGAAGTATGTGTAATTTGTCTGTGGTTTTAAGCTTTAAAAAGTTGTCTGCTTTGCATTGAGGGGCAGCTACTTAGAGCTGTTATCCCCCTGTGCTTGTAATCAATAAAGGAGCCTCAGGCTTTTTCTGATCCAAACACAACATATGGTTAATTTTTCAACAACAATTGTTTCCGATATAAATTAATATTACTACGAATGTTCAAATAATATTTTCTTGGGTCATAAATGAATAATAGTCATTTTATACTATCCGCACAGACGTGCAGCCTTTCAGTCAGTCTTCAGTGTATTTAAATGGGAACATCTCCGCGAGTATGCCACACTCCCATTCCAATTAATACAGTGAAGAATGTTAGTTTTTCTGATCTAATGTGCTACATGCCTATGCGAATATGATAATATGGCACAAATATGGTACCGGTCCCTGGCACATTGGGAAAAAAATTGCCGGTCCGCCACATCAGATAGTTTGAGAAGCACTGACCTAGGGAGGCTGTGAAAACCCTGTTATTGCAGGTTTTTAAGAACAAGCTAGACAAACACCTATAGAGATAGTCTAGGTATATTTAATCCTACCTCAGCACAGAAGGATGGACTAGATGACTTCTTGAGATCTCTTCCAGCCCTACATTTCTATGAGCTTCTACAGAGTGAACTAAAGGATCCTCCAGCTGGGTGCTGTAGAAAAGTCAAATAATTGGTGGATCAGTCCCAGAAGGGTCACGCAACACTGAGCAATGGGCTATAAAAGCACTTGAAAGTGGGGATCTAGCTGAAAGTGTCTTCTCTGCCAAAACTACAGTGCCAAGCTCTGATATTTCAAATGTTATATGTAAATGTTAAAAAAAGAATTTGGACAAAACTTTTGACCTTTTGGATCAAAGTGGAAGGAAACAGCAGCTTCAAAGACATGCCAAAATTACACTGATTTAATTTAAAATATTCCTTAAAGACTGTTTTCCCAGCTTTGCATCCACACCTGAATCCCAGCAAGGAACAGCCAGCTCGCAATTAATCTCTGGCCCTGGATCAAGCCAGGGCTGACTCAGATGTCTAAACTATTTACACAGCTTAGCCAACACATTCACTACAGCTTCCTACAAAGCTAGTTCTCGATCATACCTGCATGACCACTTCTTTGCCCCTTACTGTCTTCTTACCTCCAAGAGCATCCTAGCTGTCTCCAACCTCACCATGGTCAGCTTGAATGAGTGTGCTTTGCAAACCAGCCAAATACACTTCCCTGTCGTTCCAGCTCTCCCCGTGTTTTGTATTAGTGCCACTATTTCTAGCAGTCCTTCACATCTATAAAAGGCTGGGACAAAGGGAGTGGCTACATGTCCATTGGGTGAAAGCACAGCTTATTTTATAAGGCAAGAGGAGCTTTGAGATGACACTGCCTGTCATAAATATAAAGGGAAGGGTAACCACCTTTCTGTATACAGTGCTATAAAATCCCTCCTGGCCAGAGGCAAAACCCTTTTACCTGTAAAGGGTTAAGAAGCCAAGAACCTCGCTGGCACCTGACCCAAAATAACCAATGAGGGGACAAGATACTTTCAAATCTGGAGGGGAGGGGGAAACAAAGGGTTCTGTCTGTCCATGTGATGCTTTTGCCTTCATCTCCAGTGCATGCTTCCTCTTTTTCCTTCTCCTCCATTTCTTTTTCTATCTGTCTGAGTTCTACCCGTCTTTCATGTTCCTTTTGTCTTTCCTCAATCTCAAATCTGGCTAATTCCAGCTTCTGTTGAACATTGCATTCCGTCATCCTAACCTCTGTTTTTAACTAACTTTACACCCGAGAGTTAGAAAGAAAACAAAACAAAAAAAAGCCTTGTAAAATTTTGCTGTGCTGTAACCAGATACCTTTCTCTGATAGCTGTTCTCAGCCTAGAGAGAAATCTTTTTGTTATGCCTGCTGGTCTGTCCCCAGGCAGAGAGAGTCTGCAATCACCTTTTACAAAACCTTTTAAAATCCTGCTGTGCTTCTGGTTCAAAATGATCCCACCACTCTGCCACCATGTCAAGGTTCCTTCCCCACTCTAGAGTACAGATTTGGGGACATGCATGGAAAGACCCCCTAAGCTTATTTTTACCTGCCTAGGTTAAAACTTCCCCTAAGGTACAAACTTTGCCATGTCCTTGAACAGTATGCTGCCACCACTGAGTGTTTTAAACAAAGAACAGGGAAAGAGACCACTTGGAGAAGTCTTCCCCCAAAATATCTCCCCCCCCAGCCCTACAGCCCCTTTCCTGAGAAGGCTTGATAATAATCCTCACCAATTAGTACAGGTGAACACAGACCCAAACCCTTGGATCTTAAGAATGATGAAAACGCAATCAGGTTCTTCAAAGAAGAATTTTAATTAAAGAAAAGGTAAGAGAATCACCTCTGTAAAATCAGGATGGTAAATATCTTACAGGGTAATCAGATTCAAAACACAGAGAATCCCTCTAGGCAAAACCTTAAGTTACAAAAAGACACAAAAACAGGAATATACATTCCATTCAGTAGAGCTTATTTTACCAGCCATTAAACAAAAGGAAATCTAACACATTTCTAGCTAGATTACTTACTAACTTTACAGAAGTTCTGAGTCTGCATTCCTAATCTGTCTCCGGCAAAAGCATCACACACACAGACAAACCCTTTCCCCCCCACCTCAAGATTTGAAAGTATCTTGTCTCCTCATTGGTCATAGGTGCCAGCGAGGTTATCTTAGCTTCTTAACCCTTTACAGGTGAAAGGGTTTTTCCTCTGGCCAGGAGGGATTTTATAGCACTGTATTCAGAAAGGTGGTTACCCTTCCCTTTATTTTTATGACGGGGGTATCACAGAAACAGGCTAAAGGGAGGGCTGCATATCTGTTTGCTTCCCTGGGAATGTCTACACCCGACACACAGGGCCTGCACATACTGTGGGACGATGTTTGTAGAAACGGTTCTGACTGAAATATAAAAACCTGCCATTAAAACTCTTGAGTAATTACTAGGTGGCAGAGGCTGCACATGTGGCTTCCACAGAGGAGGACGTGTTCTATCCTGTTAGCTAAGGGTGGTATAGTGAAATCACTATAAATATAATGACACAAAACTGTATTTGGAAGTGTTGACAAAAGTTTTTATTAAGAAGATAAAACGGGGCTGAATTCTTGACTCTTAATCCTCTGGCAATGCCTTCCTCTCTCTCCATAGCCCAGAGCAAGCTGTACATCCATTCCGCCACTGAGCTACGAGGTACAGCTCTACTGTAAGGCACCATCAGAAAAGCACTGCTCACCGCTCCCATCATTAGCCTGGCAATTACTACTGGCTAAGGCTATGCAAAGTTCCTGCAGCCTCTAAGTCTGTGGCGGGTCTCTGCCAGGCACAGTTTTCCCTTCCTCTTTCTCTAAGGGCTTTGTGTGTAAAGAGCAATCAGCATGAGAAGCTATTTCTGAATCTGAACTCCCTGCATCAGGCATTGATCTCTTTTAATAAGACTACAAAGCAGAATTTTAATTCTTAATTCTCCCAGTGTGGTAAAAAGGGAGCTGGGAGTGAGTGGAGAAAACACAGCTTAGCCAACACATTCACTACAGCTTCCTACAAAGCTAGTTCTCAATCATACCTGCATGACCACTTCTTTGCCCCTTACTGTCTTCTTACCTCCAAGAGCATCCTAGCTGTCTCCAATAAAAAGTCTGCTCTGGAAAGAAGAGACAACAACTACCCAGCTTGCAAAAAGCAAAGCAGGGTGACTTATTGCCATTGCAACTGTCACAGTTCATGGCAACTGCACCCATGTTCCCACTCCAGGGCACCCACCCTCAGGCTCCTGGCTCCCCAGCCCTCACCTCTCTTGGGCAGAAATACACGTCTCCCTCCCTCCTGACTGGGATATTTCCAGGTTGCACAGATCTCTGTCTACACAATGAATTCCCCAGCAAAGTCAGACTGCATCAGCAGGCTGGGTTTGCTTTTCTTCTCCAAGATGGCAAACAGTGCCATTGCCAGGGCCATAACCAGGGTGCTGGGAGAGGGACAGGCGGGCAGCTGCCCAGGGCACAAAACCACGGGGGCAGAAAAATGGGGAGGAGAAATTACGGAAATAACAGCAGGGGGTGCTAATATGCTTGCTCGCCCAGGGACTAAAATGTCTCATTACGGCTCTGGACTCTGCCACCATTGAACTACCACCCAGCTCTTTCTAAGCAAGCACATTGATTCTTACAGTTCAAGTATTACAGAGAAAAAATAAAAGAACCTACACTCATGTTAATCAGTTTGCCAGAGGACAGCCCTCCTCCCCATCTCCACCAGGACTCTGGTCAGTGTCACACCTTCCCAGCCTTCCCTAAAGATTGGGGGGGGGCCCTTGGACAGAAGGGTCTGTCCATTTGCTGGAGCCAAAAGCAGGCCCTGAGGCAGTTTAAACTCAAGCTATTTTTCCAAAACCCTTTCTGTGTTTGTTGGTGCCTGGAGACTCTAGTTTGAACCAGTGGCTGTGAGCCTCTCTCTAGGGGATGAGGTCTCTCTGGAGGTGTTACAACTGACTGACTTTACCTAATCCCCCTCCCCGCCCATACACACACACTGTTATTAGTGTCTGGAGGGCTGTGCTCCCCTCCGCCATGGAGTGCATACAATCCCAGCCCACAATGAAAACAGAAACTCAATTCAATAAGGTTTGCTCAGGATATTGCCGGAAATTACCCTGTCACAGCCTTTTCACAACTCTGCATTATGTATTATTGGCCTGCAATGGCTCTGGGAACCCAGGAAAATGCATGCTATGATCCACCAACCTCTCACCTGGTTGTTTCCCTCTTGACCATAGAGTCACTGCGTCTAGTCCATTTAATTATGGCATTTCACAGACCCCAAATTCCTTAGCCAACCCATTTGTTCCACTGGCCCTGTTTGCAGCAGAGCTGGTACCCTACAGACAACGAGTACAGGGTGGCCAGACCCTTCACTGGGCCCAGTCAGCACAGCTCCATGGTGGAGCCATTTTAAACAGTACGATGCTAACATGCACCAGGGAAGTTCTGGGGTGCACCAGCAGGGGCCATGTGGGCCAGTTGGTGTGAGACACGCTAGTGCAGACTAAATGTACACCCCTCTGGTGCAGAGTAAAGCACCATGTAGACAGGCCCCATGTCTCCCAAGCCCCAGCCGGAGCCCTACCCACTGGACCCTCCTTCCATCATAGGGGACCAAGTCTCGTCTTCCCCGAGGGGCAAACAAACAGCAGTCCATTGATCTAGCTGTGCCAGGTCTCAAACCAGGGGGGAGAAGGGAAGGGATGTGTACCCAACAACTAGCGGAAATTGAGCAACTAAAGGTGCAAATCACTAATCAGGCAGCAATCCAAGCCTATACCCCAAAAAAGTTGCAAGCCTTGAGACAGGACTTCCAGGAGGAAAAAGCGGAACGTACCCACCTGGAAGCACTGGCTAAGCAAGTACCAGTCCTTCAGGGGCTTGTCAAAGTTTTGACTGTTCTTGCTCAGCATACGCCGCAACAGCAGTGTGCCCACCATAAAAAAAAAATTAAACAGTTAAAACATCAATTGGCTGTGTATTCGGTCCAGGTGAGCCTCATGGGGGATGAATCGGGTGACCCTTGTGAGGTCTTTGCTCTCTCCCTTTATGAGAATCCTCAGTTTTGGGCAGAACCTTGTTGCACCCCTATAGCGGCCCTCATTAAGATCAAGGAGAGGTCCAGCGGGTGAAGGGGGAGAAGGCTGTATGTACGGCACCCCCAACTATGAGCACCCCATGGGGTAATTATGAAGAGAAAAGGAACCAGGAGGGGTGGGGGCTAATTAAGGAGCCCTCCTTCCTTGCTAAATTGGTAGTAAAACAAAGCCTGTGCCCATGGAAAGGGACAGTGCAGCAAGGAAAACAGGATTGGACCCAAACAAGCAGGCAGGCAGCAAATAAAAAAAATTAAAAAACAGGTTAAAAGCCTTAAGGTCATAGTGGCCGGAGTAAAGGAAGCAGTAAGTACAAGCATAAAAAATTCAAATCCCTAAAATAATACCTAAAATAATAAAATCTAAGTTAATAAAAATATCATTTAAAAAATAAGCAAATAATTTAAAAAAAAGTAAAAAATTAACTCTGCAAAGGCTGGAGGGAATTAAGCAATTAAACATTATAACAATATTTAAAAATATATATTATAAAAAAAATTCTTGGTTTCTTTGCAGCCAGTCTAAAAAAGAAATGGGCTCTTTTCCAAAGGAATGTCTGTAAATAATCCAAGCAAAAAAACTATCTACTTAAAATCATTTAACTATAAACAATTTAGTCAAATTTGCTAAAAAAAATATAAGGGGGTTCTATTAAAACTTAATTGCCCCAAATGTATAAAGGGAATATAATTTATATACAGCTATGTAAGAACAGAGCAGTGTATATTGTAGTAGGGGTTAAAAAAAAGTGCAAAACATACCATACTACTATTAGGACTCCAAAAAAAGCCACAATAGGTTATGTTTTCTTTTAAATTGCTGTATGTTTTAAAAGTGAAAATTAAAAATTAAAAGTAATCAAAACTCTGGTGAAAGTTGATTGTGCCCCTTTTAAAACAAAGTCTCTGAGCTGCTAATGGCTTTGAATCCAAAAGCAAGCCAAAAAGCATCTGTGTTAATGCAAATTACCTAACTAATATAAATAAAAGCCATTAAAACCTGGCCTGCCTATAAAATAAACACAGGAAAATATGGGGGTAATTCCTCTGTTTTGCCTGCAGTCAGCTAGGGTATTTATAAAAATATATATATTTTAAGCAATAATCTGCCACCCCAAAGGGGTAAAAATATATATGTCTTTCAAAACAACAATAAAAGCTAACGCCAGCTAAAAAGCAACCCAAAATACCATAAATCTACTGTCAGAATAAAAATTGTGTTTTGTGTTCTACATTTTGTCTTGTGTTGTTTGTCTTGTTGCTAGCACTGTTGTGTACCAAATGCTGCAAAAAAACCTCCCCAAGTAGCAAACACCATATTAAAAAAATTAATTTGAAAGCAAAAATTATAAATACTATAAACCTAAAAATAAATTAAACTCTCTGTCCGAGCTACAAAACAGCCTAATACAAAAACAAATAAAAATAAAAAACATACTGCTATAGCTATAAAATGTACTAAAATGCAAATATTTGCTTTGTTCACCTTAAAACATAAAATGTTTTAAGTAATATCAAAAAACACTAGAATGTTAATACACTTACTAAAGCAAAGCAAAAAATCACTGTTTAATACTTATCAATACAAATAAATGCAATATGTTTCTGGCATAGTAAGACCAAACCTTTTCAGTGGGGAAATTGTTGTTAAAAATGCATACCAACAAGCTCTGGAAGCAAAAATATAAAAAGTGAGTGCACTCCTCATATGTCATATGGAATCCTTCTGGCTACCCCAGACCTCGAGCCAGTGGGCTGGGGAGGGAGGAAAGCTATTGAACACCAGAGGTTGGACCGAGTGGACTCCTCAAAAGTGGGTGTGCTTGTCCTTGCTTGTTGCTCCAAAGCCCTGTAGTAAAAACATTTCACTAAAATCCTGTATATAAAATAAATTAAATAATAAAACCAAAGTACTGTATAATGGGAAATATGTATGTGTTAATTCCTGGGAAGAAGTGTTTTAAAAAAATAAAAGTGTTAGCAACCCGCTAATAAACAAATATAAATGTAATGAAAGTACTGTGTTTACCAATAATCACATTTACTATTTGCCACAATCAAAAAAGTCTCAGCTTTGCCCAGTTGAGGGAGAAGCTATGTAAAACCCGCAAAGCCATAAATGGCCACTTTAAATTAAAAAAAATATATATAAAAAAAGCATTATTAAAAACATCCAAAAATAATAAATTAAAAACATGGTAATGTTGCAAAAGCTGGGAAAGGTGGCCCACACTCTAAACGCCAAGTGGGTGGGTCAGAACTCCATTGTAAATCGCACTCCCCAGTAGTGTACCAGCTTCAGCTACCAGGCAAATTAAAATCAGCTCAAAAGAGATGCTTCTCCCTAGGTTTCTGGTCATGGCGTTGTGGGCTTCGGCTGTGGACCAGCCATCTGCCTGGACAATCCAAGTTTCGAGCTGTCCATAAAATTATCTAAATAATAATAATTAAAAGAAAAAAAATATCTCCTAAGGCTCTCCCTAGCTCGAGTGGCCAAAGGAGCAGAGCCCGAGCCACAGTGTGGCGGAAGATGGGAGGGGAAGTGCCTTCAAGACAGTGCATAGTCCAGATAAACACAGCAGGGCCATAGCAAAATACCTGATGAGTGGCCCTGAACCTCCCCTGAATCCCATGGGGACAAACCCTGTTCCTCCTGTGATGGCCTAAAATAAAAGTAAAAAAAAAGCCCTTCAGCAAGCAATAGCAATTACTAATCTCAAAATGTAATATTGTTATTGTAACCTCCTAAACCAGGCAAACAACATCCATAACAAAAGCCAAAAAGGGCTGTAACAAAACAACTAATAATTTAGGAAGTTTTTAATCCATGCCTCAGATTCCCCAATAGGCACATTTGTGTTGTTCGCTTTCTTTTCCTCTTGCTTTGTTAGCAAAACAAGGCAGTAATAGAAAGAGCCCAGGGATACCCCGAACAGGAGTGGGGGGACCGCTCTTGCTGCTTCAGGCCTGCAAAATTTGTTAGTGTAATACAATGTATGTACGGTGGTACACACCTATGGGACTCCTCAGGTATCCGATGCTTTTGTCCTCCTTTGTTAATTTTACCACTGTTCAAAATTAGCCATAATTAAAAAAAAACAATTATCCATTGGCGGGGGGGGGCAATTGTGATTAGCATCCTGGGAATGTGGCATCACGTATTATCGGGGATTGGGTGGTCCATCACAACATGTGGGAGGTGGCTCCCCCCAGTGTCATGGCTAAGCAGTATGTGCTAACTACATCTTCTGACTATCAGCACATATGGATTGCAGAGGGCAACACTTAGCAGCTGTGGCCTATAAAGCCCCCTCAAACAATGTGTAAAAAAAAAGGCAATGCCAGGCTGCTTTTATGAGGTGTGTCAACACAACTGCTGGGAAGGGGAGGCATTGGGATATGCCCCCACTAAGGCCCATGTGTTTACCAATACCTCTGCATGTGTTTGTAGGACCACCTACCCCAAGGTACCCCTTAATTTGCTGTTACAGTCTCAGGCGAAAATTTTTCAGTGCATTGTCCGCGGTTATGTAAAATATGGTCAATCTCTCTAACTATGTTGTGTTTAATTTTTCATGGATTACACCCAATGTTTTCCTGCCCTTGACACACACTCACGAACAACTGATCGTATTTCAGACAGATGCCTCATCCTTTACAGTGTTGCAGCACATGTTTAATCTGGAGAAAGCTGCCTTTGCCACAGCCATCCGGATGGGGCTTCTATGCCAACAGGGGGACTTGTTATGCAATGTTACTAATAAAGCCAAAAGCCACTACTGGCTAGTGTATGCAATTATTGCTGCCCTAACCATTTTGTTTGTGCTATATTGCTGTTGATATAAAAGACCAACAGTAACTTTAGCCACCTTGTCAGAGGGAAGGTAAAAACCTAAGTGGTGACCCCTCACAACAAAATGTTGATTCGGGATCAAGGGGGGAAATGTCACACCCCAACGGTCCCCTCCCTCAGGGGGTCCCCTGGGAGAGGCAGATCAGCATTGTATATTGCTAACACTGCTGCAAGCATTACAAGGCATGTTGGGGAAGGGTCAAAAGTGTGAGTGTGGAGTGGAAAATTCCTTTGCAGATTGCATGAGGCCAAAAGGAAAAGGAAGGAAGAGAAGGGTTAACTCGACACCTCAGCTAGCTGAAAATAAGACCCTGGCCCTGGTCCAAGGTCAGGGGTTTGACAAGAAGTCGGCAGCTGCATTCACATCTTACCCAATCCCTCCCGCCAGCAGTAAAAAAAAAAAAAAACTAAGCAAAGCAGGGCTGCAAAAATTACAATAAAAACAAATAAGATGGCAAAGGCCAACGGAGGGGAAAACAAAGTCTGTAAAGCCAGTATGTTTTAAAAAAGCCAAAAAGGCCACAGCAAGCTGGTTTAAACTAATACAAAAAGCACCAAAAACAAAAGCCACCAAACAAAAACACCCCCCAAAAACCACAAATTTTAAAAACCCTCCCAAAAGCCACAACAAGTCAGAGATCATAGAAAACCCTAAACAACCCCATACACGGGGCAAGAACTCCCATCCACCTTTCCCTATCTTCTTTTTATGTTACACCCAGGCTTGGCCAGCCTCAGGTCGTGCATGTATGAGTATGAAAGTGTGTTAGGGCTGGGGTACTAACGCTTTCTTTTTTCCTTTAAATAACGTGGGAGCAGTCCCAACACTCACCGCTATTATTTTATTAATAAAGTTTTCAAATTCAGACACTTGGTGTGCTCTTCATCTCCTCCCCAAAAAATCCTGTGGCCTCAGCCTAATCACCTGATGCCCCAGGCAGATTGGTAACATAAATCTGTCACAAAGATTGGGGGTTTAACCCCCCGCAAGAATCCTGGGCCCAGTATTGTTGGGGTTACAAGGACTCTGCCACACAGGAGAGTGGAAGGGGAGCCTTCAAGGTCAGGCAGGCCTCTGGGTAAAGGAAGTGGGAGTGAGGACTCAGATCCTTTCACTAGCCCATTTCACCAGGGTAGTGTATAAGCCAGGAAAGTTCTCCACAATAGGTTGGCATTCCCCTACTTACATAATTGGCATCACCAACCGAATCCTATTCACAAGGTCCACCCCATTGGATTGTTGGTTGAGTTCTGGTAGCAGTGTCCATGCCTGGTTGAAAACCCTACCATGGCTGAAATTAAGGAACTATGGGCCCAGTTTGCTGAACTTCAGAGCAGATTATCAAACTAAGCTGAGGCATTACAACAAGCTGGAACCGAACAGAGAGAAGCCTTATCTCTGGCTAAGGCAGTAATAGACCAACAGGCAGCAGAAGCTAAGAAACGACCAACGGCTCAATGTCTAGTTGGCAGCCGGTATCAAGCGGAGTGCCCCAAAGGTCAGTCCTGGGGCCGTTTTGTTCAACATCTTTATCAATGATCTGGATGATGGGATGAATTGCAACCTCAGCAAGTTCGCAGCTGACACTAAACTGGGGGAGAGATAGATACACTGGAGGGTAGGGATAGGTTCCAGAGGGACCTAGACAAATTGGAGGATTGAGCCAAAAGAAATCTGATGACATTCAACAAGGACAAATGCATAATCCTGCCCTTAGGAAGGAAGAATCCCAAGAATCTGTAGCAGTGCATGGGAATACCACCAATCCCCATTTGCCCCGCCCGACAGGTTGCTTGACCTTGCTTTGGGATAGGGGTTGAGGCAGTCTTCAAGTGTATGCTCATATATTACACTCCCACCATGCCCCCCTTTCCCTCCCGTAACACTGTAACTGCTCTATCCCTTATCTCTTCCCACTATACTAACAAACCCAAAAGAGAGCTGTGGGGATCCCCATGACCAGCCGTAGCTGGCAGGGAGCTGTGGAGATCCCCCAGCCCCCTGTGGTGGCCGGAGAGCTGCAGGGATCCCCCTGCCCTGCCATGGTGGTGGAGAGCTGTGGATCCCCTCCTGCCGCTGCGGTAGGGAGCTGTGGGGATCACCCTGTCCCGCCACAGCAGCTGGGGAGCTCCAGAGTCCCCTTGCCCCGCCGTGGCAACCAGAGAGCTGCAGGGGTCCTCCTATTGCCTGTAGTGGCTGGGAGCTTCAGGATATCCCCCCACCCACAGCAGCCGGGAGCTGTGGGGTATCCTCGCTGCCCTTGGTGGCTTGGAGCTAGGGAGCCAGCTGCCTCAGGCGGCGGGAGTACCTCACAGCTCCCTGCCACTGCAGAGGCAGCGGGACCTTACAGCTCCCAGCCCCTGGAGCTGAGGTCATGGAGGTCTTTGGAAGTCACAGATTCTGTAACCTCCGTGGCAAAATCATAGCCTTAGTAATGAACCAACAGTTTTAAGAAGGTCCCAAAAAAGAAAAGGAGTACTTGAGGCACCTTAAAGACTAACAAATTTTCCTTCATTCCTTTTGGTATGATGTCCATCTGTTTGCATTTGGAGAGGAAGATGATGTCTGTCTGTATGTATACGAGTTTTTTCATGAAGTTGATAGTTTTCCACTCCATACGGCTAAATTCAGTGCCTTGCATAATAACAGGTTTCAGAGTAGCAGCCGTATTAGTCTGTATTCACCAAAAAAAAAAGGAAAAGTACTCCTTTTCTTTTTTTGACTAACATGGCTGCTACTCTGAAACCTGTTATTATGCAAGGCACTGAATTTAGCCGTATGGAGTGGAAATCTATCAACTTCATGAAAAAACTCGTACAGAAAATTTGTTAGTCTCTAAGGTGCCACCAGTACTCTTTTTCTTTTTTGCGAATACAGACTAACACGGCTGCTACTCTGAAACCTGTTAAGAAGGTCCCAGAGAACTACTAAGGGTGTACTGCTGATAAAACTTAGAGATAATTATGCTATTGGTTCTATGTAGTGTTTTAATAAATATTATCACTAGGGCCCTACCAAATTCACGGTACAGTTTGGTCAATTTCACGGTCATAGGATTTAATAAATCATAAATTTCATGATTTCACCTATTTAAATCTAAAATTTCACGGTGTTGTAATTGTAGGGGCCTGACCGAAAAAGGAGTTGTGGGGAGGGGACATCACAAGATTATTGTAAGGGGTATTGTGGTACTGCTACCCTTACATTCGTGCTGCTGATGCTGGCAGTGGTGCTGCCTTCAGAGCTGGGCTGCTAGAGAGCAGAGGCTGCTGGCTGGGATCACAATTCTGAAGGCAGAGCTGCCACCAGCAGCAGCGCAGAAGTAAGCATGGCATGGCATGGTATTGCCACCTTTCTTCTGCGCTGCTGCCTGCAGAGCTGGGGCCTCAGTCAGCAGCCGCCACTCTTGGCCACCCAGCTCTGAAGGCAGCAACACAGAAGTAAGAATGGCATGGTATAGTATTGCCACCCTTACTTCTACGCTGCTGCTGGAGGGCTGCTGCCGTCAGAGCTGGGCATCCAGCCAACAGCTGCTGCTCTGCAGCTGCCCAGCTTTGAAGGCAATGTAGAAGAAAGAGTGACACCCCCTCCAATAACTTTATGATCCCCTCTCCCCGCAACTCCCTTTTGGGTCAGGACCCCCAGTTTGAGAAATGCTGGTCTCCACCCATGAAATCTGTATAGTATAGGGTGAAAGCATACAAAAGACAAGATTTCATGGGAGAAGACCAGATTTCATGGCCTGTGACACATTTTTCATGGCCATGAATTTGGCAGGGCCCTAATTATCATGTATAGTGTGAAAAAGTAGGCATATAATGTTAAATATATCAAATGTTCTTTTGTTAATTATTAATTATTTTTATATGACATGATGTGCATATATGTTGCTAATATGGGACCCGGAGGTACAGTGAATACTGTGGATGTGGCAGAATTTTAGCAAGGGGGACTGTAAGGGACTGTTGGCCCCTTACTAAAACTAAGTGGGGTTTTTTTGGTTGACTAGCTCCCAGTACCAAAAGAAAGAAGAAGGATTGATAGGAAAGCAGGACCCTGAGACTGACAGTCTCCAGGAGCAATGAGGAGAGGCCAGTGCTCCAAGTCAGCCTGATTGACAGGTCTGGAAAGCAAATGAGAGA
Organism: Dermochelys coriacea; assembly: GCF_009764565.3. Taxonomy (NCBI): domain Eukaryota; kingdom Metazoa; phylum Chordata; order Testudines; family Dermochelyidae; genus Dermochelys; species Dermochelys coriacea. Next base: position 55,952,524 of record NC_050076.1, read on the forward strand.
GTCAGGATGCCGGGGGATCCCATCCTCCATATGAGCTTGAATTGCCTGGAATGGAGTGGGGCCGAGCTAAGGAGAGAGCAGGGGCCTGAGCTGAGCTGGGGAGCAGAGCTGTGTTAGCCAGACAGAACAGAATAGATAGAATAGAATCACAGAAGATTAGGGTTGGAAGAGACCCCAAGAGGTCATCTAGTCCAACCCCTTGCTCAAAGCAGGAACAACCTCAACTAAATCCTCCCAGTCAGGGCTTTGTCAAGCCAGGCCTTAAAAACCTGTAAGGATGGAGATTCTACCACCTCCCTAGATAACCCCTTCCAGTGCTTCACCACCCTCCTAGTGAAATAGTTTTTTCCTAATATCCAACCTAGACCTCCCTCACTGCAACTTGAGACCATTGCTTCTTATTCTGTCATCTGCCACCACTGAAAACAGCCAAGCTCCATCCTCTTTGGAACCTCCCTTCAGGTAGTTGAAGGCTGCTATCAAATCCCCCCTCACTCTTTTCTTCTGCAGACTAAATAAGCCCATTTCCCTCAGCCTCTCCTGATAAGTGCCCCAGCCCCTAATCATTTTTTTGCCCTCCATGGGACTCTCTCCAATTTGACCACATTCTTTCTGTAGCGGGGGGCCCAAAACTGGACGTAATACTCCAGATGTGGCCTCACCAGTGCCGAATAGAGGGGAACAATCCCTTCCCTCAATCCGCTGGCAATGCTCCTACTAATGCAGTCCAATATGCCATTAATCTTCTTGGCAACCAGGGCACACTGTTGACTCGTATCCAGCTTCTCATCCACTATTATTCCCAGATCCTTTTCTGCAGAATTGCCACTTAGCCGGTTGGTCCCCAGCCTGTAGGTGTGACGTTGCACTCTATATGTTTATGGAAATATGCATATGAGTATAAATATGACATAACTGGAATATGCTTTGTGCTAGATATGCCATGTAACATATCTTTGCAAATGTTATGATCTACTGAATATATTCATCCTATTTGTAGGTGTGTATTATTTTTATATCTGAAGTTATGAGCGTTGGCTCTATGCTGGTATTTGAAGTGTTTGCTGTAGGAAACACATAAGGGAGGTTTGGCCAACATATTGTGAAGGGTCTAGTCAAGTAATTGGAAGTACTTAACTAACATCCACATCTGAGCTTTGATCTGAGCTTTGTTCCTGGGAACATTCAAACTAACATGTAAACAATGGTATCAGCCTGCAAAAAGGCGAATCATTCATGAACATGTGACTTGCCCAGGTGGCTACAAACTCCCATCTTGTTGCTGTGATTTGCACAGAAGAACAAAGCGGTTTCCGCCCACAAGAGAGGGAATATAAAAGGCCCTGGAAGCCTCTCCATTTTGGTCTTCAGCTGGCTCAAGAGATGGCTTCTCCACCCCAAAGAAAAGTCTGAAAGAAACTGGAACAAATAACTGTAACTATGGGGGTGGGAGTGTTTGCTACACCCAGGCCATAAACTACAACATTGGTCTGAAAAGGATTGTACCTGAGATAACTTCTAGGATGAAAGTTAGTATTTGTAACTAGATCCTTGGTGTATTAAGTTAGCCTTGTGTATTTTGATTTATTTTATTTAGTAACTTATCTTGTTCTATCTGTTATTACTTGAAACCACTTAAATCCTACTTTTTATACTTTTGTTTATTAATTAACCCAGAGTAAGTGATTAATACCTGGGGGAGCAAACAGCTGTGCATATCTCTCTATCAGTGGTATAAAGGTTGGACAATTTGAGTTTACCCTGTATAAGCTTTATACAGAGTAAAACAGATTTATTTGGGGTTTGGATCTCATTGGGAGATGGGTGTTTGGGTGCTGGAGACAGGAGCACTTGCTAAGATGTTTTCAGTTAAGTCTGCAGCTTTGGGAGTGTGGTTCAGACTCTGGGTCTGTGTTGCAGCAGGCTTGCATGTCTGGCTCAACAAGGCAGGGTTCTGGAGGTCCAAACTGGCAGAGAAAATGGGCTCAGAGGTAGTCTCAGCACATCAGGTAACAGTCCCAAAGGGGTCTCTGTAACTGAACCTGTAATAATGGGATTCTTCTGTCCTAAGAGAGGACTCTGCACTTGTCCTTATTGAACCTCATTAGATTTCTTTTGGCCCAATCCTCCAATTTGTCTAGATCACTCTGGACTCTATCCCTATCCTCCAGCATATCTACCTCTCCCCCTAGCTTAGTGTCACCTACAAACTTGCTGAGGGTGCAATCCATCCCATCACCAGATCATTAATGAAGATGTTGAACAAAACCAGCCTCAGGACTGACCCCTAGGGCACTCCGCTTGATACTGGCTGCCAACTAGACATTGAGCCATTGATCACTACCCATTGAGCCTGATGATCTAAACAGCTTTTTATCCACCTTATGGTCCATTCATCCAATCCATACTTCTTTAACTTGCTGGCAAGAATACTATGGGAGACTGTATCAAAAGCTTTGCTAAAGTCAAGGTATATCACATCCACCGCTTTCCCCATATCCACAGAGCCCGTTATCTTATCATAGAAGGCAATCGGGTTGGTCAAGCATGACTTGCCCTAGGTGAATCTATGTTGACTCCTCCAAGTGCTTCAAAATGGATTCCCTGAGGATGTGCTGGATGATTTTTCCAGGAACTGAGGTAAGGGTGATGGGTCTATAGTTCTCTGGATTATCCTTCTTCCCTTTTTTTTAATGATGGGCACTATATTTGCCTTTTTTCAATCATCAGGGACCTCTTCCGATTGCCATGAGTTTTCAAAAATAATGGCCAATGGCTCTGCAATCACATCAGCCAACTCCCTTAGCACCCTCGGATGCATTGCATCCAGCCCCATGGACTTGTGTATGTCCAGCTTTTCTAAATAGTCCTTAACCTATTCTTTCACCACTGAGGGCTGCTCACCTCCTCCCCATACTGTGCTGCCCAGTGCAGCAGTCTGGGAGCTGACCTTATGCGTGAAGATCGAGACAAAGAAAACATTGAGTACTTCAGCTTTTTCCATATCATCTGTCACTAGGTTGCCTCCCCCATTCAGTAAGGGTCCCAGACTTTCCCTGATCTTCATCTTGTTGCTAACATACCTGTAGACACCCTTCTTGTTAACCTTCACATCCCTTGTTAGCTGCAACTCCAATTGTACCTTGGCCTTCCTGATTACACTCCCGCATGCTCGAGCAATATCTTTATTCTCCTCCCTAGTCATCTGTCCAAGTTTTCACTTCTTATAAGCTTCCTTTTTGTGTTTAAGCTCACTGAAGATTTCTCTGTTAAGCCAAGCTGGTCACTTGCTATATTCGCTATTCCTTCTGCACATCGTGATGGTTTGTTCCTGAGCCCTCAATAAGGCTTCTTTTAAATACAGCCAGCTCTCCTGGACTCCTTTCCCCATATTAGCTTCCCAGGGGATCCTCCCCATCTCTGAGGGAGTCAGTCTGCTTTTCTGAAGTCCAGGGTCCATATTCTGCTGCTTTCTTTCTTCCTTTTATCAGGATCCTGAACTCAACCATTTCATGATCACTGTTGCCCAGGTTGCCACCCACTTCTACTTCCCCTACCAATTCTTCCCTGTTTGTGAGCAGCAGGTCAAGAGGACCATGGCCCCTCATTGGTTCCTACAGTACTTGCACCGGAAGTTATCCCCAATACTCCAAAAACTTCCTGGATTGTCTGTGCACTGCTATATTGCTCTCTCCGTAGATGTCAGGGTGCTTGAAGTCCCCCATGAAAACCAAGACCTGTGATCTGGAAACTTCCTTTAGAGAGAACCAGAGAAGCAGGTCAGTGCTGGGAGCAGAGCCACAGAAGAAGCCCAGGGAACAGATCTGTGCTGGGAAGAGAACTGCAGTAACCGAGCCAAAGGGGCCAGAGAAGCAGCCCAGGAAGCTGCACTGGAGGCAGAGCAGCAGCAGTGCTGAGGCAGTGTGGAGCTGGAGCAGTCCAGAGCCAGGTGCAGTGAGCAGCTGGGGAAAGTGAGGGGGACCCTGGGCAGCAGGCTCAGTGCAGGGAGACACCCCCAGCCAAGAGGCTTTACAGGCCAGACTTGGGAGGGGGATCGTAACCCCAACGTGTGTGTGTGGGGGGGGGGGGGGGGAGCCTGACGCTGGGAAGAAGGGTCCTGCTGCCTACAGCCTGAGGGCATGTGCTCACCACCAGAGCAAATGACTGACCTGCAGCATCCCTGCAGCACAGCCAGGCCCTGGGCAGGAGGCCTGGGACACGTGAGGAACAGACTGTGAACTGCCCTTACATTCCAGCAACAGCTGGTTATGGTGTCATGCCCACAGAGCAGGGTGATGGGTTTTCTTTTAACCTTTCCCATTTTTTTTCCTTATTTTTAAAATTGATTGGTGTTTAATAAATTGTGTTTGCTTGAACAATATGCAATGATCAGTGGGTCAGGGAAGTATCCAGTGCAGAGAGAGCACCCCGTAGTGGGGACACCCTAGCTCCTGCCCTAAGTGACCACAACAAGGTTGGGGGTTAAGCCCCCCCAGGAATTCTGGGCCCACACTTGCTGGGGTTACAAGGACTCTGCCACACAGGAGACTAGAAGGGGAGCCCTTGAGGTCAGATAGGCCTCTGGGTGGAAAAAAAAAGTGGGAGCGAGGACTCAAATCCTTCCGCTAGCCTGTTTCACTGGGGTAATTTTTAAGCCAGAAAAGTTCCCCATAATAGCGGGATCATTTGCCCACTTACATATGTAAATACAATAAAATGGGTGCCTCTGATTTATTTTGCAAACAAAGTAAAAAACATCTTAAAATGGAAGTGAGAAAATAGATCAGGCAATAATCATATGGCAACAGACTGCTTCGGTTGGGCAATATGGAGGTGTGGCACACAGGCTTTATACTACCGTCCAATTTCAGTGGATTTACTTTGGTGTAAATTGAGTAAGAGCATGGCAATCAGGCTCATGGTCTTCAATTAGTTTTCTTTCAGCTAGTCAGTATTTTATAGCACTGCATCTAGACCAGATGCAATCTGTAAGAGTTCCTCCTCCTTATCCAGTCTCAGCTACGTCTCTTTTTCACAAGACAGTAAGTTAAATCACTGACATAGTGTTGAAGGAAGATCCTTAGAAATCTATAGCAATGACATCTGTAAAAGTGTGAGACCAATCAGGTTATGAGCTGGAGGTCCCCACCAGTTGGAAGCACCTCTATTCCTTCCTCCACCTGCTCACTTGTAGGTTCTGCCTCTCTTTCTGTTTCTTTCAGTTTCTCCATGCTGCACTTTGGTGTGGTGGCTGCATCTCACCAGGGCTTTTTTGGCTTTTTTGTCTCTACTCTCACTCCTTCTCCTCTTCATCTATATTACAAGTAATTAACTATGCATTAGAACAGGGATGGGCAAACTATGGCCTGGGGGCCTCATCCAGCCCTTCAGATGTTTTAATCTGGCCCTCGAACTCCTGTTGGGGAACAAGGTCGGGGGCTTGCTCCACATTGCTTCCAGAAGCAGCGGCACGTCCCAGCTCCGGCTCCTATGCATAGGGGCAGCCAGGAGGCTTCACACACACACCCAAGAGCCACCCCTGGCCATGCCTCCATTTAGGAGCTTGGGGGGAGGGTGTAGGACATGCCGCTGCTTCCGGGAGCTGCTTAAGCACCGCCCAGAGGATCCCAGGGGATGCCTGATCCCCTCCTGTGTCCCAATCCTTTGCCCCAGCCCTGATACCCCTTCTGCTCTCCAAACCCCTCAGTCCCATCCTCCTGCACCCTAGAGCCCGCACCCCCAGCCAGAGCCCTCACACCCCCCACCACACCCCAATCCCCAATTTTGTAAGCATTTATGGCCCACCATACAATTTCCATACCCAGATGTGGCTCTTGGGTCAAAGTTTGCCCACCCCTGCATTAGAAACAAGGGGATGGGAACCTTAGTCTCCCACTTTCCAGCTGAGTGCCCTAACTGCTGAACTATAGTCTCTTTCACACATTGTCCCAGTACATATTTAATTATTTATACACAGTGATACTCGGATAGTGCTTCAGGAGCCAAATTAGTGATCAACATTACCCAAAAAAGCCACAGAAGTGTGAATTCAGAGTTTCATTTAATATAGTGCCATAGATTCATATTTAAACAGTATGACAGGGGAAACATATATTTATAATTTCTCATAGCAAAATAACTGACCAAGTATTATTATTTTATCAACTACAATTGTGTAATATAGTAAAAGTGCATCTTGATTGGTTAATAATTAAATCACAGTATTTTAAAACCATCTGCTGCAAAAGACACATTAAAGAGCCACTTGTGAGCATCACTGATTTATACACAGTGGAACAGTTTCATCAGGAGAGATTGAGAGAGACCTTTCCCAGAATATACCTAGTGAGAGGTGGAGGACACAAGTTCAAATCTCTTCTCAGCAGGCAGAATTGAACACTGTCTTCCACATCCTGGCTGAGCATTCTAACCACTGAGCTAAACATTTTGTGTGGAGCTAGGTGTGCTTTGAGAAAGCTTGCCTACAGAGTCTGATCCAGTAGGCAAAGTGGGGAATACTTAGGGCTTGTCTACGCTACCTGCTGGATCTGCAGGCAGCGATTGATCCAGCAGGGGTCGATTTATCGCGTCTAGTATAGACGTGATAAATCAAATGCTGAGCGCACTCCAGTCCACTCCGGTACTCCACCAGAACAAAGAGCGCAACTGGAGTTGATGGGGGAGTGTCAGCTGTTGACTTACTGCAGTGAAGACATTGCGGTAAGTAGATCTAAGTACGTCAACTTTAGTTATGCTATTCACATAGCTGAAGTTGCGTATCTTAGATTTTGACCCACGCGGTAGTGTAGACAAGCCCTTTGGTTGAGGCTCCCTCGAGGGCTCTGGTATGAGATCATAGAATCCTAGAATATCAGGGTTGGAAGGGACCTCAGGAGGTCATCTAGTCCAACCCCCTGCTCAAAGCAGGACTGTGACGCAGTAGGGAGTGGGGTGGATTGACCGGGGAATGTCGTCTAGTTCTGCTGGGACTGTCTGCATGGGCGATGGGAGAGCAGGGGATGACTCCACTTGAGTGAGGATACCTGAGCCTGTAACCTGAGATGGGAGGGGGTTGGGCCCACGTGACACCTTTGCCCGGGAAACTGGACAAAGGCAGGGGGAGGAGGAGTGAGACTGTGGGCGGGGGCTGGCTGGGAAGATGCAGGGAACCCCAAGTCTGGGGTCTAAGCTCCTTGCCCCCAAGAGGGACCTGACTGAGGGGTTCTGGTACTTACAAGCCCTGCTTGGAACTGTGTTCCTGTCATCTAACAAACATTCTGTGTTTCTGGCTGGCTGAGAGTCACGGTGAATCGCAGGAAGTGAGCATGCAGGGCCCAGACTCCCCCACACTCCGTGACAACTGGTGGCAGATGTGGGATCTACTGCACTCCATGGACGGCGCTTCCTGCAGTAAGTGACTGGGGAGCAGTAAGCCGAGGGGGATTGATGGGGACCAGGCATGCTGAAGGCTCAGAGGAGCCGTTTTGGGGGGGGGGCGGTTAACCCCTGGGAGTGTGTGACCAGAGAGAAGGACTTTTGCAGTAACAGGATCCCACTGGGGATTGCAGTGAGCTGTCCCAGGGATAGAGGAGTCTGTGGCTTGACCCTGGCAAAGAGGTGGTGACCTCGAGAAGGGCTGGCACCCTAGGGGTTCTCCCTGGATACTGTGGGGAGCAGCGAGCACACAGGCCTGCGAGTGGCCAGCAAGGAGATGTATAGCAAATGCCTTTAGAGCAACCTGGTGGAGCTGTGCAGGCAGATGGGGCTGCGCATTGGGAGGCTCACAAAAGAACAGCTGATTGCCCAGCTGAAGGAGGGAGATCACTGGGACAAACCAATCCCTGTCTCTGAGGGAAGCAGCCTGGCAGATGCAGTGCAAGCACCGGTATCTGTCCCAGCGGGGAGTGAACAGGAGGCTGCTGAGAGCTTCCCAAGACCCCTCCTACCTATGCCTAGGGGAAGGGCTGGGAGGAGCCCAGCGAATACTGAGGGCACCGTGACCCCCGCGGCCAGCAGGGGATCCTCCCGGCAGAGCTCCCCATCCCTGGAGCTGAGGTGGCTGCAATGGGAGAAGGAGCTAAAACTGAGAGAGTTGGAGCTCAGGCAGCGGGAACTGCAGGAGGAGTGGGAAGAGCAGGAAAAGCAGCATCAGCATGAGCTGGAGGAGAAGGAGAAACAGAGACAGCATGAAGAGAAGCAGAGACAGTATGAGCTGGAGTTGGCCAAGCTGAGGAGCAGCGAGCCCCTGGCTGTGGTGAGTGATGGGGGACCCAGGACTGCACGGAGCTTTGATAAGTGCATCCTGGCTCAGCTAAAAGAGAGGGAGGACATGGATGACTTCCTGGATACCTTTGAGATGGCCTGCAAGCTGCATCAGGTTGATCTTGCAGACAGGCTCCAGTTTCTCACCCCCTTACTGGATCCCAAAGTTGTGGCATTGTACCACCGACTGGAAGGGGCGGAGAAAGGGGACTACGAACTATTCAAAAAGGCCCTGCTCCGCGAGTTTGGGCTGACTCCTGAGATGTATCAGAAAAGGTTCCGGAGTCAGTGTAAAACCCCTGAGGCCTCATATCTGCAACTAGCCATCCACAGGGAGGGATATGCCACCAAGTGGGCAGAGAGGGCCCAGATGAAGGAAGACCTGGTTAAACTGATTGTACTAGAGCAACTGTATGAGCAGTGCCCATCTGACCTGAGGCTATGGTTGGTGGACAAAAAGCTAGAGAACCCGTGACACACAGGGCGGCTGGCCGATGAGTTTGTGAAGAGCCAGACAAGGGATGGCAGGGAGGAGTCCCAAAGGAACAGGCCGGCCATGATGCAGAGGGAGAGTCACCCTGGGATCTCCGAAAGGAAGACTATGGAGAACCCCTTCCCAAGGGGAACATCCAGCATCAGTGCCAACCAACCAGCTCGAGGGGAACAGGACATGGGCTGCTATTACTGTGGCCAGAGAGGCCACATGTGGACAAGGTGCCCCAAGCTCAGGGAAAGACTGAGCAGACCGAACCCACCCAGGGTTTTAACTGGGTAGGAACCCAGCTGGATGAGGGGCAGGCTTCCCAGGTAAGGGGGGCTGGCAGCTTATTAATTGCTCAGGAGGGGGAAGGGCCCCAGGCCAGCTCCTCTTGGGGGCTGGATGCCCAGACTCAAGGTTCTCCATTTACAGGGTGGGCATGAGGCTGTCCTTGTGGGGCAAATGCCTTGTTCCCCTGGAGGTGGATGGGAGGAAGATCAATGGATACTGGGATATGGGTGCAGAGGTAATGCTGGCCCGGCCTGAGATGGTGGTGCCAGATAGGGTGATGTCCAACACCTACCTGACCCTGATGGGGGTGGGCAGGACCCAATTCAAGGTGCCCGTAGCAAGGGTACACCTGAAATGTGGGGCCAAGGAGGGCCCCAAGGACTTGGGAGTGCACCACCATTTGCCCACTCAGGTGTTAATGGGAGGGGACCTGGAGGACTGGCCAAGCAACCCCCAGGGTGCCCTGGTTGTGACCCAGAGCTGGCGAGGGGCACTGCGCCCTGACCTTGGGGAGGGTACCTTGCCCGAGGCACAGGATCCTACCTCAGAGGGGAGGGAGCACTGAGGGGCACGGCTCAGAGAGGCTGTGGTCTCAGACCCAGCCAGTGAGAGGGAATTGGTCCCCATCCCTTCCCCAGCTGCTGAGTTTCAGGATGAGTTGCAGACAGATCCCTCCTTGCAGAAGCTAAGGGACCTGGCCGACTTCAGTGCGGTACAGACCATGGGGAGAGGTTGCAAGGAGAGGTTCCTGTAGGAGAAGGGGTTCCTGTACCGAGAATGGGCTCCCCCAAGGGAAATGGAGTCATGGGGGATCCGGAGGCAGCTGGTATTCCCCCAGAAGTTTTGCCTCAAGTTACTGTACCTGGCCCATGACATCCCTCTCTCAGCGCACCAGGGAATTCAGCACACCAGGCAGAGGCTGCTACAGAACTTTTACTGGCTGGGGATCTTTACTACTATCCAGCAATATTGGCGATCCTCTGACCCCTGTCAGAGGGTGGAGATGGCCCAGGACAAGGGGAAAGCGGCTTTGAGACCCTTGCCCATCATAGGGGAGCCTTTCCAGAAGGTGGCCATGGACATAGTGGGACCTCTCAGCAAGACTGCCCAGTCAGGGAAGAAATGCATTCTGGTGGTGGTAATTTCACCACCCACTACCCTGAGGCAGTGCCCTTAGCTTCCATTGAAGCAGAGACTGTGGAAGATGCACTGCTGACCATTTTCAGCTGAGTGGGGTTCCCCAAGGAAGTCTTGACAGACCAAGGGTCCAACTTCATGTCGGCCCTGCTCCGGTGCTTGTGGGAGAAATGTGGCGTTTGGCACAACTGGACCTCTGCATACCACCCCCAAGCCAACGGGCTGGTGGAGAGGTTCAATGGAACTCTAAAGATGGTGCTGAAAACCTTTATGAACCAGCATGAGCAGGACTGGGACAAGTACTTACCTCATCTGCTGTTCGTGTATAGGGAATTACCCCAGGAGTCTACTGGGTTTTCGCCTTTCGAATTGTTATATGGCAGGAGGGTAAGGGGGCCCTAGACCTGATGAGAGATGAATGGGAGGGGAAGGCCGCTCCCGATGGAGAATCTGTGGTGGAGTATGTCCTGACCTTCCGAGAAAGACCTGCTGAGTTCATGGGCCTGGCCAGGGAGAATTTAGCCAGAGCCCAGAGGAAGCAGAAGGCCTGGTATGACTGCACAGCAAGGGCCTGCGCCTATGACACCAGGGATCAGGTAATGGTTCTCATCCCCATGAGGAGAAAAAAAAAAACTACAAGCTGCCTGGGAAGGTCCCTTCAAGGTTGTCAAGCAGCTAAATGAGGTAAACTATGTAGTGGGCACATCGCTGCTGGGTGTACTATGTGAATATGATGAAGCCATATTATGACAGGGGGAATGTGGTGTTGGCCGTGTGTGGACATTGGGAGGAGCAGGGAGATAACCCTTTAGTAGATCTGTTCCCTGGGACAAGAGCTGGTTTCCCCCGGGGAAAAAATCCCTCTCTCCTATCAACTAACCCCTGCCCAGCAAGCTGAGATCAGAGGGATGCTGCAACTGTACTGACAGCTGTTTTCCAACCAGCCTGGGACTCACTAATTTGACTGTCCACTGGGTAGAGACAGGATCACATTCCCCTATAAGATTCTTCCCCTTCCGTGTCACAGGGAAAACTGCTCAGGATCTGGAAAGAGAGGTCAGGGACATGCTGGTTTTGGGGGTGATCCAGCCATCTGTCAGCCCTTGTGCTTTGCTGGTGGTGCTGGTCCCCAAAAAGGAAGGGTCGATCTGATTCAGTGTGGACTATCAGCTCAGTGCCATTACTATATCTGATACCTAACCCATGCCCAGGCCTGACGAGCTCCTAGACAAATTGGGAGGAGCTCGGTATCTTACCAGCATGGACCTTATAAAGGGCTACTGGCAAGTGCCACTGGATGCAGATGCCAGGCTGAAATCGGCCTTTATCACCCCTCTGGGCCTCTATGACTTCCTGACCCTGCCTTTTGGTCTCAAGGGAGCGCCAGCCACCTTCCAGCGCCTGGTGGATCAGCTTCTGAGGGGGATGGAGAGTTTTGCTGTGGTATATATTGACAACATCTGTGTCTTTAGCCAGACCTGGGAGGACCATGTGTCCCAGGTTAGATAAGTGCTGAATCAACTCCAGGAGGTGGGACTGACCGTAAAAGCCGAGAATGCAAGGTGGGGATAGCGGAAGTATCTTACGTGGGCCATTGGGTGGGGAGTGGCTGCCTAAAGCTGGAACCAGCCAAAGTGGAGGTGATCAGAGACTGGCCTGCTCCCTAAACCAAAAAGCAGGTCCAAGCCTTTATTGGGATGGCAGGGTACTATCAAAGATTTGTGCCCCACTTTAGCACCATAGCTGCCCCCATCACTGGGCTATGCAAGAAGGGAAAGCCAGACAAGGTAGTCTGGACCGAGCAGTGTCAGAGGGCTCTCTTTGCACTGAAGGAGGCTCTGGTCAATGGCCCAGTTCTGGCAAACCCAGACTTTGACAAGCCCTTTATGGTGTTCACCGACGCCTCAGACATGGGTATGGAGTTAATGCAGGAGGATGAAAAGGAGGAGAGACCCCCCCCCCCCCATCATGTACCTGAGCAAGAAGTTCCTCCCCCTGGAGCAAAACTACATGGCCATTGAGAAGGAATGCCTGGCCATGGTGTGGGCCCTCAAGAAACTAGAGCCATATCTCTTTGGGCAACACTTCACGGTGTACACTGACCACTCTCCCCTGACCTGGCTACACCAGATGAAAGGAGCCAACGTCAAGCTGAGGTGGAACCTGCTCCTGCAGAATTATGATATGACATGGCCCATGTAAAGGGAAGTGCCAACAGGATAGCGGATGCATTGTCCCGGAGAGGGGGCCCTGAACTTCCCAGGTCACTGGTCAGAGTGACCATGTTCAGTTCAGTCTTAAAGGGGGGAAGAGATGTGACACAGTAGGGAGCGGGGTGGATTGACTGGGGAATGCAGTCTAGTTCTGCTGAGACTGTCTGAATGGGGGATGGGAGAGCAGGGGATGACTCCACTTGAGTGAGGATACCTGAGCCTGTAACCTGAGCTGGGAGGGGGTTGGACCCAGGTGACACCTTTGCCTGGGAAAGGTGGGGGGAGGAGGAGTGAGACTGTGGGCGGGGGATTTCAGTTTTGGGCTGGCTGGGAAGATGCAGGGAACCCCAAGTCTGGGAGTCTAAGTTCCTTGCCCCCCAGAGGGACCTGGCTGAGGGGTCCTGGTTGTACTTACAAGCCCTGCTTGAAACTGTGTTCCTGTCATCTAATAAACCTTGTGTTACTGGCTGGCTGAGAGTCACGGTGAACCGCAGGAAGTGAGGGTGCAGGGCCCTGACTCCCCCATACTCCATGACAAGGACCAATCCCCAGACCCCTCAATGGCCCCCTCAAGGATTGAACTCACAATACTGGGTTTAGCAAGTCAATGCTCGAACTACTGAGCTATCCCTCCCCCCTCGAGATAGGTGCCTAAATGCATTAATAGCTGTGCGCATGCTCCCTGGCAGATTTTTAGGCAGCTAGGGGACTTTACCAGCAGAAATGTAGGGACTTTAGATGTCCATTGGGTCAGGCAGCTGCTGAGCAGGAATTTTTTGGAGAGCAATAGGGCTTGAACATTGGACTTAGGCATTTAGGTGGCATCTCCATGTCTCTAGGCCTCAGCTCCCCAACTGTACAATGGGTATTGTGATGAATACATCAAAAGACTCGTACTCTAATTCTATGATAATAGGGGTCCTAGACAGTAATACGCACATCTTCATTCTGTAGGAATCCATTCTTACAGGGACTCCCAACTGAAAAGCTAGTTAGTTTCACCAAAGGATTTAAAAGCAGTTTCAGCGTTAACCTTATCCCCAGAGGCCCTGTGCCAAAGTGTGTGGTTTTTACAATCCCCTTACATAGCCCCTCTCCCATTCGACTAGGGGAAGCAGTGAAACTGCCTACGCACACAAAGTGCTATTGAATGCATAACCAGCATTTCCTAGAATTATCTGTTTCTTTGCAAAAAGGAGTACTTGTGGCACCTTAGAGACTAACAAATTTATTTGAGCATAAGCTTTCGTGAGCTACAGCTCACTTCATCGGATGCACGATGACCTGTTTCTTTGATTCCTCTTCTCCAGTGTAAAATATGAAAGTAATCAAATGGAAATGTAGCATTTTATATTTACCATGGACTTAGTTTAGTGCCAATCTCTTCCCATTCAATAAGTACCTAAATTGTTTTCAATTTTTCTATCTTTTTAGGATACATTGATTTTTATGGAGTCATAATAGTGACTTTATGGCAAAATCTGAAAGCATTTCCATTCTAAGCCTGAATTGAGACACTAGTTATCCTGATAAATTCTTTCCACCTGTCTGAAGCTCCTGTGGAATTCTATCTAAGTTGGCAGTTATCCAGCCACGCCATTTTTGAGGTATGTGACTCTGAGTAACTGCTCATTTTCCAAGACTGGTCCAACCATTTCTCATTTCACTTTTAAGTCAAAGACCTTGCTGTGCAAAATGGATCACCACCTTAGCCCTCATGAAGAACTCATGCACAGGATTTGTTTCACCAAGTTTGGTTTCCAAACTATGGACAGCCTGACTGCTTCCCTGCCCTGAGAGAAAGGATAAGGGGAAGAAGAAAAGGAGTACTTGTGGCACCTTAGAGACTAACAAATTTATTAGAGCATAAGCTTTCGTGAGCTACAGCTCACTTCATCGGATGCATCTGGTGGAAAAAACAGAGGAGAGATTTATATACACACACACACAGAGAACATGAAACAATGGGTTTATCATGCACACTGTAAGGAGAGTGATCACTTAAGATAAGCCATCACCAGCAGCAGGGGGGGGAAAGGAGGAAAACCTTTCATGGTGACAAGCAAGGTAGGCTAATTCCAGCAGTTAACAAGAATATCAGAGGAACAGTGGGGGGTGGGGTGGGAGGGAGAAATACCATGGGGAAATAGTTTTACTTTGTGTAATGACTCATCCATTCCCAGTCTCTATTCAAGCCTAAGTTAATTGTATCCAGTTTGCAAATTAATTCCAATTCAGCAGTCTCTCGTTGGAGTCTGTTTTTGAAGCTTTTTTGTTGAAGGATAGCCACTCTTAGGTCTGTAATCGAGTGACCAGAGAGATTGAAGTGTTCTCCAACTGGTTTTTGAATGTTATAATTCTTGACGTCTGATTTGTGTCCATTCTTTTACGTAGAGACTGTCCAGTTTGGCCAATGTACATGGCAGAGGGGCATTGCTGGCACATGATGGCATATATCACATTGGTAGATGCGCAGGTGAACGAGCCTCTGATAGTGTGGCTGATGTGATTAGGCCCTATGATGGTATCCCCTGAATAGATATGTGGACAGAGTTGGCAACGGGCTTTGTTGCAAGGATAGGTTCCTGGGTTAGTGGTTCTGGTGTGTGGTTGCTGGTGAGTATTTGCTTCAGATTGGGGGGCTGTCTGTAAGCAAGGACTGGTCTGTCTCCCAAGATCTGAGAGAGTGATGGCTCGTCCTTCAGGATAGGTTGTAGATCCTTGATGATGCGTTGGAGAGGTTTTAGTTGGGGGCTGAAGGTGATGGCTAGTGGCGTTCTGTTATTTTCTTTGTTGGGCCTGTCCTGTAGTAGGTGACTTCTGGGTACTCTTCTGGCTCTGTCAGTCTGTTTCTTCACTTCAGCAGGTGGGTATTGTAGTTGTAGGAATGCATGATAGAGATCTTGTAGGTGTTTGTTTCTGTCTGAGGGGTTGGAGCAAATGTGGCTATATCGTAGTGCTTGGCTGTAGACAATAGATCGAGTGGTATGATCTGAATGAAAGCTAGAGGCATGTAGGTAGGAATAGCGGTCAGTAGGTTTCCGATACAGGGTGGTGTTTATGTGACCATCGCTTATTAGCACCGTAGTGTCCAGGAAGTGGATCTCTTGTGTGGACTGGTCCAGGCTGAGGTTGATGGTGGGATGGAAATTGTTGAAATCATGGTGGAATTCCTCAAGAGCTTCTTCACCATGGGTCCAGATGATGATGTCATCAATGGAGCACAAGTAGAGTAGGGGCATTAGGGGACGAGAGCTGAGGAAGCGTTGTTCTAAGTCAGCCATAAAAATGTTGGCATACTGTGGGGCCATCTACCAATGTGATATATGCCATCATGTGCCAGCAATGCCCCTCTGCCATATACATTGGCCAAACTGGACAGTCTCTACGTAAAAGAATGAATGGGCACAAATCAGACGTCAAGAATTATAACATTCAAAAACCAGTTGGAGAACACTTCAATCTCTCTGGTCACTCGATCACAGATCTTAGAGTGGCTATACTTTCAACAAAAAAGCTTCAAAAACAGACTCCAACGAGAGACTGCTGAATTGGAATTAATTTGCAAACTGGATACAATTAACTTAGGCTTGAATAGAGACTGGGAATGGATGAGTCATTACACAAAGTAAAACTATTTCCTCATGGTATTTCTCCCTCCCACCCCACCCCCCACTGTTCCTCTGATATTCTTGTTAACTGCTGGAATTAGCCTACCTTGCTTGTCACCATGAAAGGTTTTCCTCCTTCCCCCCCCTGCTGCTGGTGATGGCTTATCTTAAGTGATCACTCTCCTTACAGTGTGTATGATAAACCCATTGTTTCATGTTCTCTGTGTGTGTGTGTATATAAATCTCTCCTCTGTTTTTTCCACCAAATGCATCCGATGAAGTGGGCTGTAGCTCACGAAAGCTTATGCTCTAATAAATTTGTTAGTCTCTAAGGTGCCACAAGTACTCTTTTCTTTTTGCGAATACAGACTAACACGGCTGCTACTTTGAAACCTGTGATAAGGGGAAGGAATCTCACCAGCAGGTGTAGCTCACTAATTCCACCCTGGTTACAAGGGAGGTGGACGCTGCTCTTTTTAGAAGTGAGAACTGGGGTCTAGAACAGAAATATGTGCACAGAAACCCTAGGAACAGCAAAACTTGGGGAGAAGACGTAGATTCATGTTACCAATAAAGCCAATTCCCAGGAAGGGGTATATGTTTGGACTAAACACAGTTGCTCAGATTGTGGGAGTGGCCAAGTTGCACTTGATGCAGGACTTATACAAAGGAGACTATATGCTACCTTTGTTCTTCCCAGGTCTTGGTGCCTCTAAATTGCACTTTCCTGCCCTCAATGAGTCATTGAATCAGACAGAAATAGAACATAACCGTACTCTGGCCATGCCCACTATATATCCCCTGGGAAACTCACTCAGCCAGAGGAATTCCTGTAGGAGCAGATCAGTTTGAGTTACAGTTTCTGTGCCACTGAGTTGTGCAAAGGGGCTGTATCAGACCAGGTTGTGTAGGTTTTGGTCAGAGCATAATAGGAGCTTCTGCTATAGGCTGTATACTGTATTTTGTACACTAAGGCTACAAGGAATAAAATCTGACTGGTGCCATCATATTAAAAACAAATCAGTCTTTATTTTTATTAATTCTTATGTTTTATCAAGATTCTTACAGTCATAAAAAAAACATACATTCATTAGAAGATCACTGGAAATAACACCAAGATTCTCCAGCTGTTCTCCTAAGAAAGATTATGAGGTCTCCAGTTAGACTAGGGTATAATACTGGCAAAACATTATACAAGGTTTTGTAAATTAAAATAGTGGGTTTTTTTTTAAAATTCTGATCAAGTTTTAAATAGTCAAACCCCCAAGTCCCTGCCAGATAATCATACATTCACTGGAAAATGTTCTCATTAAATGTAAATGTTTGTCCTGATCCAGAAAAGGTTCATCTCAGACTTGTTTTCAGTTAGAACAATGAAATCCCACAAGCCTGGCATGGTAAACACATGCCCTTCTGCACTTCTCTCAGGCCTCTGGCCAGCATGGCTACTTCCCATGTAACACTGCCATTGGTTGCGCTCTGCCTATTGATGTATTGTGGCCAGAGGAGGAAGAGTTCATGCTCATTACAAGGGAATCCTATGGGTTGAGGCCATGCAAACAATCTGTTCCTCAATTCCACAGCCCTTCAGCAGGCCAAGCCCCGCATTTCAAATGGGGTTTTATTTGCATATTTTTGGTGCTGAGGAGCTGCCAGCGCCTAAGAGGTATGGAATCATGCTACCACTGTGTAATTACCTTTCCTGCTGCCCAGCTTCTTAACTCCTATTTCTGTACAATCAATGCACCTACATTCCCCTCTCTGCTGTGCAACAGAGAGGAAGGGAGCAGAGACATTGGTCAAGCGGCTAATAGCCCCAATCCATGAAGAAAATTGATGTATGTACCCTAGTTAACATGTATATTTTCTCCTTTCCCTTCCTTGTGGATTACCAAAATGCAAGCATAACCAGATGCTGTCTTTATAAACTGGCCTCTTCTATTCCATGGTGCCCCAATACGATCTTTGCCATCAAAACAGCCTAGTTTGATACATAATCACCAGTTTAGCCAAAATCTAATGAAAGACTGTAGTCTACTTCCATGACTTTACAAGATCTATGGACAGGATGATTACATTCTCTGTTAAACTAAGCGAGGGCACGGTGAATGAAAGGGGCAAAATTCTGTCCTGGTAAAGGGGTAAAACTCTGGCCTGGTTAGTCCAAAGCTGTCTTTGGCTCAGGGTGTTGTTGATGGGATGCTGTTTATACCTCTGATCTCAGACCTTTGTAATATCTGTGTGAAAGGAAAGATTACAGAGGAGTTGACATTACTGGAAACCCTACTCTGGGTACCAACTACAGTATTTCTAGTGTGCCTATAACTGTAGTATCCAAGTGTCAGCACGAATTGTTAACTCTGGCTTGGCGCTAGTGAGGCAAATGCTATAGAGAAGCCCTAAACACAGCTGATCTCAGCTGGGAGTTACAGGGACAAAGATATAATCATGATGCCCACTAAGAGCTGCCTGTTGGACACCTAGTGGAGCTCAGCAAATTATTACCACTGCCATGAATTTACCAACTGTGCCAGGATTACCCCACATACATACACCTATGAGCAAGTGAGGGGCAAATACCTATAATTCCAGGATCAGGAACATCACTGCCATAATCCTGCCATTTACACTCCAGAGATCTACCAGAATTTAATCTTCCATTTCCATAGCTGACTGCACCCACAAATCACATACTTAGATCGAAGAGGCCTAAGCTGCAGGTGTAATAATTTGCACATGTAAAATTGTAGGCCTGTGTTTGAAAACAGACTGTAAATTGTCTTGCTATGCAGAGTAAGAAGCACAGAGATTTTAAACTGCCCCACTGGCAGAAAGTGATAGAAAGCGCAGATGGTCTACCAAATCTGGATGCTGCTTACACTTTCTTCTTGCTGCGTGTAGCTCTTGCTAACATCCATGAGCAAGGACTATGAATGAAATAACAAAATCTAAAGTAGAGAGGAAAAGCCATCAACAGAGCATTAGAGAGTTAAGGCTTTTCAAGGGTTCCACCAGCTGGACTGGGATGGGAGATAATTCTAAGCACTGCAGCATGGGAGAGAATGACAGGTAGGCCCCATATATGCAGTCCTTTACCATTTCATTACAATCAAAGTGAGCAAAGCAGCTTTGAAAATTGTTGTTCAATCTGTCAGTGTCTAAAGTGCAGTTATGAGCTAGAGATACAGTCGATACAACAGGACATGCACCGGTTTCTCAGCAACACGAAGCTCTCAGGAACTAGCTGGCAGTGTCTTGTAAGGGTTCAGAATCCCTTTGGGGTCCAATATGGCCTTGATCTGCTGCATGAGAAGGACTGCCTCCTGTGGCTTACTGTATTGAATGTAATGCTTCTTCTTGAAGCCCAGTCCATGCTCTGCACTGATACTGCCATTATACTGTGCAGTCCACTTGTACACAAATGGCTCAATGGCATCCAGCAGGGAATGGCTGTAGGACTCAGCTGTGATGTTCAAGTGCAGGTTTCCATCTCCTGGAAGAAAGCATAACAGAGCTGGGTCTGAGATGGTTCTGCTGGAGAAACTGAATGACCCTGCTATGGAAATTTATCATTGGCTCTGCTGTGTAACAAAACAGCAGAGTGTGTGTTATGTCCTGAGAGCAGCTGTCCATTAGTATTCTACAAACAGTGGTTCCTCTCTTCAGACAGTTATGTGCTTGAATAACTCAGAAGGTTTCCTAGTTAATTGTGCCATCTCTAAGAAGTACAGTCTGTCAGAAAGCCCTCACAATGTAGAGTAAAATAACTTTCCATTTCCTGATTTTGTGCTTTTAGAACTTCAGCCATAATATTTCTTGTGGCAAAGATTTATCTAAAACTTACTTCACTAGGATTGTGACATTTTAATTTACCCATACCACATTATTCAATCTCTTCCAATTATATATTTGCAACCATTTAAATCAGGGGTTCTCAAACTGGGTGTCGGGACCCCTCAGAGGGTCACGAGGTTATTACATGGGGGGTCATGAGTTGTCAGCCTCCATCCCAAACTCTGCTTTGCCTCCAGCATTTATAATGGTGTTAAATATATTTAAAAGTGTTTTTAATTTATAAGGGGGGGTTGCACTCAGAGGCTTGCTATGTGAAAGGGGTCACCAGTACAAAAGTTTGAGAACCACTGATTTAAATGTACCTCTGGGTTACATTAATAGAGTTATGTTTTCTTTTGGACTGCCTCTGAATAATGATCTTTGATTCACATCTAAATATCTATTGACTATTTGGGAATCAAAATAAATCTAAAGTTTTTAGTGATTCATGTTCACTTCGGAAGCTCTCCCAAAAGGGAACATGACTCTTAACATTAATAAGTAGAATTAAAAATAATAATCCTATTTGTTATACAGTCAAATGTGTACAAAAGACAATCTTTATTAAGCAACATCCTCCTTAAAGACACTGCTCTAAAATATCTTCAAATAGAGAATGCTTAACAGTGCTACACTTCTAATGACTGCTCAGCTCTGTTAAGCAATCCATTTGTCTGTCTCCGGAGTAGCTGAAGTCAAGTTTCACTACATAAATTTCAAAATATCCCTTTGCAAATTCCAAGGCCCTTTTTTCTTCAATTGTATTATTTTAATCACTTTCTTCTGGTGGTTAATGGCTCAGCCATAACTGGTTTACAAATATTGCTACTTCCTCTAACAAGGACAGTGGTTACCTACCAAACATTTACATTTATTATTTGACAGTGCAGATCAAACTTATTGCCCAATTAAATCTACCCAAAACTCTACATAAGGAGCTACAAGGCAACATCTCTTTGAATAACTTCTTATACTGTGCTATTTTGTTAGCAATTGTTAATGTTATGAAGTCAATTTTTCCATTAGCATAGGGATCATGTCCGAAATTAGAGGATTTCCACAAATCCTCACACCTCCGACTAGAGCTATAGCTCTCAGTCAGCCAATTCCATCTAGTTTCCGTTTCTTAGAAGCTAAACTACAAAAGGAAATCTGTAATGTTTCCCAACTCACCTAGATGGCCATAGCCAACCACATTCTTGGCAGTCTTGCCCAGTCGAGCCCTGGTATCAATCACAAGGTCATAAAGTCTCTCCACAGGGAGTGAGATGTCATATTTGTAAACACAGCCATCATGAGTTAGGGCCTCTGTGATCCGCTCCCTCAGAGACCACAATATCTGTGATTCATTGGATCAAACAGGATAAAGTGGAGCGAGAAAATTAAAATGAACCAAATACAACAGATTTCATTCTTCATTAAGTTTGGGGATGGGGGTGGGGAAGAGGGGCAGGGAACTGTTATCCAACTATATGAGCTACTGTGATGGCCTTATGTCCTCCCTCGACATATGTATTATCTTACAGCTCCCAGAAACATCCATTTATATTTGTTTGGCAAATTGGCACCAGCATATGGTGGAGCTATGCATGAGGTCTCTAAATTCAGCAATTTCAGATAAAGCAGTACTGGTTAAAATAACTGACTTGCACAGTACCCTGCTACTGCAGTCTTTGGTTCCCATGCACCTCAGTCCTGCCTTACCAGTACCCTGCTATCTCAGCCCCATACAAACCATCTCAGCCTTGATGCACAGCAGCCTCTGGCTCTACATACGGGGCTCCTATCCAACTTTGACTGTGTTTAGTTCCTGTCTCGGAGAAAGGAGAAAACATATAATTTCATTTTCCTGGATATTTTAGAATGGCTAATTTTCTGTCTAGAGTGAATATTCAGATCTCCTGCCAGTGCATTGGCTGCAGGGGAAGGGGAAGACTATGGAAGCATCTCCCCACAAACATCCACAAAGCCATCTCACTGTCCTCTTTAAACTCTCCATTGCCAACAGGGCAACAAAAAACCACAATGGTCAGGCAACTGGTATGCAATGACCACTGCTTATCACACTGACCAGGAGTGTCTCGTTTCCTTTTTTCAGTGTTTCCTTGTGCTCTCCTGTTGGTTTGCTGTATCTATCTGTTGTCTCTTGTCTTGTATTTAAATTGTAAACTCCTTGGGATGGTGGCATCTCTATTACGTGCTGATACAGTGTTTGGCACAATAGGGCCCTAATACAGGACCCTAGGTGCTGCTATAATGTAAATAATCATCATCTCAGCTCTATGCTAGTACTCAAAGCTTGCTTCCCATACATGACTGCAACATGCTGCTGAGACTGAGAGTCCAGTCCAACACAAGATCTTCCACTATACACACCACTGTAACATATTCCAAGGAAGTGAGGGTCAAGGTATAGTCCAGCACTGCAAATCTTCCCACTTCTACAGAGGAATAAGGTTATTCTACTCCATCGCCTCTCAGCCTCTCTCTATTGTTTTTGTTTTGCTGGCTAAGGAAATGAGGAATTTCTCTACTACTTTGTGCTCAAGCAGAATTGCATGCCTAGAGAAAGAAGATTCAGCACCTCCTCATTAACACCATAAGAGAGGGCTCTGAGGAAAATATTGGCAGAACATTTGAAAACAGCCAAAAAAATTGTTGGCATACGTTTCACCACATAAACAAGCTACAGTTTTTCCTCCTGATGTCAGGAGACTTGGGAACTCCTAAACCACAGAACAAATTGTTTAACCATTCATCAAAGTACAAACTCAAATAGAGAATTATTCCATGAGTGTTTGTGTAGGACGGGGAATCACCTTTATTTTCTTATCCTCTGTAGCCACAGTCCCATCTGTCACCAAACCAGAGACCATGACACGTTCCAAGAAATTGTTCAGCTTTTCTTCATCATGGGCAGAATTGGAGCCTGATGTTTCAATTAAAATATAAAAGGGGCTTCCTGGAAATGAGAGGACAGAAAAAGATAATAGCAAGTAGAAGATAGGGATTTAATTCAGACGATTAAAAGATCATCTTGAGAAGTCACTGGGTTAAAAATAAAGCAACATTCTCTACAGTGACTCCTTTTGTATAAGGTAGAGGGCTGAGATAACTGATCTTCCCAAGCTTCAGCATCCTTTCACCATTCCCTATAGGAATTCTGCTGGCCAAGGCAGGACTGAAATAGTTGTGAATGCCTCCAGAGCTGTGATATGTGGGAAGACTCCCTCATGAACAACCGCTCTGCACTCTGCATTGGCTAGAGCGCACCGAGCTCTAGACAGAGCACAATGGATGCAATGTCCTCGAGAGTTGGAAATTCTGCAAATATTTTTTGATTTTGTCAGAGTATCTGCTTTGTGTTTGAAAGTGAGTGTTTCAGAGTGATACTATCTGTATGGAAATAAACTCTGCTACAAGGCATGCAGCTTATCTACTGCTTTCTTCAAGTTAACCAATGTAAATAAAGTCCAAAATTCTGAAAGGATGCACTTTCCCGCTGCATTTCACGTAGGTTCCCTCTGAGGAATCCCTCTCTGCTACTCTATAGCCTTGATGCTACATCAGTTGCTCTATGCACTGCCCTTGTTTTAATCACTCTTTATTGTAGCAGCTGCTGTTGAGATGGGGCCAATAACTTAAAATAAAATACCGCCCCCCAATAATACAAAAAATTATGATTCATGTGATAAAGAAAAGGAGTACTTGTGGCACCTTAGAGACTAACAAATTTATTTGAGCATAAGCTTTCGTGAGCTACAGCTCACTTCATTGGATGCATTCGGTGGAAAACCCGACGTAGGTCACGAAAGCTTATGTTCAAATAAATTTGTTAGTCTCTAAGGTGCCACAAGTACTCCTTTTCTTTTTTGCGAATACAGACTAACACGGCTGCTACTCTGAAACCGATTCATGTGATGTTTGAATGTCTCAGAATGACTAAGCTGGGGAGACAGGGAAGTTTGCTCAGTGATAAATTGTTACAATGTTACTGGAATTTATTCAGCCTATTTATTAGGTTGCTGTCTCCTTCCTACCCCACAGGACCAGACATAGTCCCTATGAAAAGCTGTCTTTTTGCTCTCTCTGGAGAGACCCCTTAATAACTGAACATGTAGGCTAAACACTTCTCTTGCCCTAGCAGGAGACTAGCTGCTCCATGGCAAGGTTGGAGTGCAGTGTTGGAACAGTGTGGGGAAATCCAGACTTCAGTTAACCTGGATACTGGACTCCCTTCTCACCTTTGGAGAGACCCTTCTTTAGATCAGCTAAGTATTTAGCCCACCATTCCCCCCTCCTCCCAAAAGAAATCCCCAGAAGATCTTTTTCCACAGCACAACAAAACATCAAGATACCTGGGTTCATAGCACAGCCTTATACTTCAGATCACCTGTCTATGCATGTACATTAATTCTAGTACCTGTCACTGGTTTGGACAGTTTGAGGTGGCTCTCAACCAATTTCATGCACTTGTCATCCATGAATTCGTATGCAGACAGGATCTCTCCCAGCATGCCTTTGCAGGTAGTGAAAGTTTCAAGAACCTGAGAGAAACTCTGACAACCTTTCCACAGACAACAAACACAGAAAAAATTAAAACTGCTAACATACTAAAAAATATTACCTGGCTCAAAATAGTTTGTCCAGGGTCCAGTAAATAATAATTAATGATGTGTGCTACACAGAACGCTGTTAGAAATGTTTGTGATGGTAAATGTTTAGAGTAGACCATGCAAGTACACCTCTTACCTGACTGGTCTTTTTCATACCAGTGATTTTTAGAAAACAGGACACCTTGGATCCTATCAAGATGCTTAGGGCACCATTTCCCTATTCCCCACTTATCTGGGCTAGAAGGGTGGTGAGGCAAGGAAGTGGTGAGGCAAAATATAACCAATACAGCTAACACTGGGTCCCTTCCCTTCTCTACTTCTACCTACCATTTTTCTACCTGAGAATGACATTTTGCCTGCCAGAGCTAAGCTAAAGCTCAAATGGCATGGTGACAGGTACCTTGGGAATACCACAGATGAGAGTTTTGCTAAATCCCAGTGACCACAAATATTTTAATACACACCACCAAACTCTCAAATATTTTGTTATTAGAAATAAAATCAAGTTGGTGATTTACAGCAATTTACTAACTTGTGCCTTCTCTCAATTCTCATTCTTTCCCAGCTTCTTCTGTCATTGGTTTCAGCAGTCAAGTTACTAAACAACAGCCCCTAGGATCACAGGGCAGCTTCATCTCCAGTAATATACCCCAAATCAATCTCTTGGTCCACTGATACTGTATGAACAGCATTGCATATTGTTTCTGGTTACCAACACCACAGCTGGAGAGTGAGAGAGGGACAGAGCCTACCTAGGAAGGCCAGATTCACAGACTTGGGTTTCCGTGGACAGAGGATAGAGACAGCAGTAATGACCCCCAAAGTCCCCTCTGACCCAATGAAAAGCTGCTTCAAATCATAGCCAGTATTATCCTTCCGCAGAGAAGCCAAGCAGTTCAGAATGGAGCCATCAGCCAAGACCTGGCAGAGGACAAAGAAACAATACTGATAAACCCTTCATTTCAATTACATAAATACACACAGGTGATGAGCTGGTGTGAAGAGACAAGATGATCAGAAGTTGCAGCAAACCTCTCAAGAGAGAGCCCTGCATGGATACATCTGATCCATAAAAATGGTCTGCAGATATCCACAGATTTGCAGGGCTCTACCCCTCAGCGCTGCAAAGTGGTTATATATTTTTTCCTTTTCCAATTATTGTCCCTCCCCACACTTTTTCCCTATCGCTTCTTCCACATAGCTCTCCCTGTCCAAGGCGCTCTCTCATCTACATCCTGCCCATTTTGCTCCACCAAATTCCTCTCTTCCTTAGATGCTCTGCTCATGTGTCTCATGTAAAGCAAGGAACAGTTACACCAATAAAAACAGAAATGTTTTTCATACCAATCAGTGATCTTTCTCCAATGGACATGATCAGCCACTATATGTAGATTTTAGCTTAGGACAGCTGATGTAACCAATGAAAGTAAAGTGCCAGTTTTGAAACAGTGAGGTAATTAATCATCAGAAGTAATAAGTTCTCCATCATTTGCGTCCTTAAACCAAAATTGGATGGGTTTCTAACAGGTATGCTCTAGTTAGAGATTGCCTTGACTTCTT
Source organism: Dermochelys coriacea (assembly GCF_009764565.3). Classification (NCBI taxonomy): domain Eukaryota; kingdom Metazoa; phylum Chordata; order Testudines; family Dermochelyidae; genus Dermochelys; species Dermochelys coriacea. Next base: position 55,978,526 of record NC_050076.1, read on the forward strand.
AGACACATTAGAGATGAAAAAGACCACCTGGGTCATGTAATCCTTTCTCCTGCCAATACTGTTCTTTACAACAAACATACTAATGAATTTTTCAGTCTATCTTTAAATGTTCCAAACACCAGGACTTCCAGAAGTAAGCAGATTAATTTACAACCTAATAGAACTACAAAGACATTCAGCCAACACTTTTCTGTGTTTTAAGTGAACTTCATTAATAGGCTGGTAGCACGACCTATTTTGCCAAACCTTAATGGTTTGCGCTGACATTTTCCATGCACGGTGTCTGCCTCAGCCCTGTATCATAGAATCATAGAAGATTAGGGTTGGAAGAGACCTCAGGAGGTTATCTAGTCCATCCCCTGCTCAAAGCAAGACCAACACCAACTAAATCATCCCAGCGAGGGCTTTGTCAAGCTGGGCCTTAAAAAGCTTTAAGAATGAAGATTCTACCACCTCCCTAGATAACGCCTTCCAGTGCTTCACCACCCTCCTAGAGAAATAGTTTTTTCCTAATATCCAACCTAGACCTCCCTCACTGCAACTTGAGATCATTGCTTCTTGTTCTGTCATCTACCACCACTGAGAACAGCCTAGCTTCATTCTCTTTTGAACCCTCCTTCAGGTAGTTGAAGGTTGCTATCAAATCCCCCCTCACTCTTCTCTTCTGCAGACTAAATAAGCCCAGTTCCCTGCTGGTTTTAAGATTATATAGCAAGCGGCCACTAAGAGATAGTTACAGGTAGGATCTCTGTAAGCAGAGGTACAACGTCACGATTTCCAAGTTTTAATTAAAAGAGCTCTCTCCCCACTTCTTAGCACTAAAAGGCCATCTAACATCATTGGATGTCACCAGTAAGACAATGGTTAAAGTAGGAGGTTGAGAGTTAACTTTTAAAATATCTCTGTATCAAAAAATACTGATGTAAAGTCTTTTAACAACACTATTCAGGAGAGCTAGGAAAGTAACATTTTAAGGATGGCTGGAAATCTGCAGAAACTGGCAGCATAGAACCCTCAAATGTAGGGCAGGAAGTAATCTCAAAAATCACCAAGTCCAGCCTCCGGTGCTGAGGCAGGACCAAGTTGTAACACCCTGGCACCCTCTTATTCACCATCATATAATTAGGATATGTTTTGCACAAAGTATGCCTTGTGAGGTATTCTAAAAGTCTTGATCAGATAGACGTTAATCTCTCATTGGATTATATGTGCTATCATTGTATGTGAAGTTATGAAATTTGGCTATGTATATGTTACTGAAACAGGTTGTGAAAACAGCCACAAGCAACCTTTCAGGTACAACAATAAAAAGACCAAACAATATTAATGGCTTATTGAGGAAAAGCACACGAACACAAGGATTACCCCAGGAGCTGTGTACAACAGAAACCTCTCAGAGACAGCACTACTGTTTGGACCCAGGTCACAGCAAAAGAGCTTTCCAGCAAGTAGGAAAAAAAAAAAAAGATATAAAAGGGGGAAATGACAACATGAAGGTACCTCACTCTCCCTATAACTACACACCTGAAAACACCCGAGGAACAAAGACTGGACTGGGGGAAGTGATGGTCCCAGGCTAAAGGGATTTCTAGCATGCGTATGAAAACCTGGGAAACCGAAGCTGCTAAGCAAAGGCAGCTTGTGCCTTAAGAATCTGCCAGCCTGTTTATCACTCAGGGTGAGAATTTGCCAATCCATATCCTACCTATCTAGTATGTTAAACTCATCTTGCATTTTTGTTTATTTACTGCGTAATCTGCTTTGATCTGTTTGCTATCACTTCTAATCACTTAAAATCTATCTTTTGTAGTTAATAAAAACTTATTTTATGTTTTAATCCAAAACAGTGTGCATTTGATTAAGGTGTCTGGGGAAAATCTCATCTTGATTACCACAAGTATGCATGGTCCTCTTCACATTGAGGGAGACACAGACCAGGTGTTAAACCCATATACTGGCCAGATTTGACCAGGGCAAGATGGTACTGGTCTGTGGTCCTAGGCTGAGAAGCTGGTGGTTAGAGAGTCTGCATGTAACTGCACCTGGGTGTGTCCCTACCTGCGTGAATGCTGGTGAAAGTGCAGGCTGGATGGCTTTGCAGCTTGTCACAGCAGTTAAGTGCGAGAGGGAGCCTAGGCTGGTGGGTCAGAGGGCTCAGTGGTACCCCAGTTCCAGGCAGCACCTCAAGGGCAACTCATCACACAAGTAAACCTAGACCATCCCTGACAGGTGTTTGAAGGGTTTTAAGAACAGGTTGGACAACAGGGGATTCCACCACCTCTCTTGGAAGCCTTTTCCAGTGCTTAACTACTCTTAGAGAAGAGGAAAAACTTTCTAACTCCAACCAAAATCTGACATTACACCCATTACTTCTTGTCCTCCCTTCAGTGGACATGGGGAATTGATCACAGTCCCCTTTATAACAGCCCTTAACATACTGGAAGACTTATCAGGTTCCCCTCTCAGCCTTTTCTTCTCAAGACTAAACATGCCCAGTTTTTTTTAACCTTTTCTCATAGTCCCGGTTATCTAAATCATTTATCATTTTTGTTGGTCCAGAGGAGAGCAGTGTTCTCTCTAATTTTTTAGATCCATGTGCAGAATGAATTTTGTTATGTGTACCAATATGGAGCTGATGTGTGGTGGGGGGTGGGACTGAGGGGTTTGGAGTGAGGGAGAGGGCTCAGGGCTAGGGCAGAGGGTTGGGCGTGGGGGGGTGAGGGCTCTGGCTAGGGGTGCGGGCTCTGAGGTGGGGCTGGGGATGAGGGGTTCGGGAGGGGGGGCTCAGAGGTGGGGCAGAGAGTTGGGTGCTGGGGGTGACTGCTCCAATTCGGGATGAACGCTCTGGGATGGGGCCAGGGATGAGGGGTTTGGGGTTCAGGCTGTCCTGGGGCTGTGGCAGGGAGAGAGGACTCCCCCCAGCCCTCTCTCTCTGCTGCAGCTCGGGGCCAGGTGAGAGGCGCTTCTCCCTGGCTGCGGCAGCTCCGGCACGCCTGGGCTGGGGGAGGGGCTCTTCTCCCTGGCAGCTCTGGCAGGCCTGGGCTGGGCCAGAGATCCTCTCCCCGGCTGTGGTAGTTCTGGCGGGCCTGGGCCGGGTGAAGGGCTCCTCTCCTTGGCAGCTCCAGTGGGCCTGAGCTGGGCCGGGGGAAGGGCTCCTCTTCCCGGCTGCGGCCATTCCAGCAGGCCTGGGCTGGGTGAGGGGTGCCTCTCCCCACCTGCACAGCCCTTGATAGCCTGCAGCACAGCCACACAGCTTACAAGGGAATTTAGCTCTGGACTCTCTCCAATTTGTCCACCTCTCTCAAAGTGTGGGCCAACAACTGGACACACAGTACTCCAGCTGAGGCCTCGCCAGTGCTGAATAGAGCAGGACAACTACTTACATAGCACACTCCTGTTAATACACCCTAGAATTACATTAGCCTTTTTCACAACTGCATCACACTGTTAACTCGTATGCAATTAGTGATCCACTATAACCTCCGATTCTATTCAGCAGTACTACCAGCTAACTAATTATGCCCCATTTTGTAGTTGTGCATTTGATTTTTCCTTCCTAAGCACAGTACTTTGTACTTGTCTTTATTAAACTTCACCTTGTTGATTTCTGACTAATTCTCCAATTTGTCAAGGTCATTTTAAATTTTAATCCCATCCTCCAAAGCACTTGCAACCTCTCCCAGGTTGGTGTTGTGATGTACATTTTTAGAACAACAGGAATATAAAAACAGGATGGTGGCAGGATACAGGATGGAAAGTTCAGATACAGAAAGCAGCTACAAGACACTCATCTTACCACTTCCAGTCCCAGAACTGTCCCTCGGAGAGAGCCGTACCTCAACAGCCTCAGGCCTCCTGCATTTGTTGCCACATTACCACCAATGTGGCAGCTGCCCTTTGCCCCAAGGTCAAGTGGCATGACGAAGTCCAGCTCTTCAAGATACTTGTTCAGGTTCTCTAAAATACAGCCAGCCTGGCAAACAAGGATTCCTGAAAACACAAGAATCAAGCTACAATTTGACACACAGAAATGATCTCCTAAAGAGACAGGACAGTGGTAAGCAACTAGGACCTCCTCTTTCTCCAAAACGTCTACCTTGATGGTACAATTAAAATCCAAAACAACTCGTCATGGCTCTATCTCCCTCCTACTGAAGTCTATGGGAGTTTTCAGAGTAGCAGCCGTGTTAGTCTGTATTCGCAAAAAGAAAATGACTACTTGTGGCACCTTAGAGACTAACAAATTTATTTGAGCATAAGCTTTCGTGAGCTACAGCTCACTTCATCAGTTGCATTCAGTGGAAAATACAGTGGGGAGATTTATATACACACAGAGAGAACATGAAACAATGGGTTTTATCATACACACTGTAAGGAGAGTGATCACTTAAGATGAGCTATTACCAGCAGGAAGTGGGGGGGAAGGGAGAAGAAAAACTTTTGTGGTGATAATCAAGGTGGGCCATTTCCAGCAGTTGACAAGAACGTCTGAGGAACAGTGGGGGGTTGGGGGGGGGGGGAATAACATGGGGAAATAGTTTTACTTCATGTAATGACCCATCCACTCCCAGTCTCTATTCAAGCCTAAGTTAATTGTATCCAGTTTGCAAATTAATTCCAATTCAGCAGTCTCTCATTGGAGTCTGTTTTTGAAGCTTTTTTTGTTGAAGGATAGCCACCCTCAGGTCTGTAATCGAGTGACCAGAGAGAGACTGAAGTGTTCTCCGACTGGTTTTTGAATGTTATAATTCTTGAAGTCTGATTTGTGTCCATTTATTCTTTTACGTAGATACTGTCCAGTTTGACCAATGTACACGGCAGAGGGGCATTGCTGGCACATGATGGCATATATCACATTGGTAGATGCGCAGGTGAACGAGCCTCTGATAGTGTGGCTGATGTTATTAGGCCCTATGATGGTATAATGCGGTTGTATCGTAGAGCTTGGCTGTAGACAATGGATTGTGTGGTGTGATCTGGGTGAAAGCTGGAGGCATGTAGGTAGGAATAGCAGTAGGTTTCCGGTATAGGGTGGTGTTTATGTGACCATTGCTTATTAGCACCGTAGTGTCCAGGAAGTGGATCTCTTGTGTGGACTGGTCCAGGCTGACGATGGTGGGATGGAAATTGTTGAAATCATGGTGGAATTCCTCAAAGACTTCTTTTCCATGGGTCCAGATGATGAAGATATCATCAATGTAGCAAGTAGCGCTATTCCTACCTACATGCCTCCAGCTTTCACCCAGATCACACCACACGATCCATTGTCTACAGCCAAGCTCTATGATATAACCACATTAGCTCCAACCCCTCAGACAGAGGCAAACACCTACAAGATCTCTATCAAGCATTCTTACAACTACAATACCCACCTGCTGAAGTGAAGAAACAGATTGACAGAGCCAGAAGAGTACCCAGAAGTCACCTACTACAGGACAAGCCCAACAAAGAAAATAACAGAACGTCACTAGCCATCACCTTCACCCCCAATTAAAACCTCTCCAACGCATCATCAAGGATCTACAACCTATCCTGAAGGACGACCCATCACTCTCACAGATCTTGGGAGACAGGCCAGTCCTTGCTTACAGACAGCCCCCCAATCTGAAGCAAATACTCACCAGCAATCACACACCACACAACAGAACCACTAACCCAGGAACCTATCCTTGCAACAAAGCCCGTTGCCAACTCTGTCCACATATCTATTCAGGGGACACCATCATAGGGCCTAATCACATCAGCCACACTATCAGAGACTTGTTCACCTGCACATCTACCAATGTGAAATATGCCATCATGTGCCAGCAATGCCCCTCTGCCGTGTACATTGGTCAAACTCTACATAAAAGAATAAATGGACACAAATCAGACGTCAAGAATTATAACATTCAAAAACCATTCAGAGAACACTTCAATCTCTCTGGTCACTCGATTACAGACCTGAGAGTGGCTATTCTTCAACAAAAAAAAACTTCAAAAACAGACTCCAACAAGAGACTGCTGAATTGGAATTAATTTGCAAACTGGATACAATTAACTTAGGCTTGAATAGAGATTGGGAGTGGATGGCTCATTACACAAAGTAAAACTATTTCCCCATGTTATTCCCCCACCCCCCACTGTTCCTCAGACATTCTTGTCAACTGCTGGAAATGGCCCACCTTGATCATCACCACAAAAGGTTTTCTCTTCCCCCCCCCCCACACTTCCTGTTGGTAATAGCTCATCTTAAGTGATCACTCTCCTTACAGTGTGTATGATAAAACCCATTGTTTCATGTTCTCTCTGTGTGTATATAAATCTCCCCACTGTATTTTCCACTGAATGCATCCGATGAAGTGAGCTATAGCTCACGAAAGCTTATGCTCAAATAAATTTGTTAGTCTCTAAGGTGCCACAAGTATTCCTTTTCTTTATGGGAGGTTTGACACTGACTTCAGGAGGCGAAGGCGCTGGATTGGTATCTGGAACACCAGGGTACCAAATATTTCTCTCCCTTTAATTTTCCCTTACCTCAACCTTTTAAGAACTTAAATGTTCAAATCAACCAGAGGTTCTCTCATTTCCAAAGTCCAACCACATATGCATACTTTTCCCATTTCTCTCCTCCACAAATGCCTGTGCAGACTGGCCAAAAACCTGGCAGATCCTTTCTTCAATACAGCTGTAATTTATGTCCTATCCTTTACTATCAGATCCAGATAGTATCCCATACGGATTTCTTAAACAGATACTGGGATGAGTGCAGGTACTCCTTTTCCTTCCCCCAGTCTCCATGTACTAACAGAAACAACATCAGAAGAATCCCGGATTCAGGAAGCCCCTGCTGCCTCCTCGTGGTGCTGCTGGTCTGGATCCCTGCTGATATACTACACTAAGCACCTCTCTGAAGAAGGGCAGGATTCAGAGGACTAAAAGATGAGCCCTTTTACATTAGAACAAATATATTTACCAGACACACTGTTGAAGCTGATGACCTGGTTCATCAGAGCTGTGGAGAGAATAATCTCATCAAAGACAGGAACGCTGCCCCCCACAAGGCCAGTGTTACCTCCCTGGGGGTTTACTGCCAAGTTCCTTTTGTTACAATACCTGAAAGGGAACACATTGTTCAACGGTCACACTGCTCAGAGCCATGCCCCACTTCCCTTCTACATGCCTCTGGGAGATTTGTTCTCACATGCACACGTGCAGTTGAATTAATCGGTTGTCCATATTAACGCTAATTGTTTCAGTCCTAAAAACTGAATTTGAGATGAAGGGCCAGTTTCAGATAGAGAGTGAGTGAGAAAGCACAACTCCTGCTGATGCCAATAGGCCTTGAATAAAGGAATATAAATGTAGGACCATCACTTTTTTGGCAGTTTCAGTTGTACAATACGATATTTTTACTCCCAACAGCAGTCAACTCCTTTTAGAAACTAATTGTTCATGAGGCTGCCTTTGTTAGCAAATCTCTATCACACTGCTGTGTGTTCTTTCCACCTCATTGCATGAGATTTTGGTTTCTTTGGTTTTGCTGGGGCTCCCATGTCCCCCAGAGCAGTGGTGTGTGGGAGCTCCAGGGTCCCCCTGCCCATGGAACTGGGCAGCAGTGGGGAGTTCCCCCACTGGCGGGCAACTGTGGCATCTGTCGGCCACCTGCTGCCTGCTGGGCAGCTGCGGGGAGGTCTCCGCAGGGGACCCCTGCCACGGCTAGGCAGCTGCGGGATCCACTGGCCACCTGCCACAGCTGGGCAGCTACGGAGTGAAGGCTGGGAGCTGTGGGGGGCAGGGCTGGCTGGGAGCTCCAGCCCCAGGTTAGAAAATGTCATGGAGGTCAATGGAAGTCATGGAATCCGTGACTTCTGTGACCTCATCGTAGCCTTATTTATAGAGAACTATGGGTACGTGCAGGGCATCTTACAGAACAAGTAAAAAGACAGGTCTCTGCCCCACAGAGCTTACAATCTAATTCCAAAATTGCAGTCTAAGTTAATTCCCTGCTTAGACCTCATACACATGTACAGGGTGGAGGATTAAGGAAGGACTAAGAACAGAAGGCCAATTCAGGCTCTTAGAGGAAATACAGGATACTATCAAGAACAGCTGTTTACTAGCAAGGGGCCTTCAAGAAGGTAAAGTACCACAACCAGTTCTTACACAGCTGTGATGCATCTCAGGATAAGGACTATCTAGTTATGTAAAAATATTTTTTAGTTTCTCTTGTAACTAATGGACTTTAAAAATCTCCTCTAAAACCTCTTAGAACTAGGAAAATATGGTATTCTTTTGTTGCTGAACCAAGAGACATCCTGAATCCTGCAAATTCCAGTTGTATTAAGTGTACAAAGCTGCAGTGTACTAGGAAATATTTCAAAAATGCAGATCTTGATAGTAGAAGGTTTTAGGATCACTTTACACTTTGTTGTAACACACCTGGTATTGGGCTCATACACTGTTGTAAAATATGATCAACCTTTAACTGTCTGAACCACCAAGTTGTGAGCTTAGGACTCGATTCTACACCCAGCGTAGATCCTTTTCTACACCTAGGAAAGTGTCATTGACTTCGATGGATACAGGATCAGACCTTCAGGTTCAGGAGCTGTTTGAAGCTGGGATCAGGCTCAAGGTTTCTCTGGGAGGATTTATTTTGAATCTCTTATTTTATTTTCCTTTTGTTCTCCTAATCTCCTTTTTGCCCTTTGGCTATTTTTCTCCTTCATCCTGAGCTTGTTGTGACCTTCTGAGGGTGGTCCCTTCCTGCTACTGGTACTGTTTCCAATTAGGTCAGTTCAGTGGAGCAGAGAAAACACTAGTGATGAGACGTTGCCCTCTACACCCCCCCCCGCCCCCACACACTCTACTACTTAGTATTTTCTAATCAGGGCAGGGCCACAGGTGTGTGGATCTGAGGAGCCAGATGTTTCCCATTTGGCATTTATAGTATTTGTTAGCTGTTCTCAGTGATCACATTGCTAGTTAGGAACCCATTACTTTCCCTAAACATATGAAAGCTCTCTTGGTCTAGCTTTTATAGTTAGACTGGATTTTGCTCATTCATGCACATTACCTGGTTTCTTGATTAAATCTGGTATCAATGTCAAATGATATAATGAGAAAGTTAGTAGAGTACAGCAAAGACAGAATTCAGAGATAGTAAAATAGAAGCACTAAGTAGCAAAGATCAGTTAAAAAGATGTAAATTACCTGAGAATCTCAGATACCTCTGCTGCTGTCCGTGGCCTCAGCAACATAGTACTGCAGCCTGCAATGGAAGTAAGGTATAGTAAAATCAATCTGAAGCAAAGATTGTGGCCAAAAAGAAAAACCTGACATCTTTTGGTATTTCTGACACTAGTGGCAACAGAACATGCCAGGGCCACCTGCACCATGAGGTTCAATTATGAGGTGAGGTTACTTGTTCCTTGGGTGTTGCAGAACAGGTAAAATCATGGAAGAAACATGTTCCTGCAATGCTCCAATAGTAACCAAACTCGCTGATCAGAAATGACATTGATGGGCTGCAAAGGGAGCAATGTCCCATAATAAAAGGAATAATACCAAGCTCTCATATAGTGTTTTTTATCTATGCTCTCCAAGCACTTTAGTAAAGAGGTAAATATCATTATTCTCATTTTACAATTAGTCAGAGTACGTTGCTATGGTGAGGACATGAGATGGTCAGAAAATAAGAGAGATTAAATGGCAAGAGTTTTGTTCAATATCTTCATAAATGATCTGGAGGATGGTGTGGATTGCACTCTCAGCAAATTTGCGGATGATACTAAACTGGGAGGAGTGGTAGATACGCTGGAGGGGAGGGATAGGATACAGAAGGACCTAGACAAATTGGAAGATTGGGCCAAAAGAAATCTAATGAGGTTCAATAAGGATAAGTGCAGGGTCCTGCACTTAGGATGGAAGAATCCAATGCACCGCTACAGACTAGGGACCGAATGGCTCGGCAGCAGTTCTGCGGAAAAGGACCTAGGGGTGACAGTGGACGAGAAGCTGGATATGAGTCAGCAGTGTGCCCTTGTTGCCAAGAAGGCCAATGGCATTTTGGGATGTATAAGTAGGGGCATAGCGAGCAGATCGAGGGACGTGATCGTTCCCCTCTATTTGACACTGGTGAGGCCTCATCTGGAGTACTGTGTCCAGTTTTGGGCCCCACACTACAAGAAGGATGTGGATAAATTGGAAAGAGTACAGCGAAGGGCAACAAAAATGATTAGGGGTCTAGAGCACATGACTTATGAGGAGAGGCTGAGGGAGCTGGGATTGTTTAGTCTGCAGAAGAGAAGAATGAGGGGGGATTTGATAGCTGCTTTCAACTACCTGAAAGGGGGTTTCAAAGAGGATGGCTCTAGACTGTTCTCAATGGTAGCAGATGACAGAACGAGGAGTAATGGTCTCAAGTTGCAATGGGGGAGGTTTAGATTGGATATTAGGAAAAACTTTTTCACTAAGAGGGTGGTGAAACACTGGAATGCGTTACCTAGGGAGGTGGTAGAATCTCCTTCCTTAGAGGTTTTTAAGGTCAGGCTTGACAAAGCCCTGGCTAGGATGATTTAACTGGGACTTGGTCCTGCTTTGAGCAGGGGGTTGGACTAGATGACCTTCTGGGGTCCCTTCCAACCCTGATATTCTATGATTCTATGATTCTATGAAATACCATCTCTCATGTGATTGGATTTTTTCCCCACAGAAGAACTTGGATAATTGGCCAGATGTAATAATGGGTGACTTTCACCTCTCCCTGAAGTACTGTACACATAGTCTGCTAGAAAAAGCAGGGTTCAAAATTAGGTAAATCACTGGTAGGGCCCTACCAAATTCATGGCTATCAAAAACATGTCGCGGACCATGAAATCTGGTCTCCTCCCATGAAATTTGTACAGTATAGGGTAAAAGCACACAAAAGACAAGATTTCATGGGGGGAGACCAGTGTTTCTCAAATTGGGGGTCCTGACCCAAAAGGGAGTTTCTGGGGGTTGGAAGGTTATTTTACAGGGGTCACAGTATTGCCACCCTTACTTCTGTGTTGCCTGCAGAGCTGGGTGGTCGCAGAGTGGCAGCTGTTGGCTGGGTGCCCAGCTTTGAAGGCAGTACCCTACCATCAGCAGTGCAGAAGTAAGGGTGACATACCATACCATGTCAACCTTCCGCACTGCAGCCTTCAGAGCTGGGCAGCCAGAGAGTGGTGGCTGCTGACTGAAGGCTTAGCGCTGCAGGCAGCAGAGCAGAAGAAGGGTGGCAATACCATACCATGCCATCCTTACTTCTGCGCTGCTGCTGGTGGCGGCTCTGCCTTCAGAGTTGGGATCCCAGCCAGCAGCCACTGCTCTCCAGCTGCCCAGCTCTGAAGGCAGCACTGCCGCCAGCAACAGCACAGAAGTAAGGATAGCAGTACCGCAACATCCCCTACAATAATCTTACACACACACAACTCCTTTTTTGGGTCAAGATGCCTACAATTACAACACCGTGAAATTTTATATTTAAATAGCTGAAATCATTAAACTTATGATTTTAAAAATCCTATGACCGTGAAATGACCAAAATGGATCATGAATGTGTTAGGGCCCTAATCATTGGTCTGTGTCAGAGACAAATCTTAAATTTCCTAAATTAGCTCTACTCAGTCTGGTGTTCTGCTTCATTGCCTTGGCATTGGCAACCATGGAAAACGTATGCCATTTTCCATGCTAAGAGAATAAATAAGTGGAGACACGAAAACTCCAACAACAATCACCCTCTCAAAAACAAGTCAGCTGTTTTGAAGACTGAAGAATAATACCCTACTGTAGGGTATTTTAACACCTTGCTCTAAATACTCACGGGGTCAGTGAGTTTAATGATGATACAAGGCAAGTACTTTATAGAGCTCTCACATATCTACAGGCACCCTTGCATTTTTAGACTAATTTTCAGGGACAACATCCAATAGCTCCATCGTGAGGATAATCTGAAGATTTCAAATGAACACCCTTATTTTTAAGGTGGATACCATACTCTAAAAGAAAAAAATCAAACAAAACATAATTGACTGCTTAGTGGATGAATTTCACTATAAATGAACTATTTCAAAAGCAAGGTAAAACTTTGGGTATATGTAAACAAAAACATAATTTAACAGTTAACCAAAAGAGCTGATTGGGAAATATTTTTTGTTCCAATGAAAAATTCTGACAAAAATAAGAGTTTGACCCAAAAAAAATTCATAGGAAAGTATTTTTTTAAATAAAAATTTCAACCAGCTCTAATAACCACACTTGATTTTGTAGGATTTGTATAAATAAGTACCAACACAAACTAGGCACCAGAGTTGATGTTTCTGCCTACAGATTTTTCATACTGCTAATCATGGTGAAAAGGGGGTAGGGTGTGTCAAAATGTTAAAACACCTACCTCGGACTGACTGCAGCCAGTCCACATTAAACAGTCTCAGTTCATCTGGGTCTGTGATGACTCTACCAGGTATAAGGTGCTCAAAAAAAGCTAAATCACTATCAGAAACATGAGAAAATGGCAGCCTCTGCACACCATACCGCTCACTAGTCAGCATCACTTCCTTGGGGCTGATGGAGGTTGTAGAGAGAGCTCCCTTGCCCAGCACACTGGTGCCTGATAGGATGCGTGACCTGAACACTGGTATCCTGTATAGCTCTGCTAGTTTCTTCTGCTTAAGCGTCCACTGAGCAGTAGCACTGGTCCACACTGCCAAGGATCTCTTATGGCCGTTCATCTGCCATCTTGGTAGGGTCCAACAGCACCAAACCAAATGAAGCCGGACGAAAGAGGAAACAGCCATGGTTGCCCTGAAATGCAAACAGAGGATTAACACCCAGTTTCAATTCTTCCTGCTGCTCTCCAGGTCCTGTATGCATAAAAAACTAGATTTTTCAACTAACTGACTTGCTACTGTTCTTTATGGAGGCAGAACTACAGGGAAAACCTAGCTCCCTTTGGGAGTAAAAGGTTATTCAAATTTGCAGATAGGATAGTTTCAGCATCATCATTATATTATTGCACACAATCAATCCATCTCATATCTAGGAAAATCCAGACTTAAGTAGGAGGGAAACCAAAGCTTCTAGTATTACTGGAAATTCCCAATGAAATATTCATGATATATCATGTTTCAGAGTGGTAGCTGTGTTAGTCTGTATCAGCAAAAACAAGGAGTCCTTGTGGCACCCTAGAGACTCACAAATTTATTTGGGCATAAGCTTTCATGGGCTAGAACCCACTTCATGGGATGCATGGAATGGAAAATACAGTAGCAGGTATAAATACACAGCACGTGAAAAGATGGGAGTTGCCATACCAAGTAGAAGGTCAGTCTAACGAGACAATTCAATTAACAGTAGGATACTAAGTGAGGAAAAACCACTTTTGTACTGGTAATGAGAGTGGCCCATTTCAAACAGTTGACAAGAAGGTGTGAGTAACAGTAGGGGGAAATTAGGTTTTGTAAAGACTGGGAGTGGATGGGTCATTACACAACCTAATTTCCCCCATCTTTTCATGTGCTGTGTATTTATTCCTGCTACTGTATTTTCCACTCCATGCATCTGATGAAGAGGGTTCTAGCCCATGAAACCTTATGCCCAAATAAATTTGTGAGTCTCTAAGGTGCCACAAGAACTCCTCGTTGTTTCTATTGATATATCATGTCTTTTATTGAGAAATGCATGTATTATAATGTGCTCTAATGGTCCTTCAAAGCAGTTTTCACTGAAGAATAGAGCTTCATGTTTAATGCACCAAGTCATGTGCTGCTTCCTGAGGACATATGCCCTCAGCCCTTATGCTGCACATGACAAAATTAGTTTTTTTCACAAATTCTACCCACAGCTCAAGCCTGCTTTTCCCCTGCATCTTGTCCTTGTGACGGTACCAACATATAAACTTCTGAAGTCTGATTCTCCCCTCCAAGGCACAATGCAATGGAGAATCAAACTCCTGTCTGTGCGTCTCCCATGATATTGGGTAGATCTGCAAGAATCTATAAACTGGGATACTTATTAATGTGTAAGAATCCAAAGAACAAATATCTGACCAATCAACACCGTTTGGTGGCTGTCTGGAACAGGGACTGCATAGGTGTGTTTATGCATGCATAGAAATTACAATTCAGATAACCACCACCACCAAGGAGCAGATGTAAACTACGCCAATGACCAATGAAGGGGTGTGGAAGATCTAAAGCCTTAGTGAAAACTGATAAGTCAAACAAAGAACGCACACTGCCAAGATATGGGGGGGGGATGCATTGCACACTGCTTCGGGGGGTGGGGAGGAGAACTCCACACTACCAAGATATGGGGGGGGGGGAGAGGGAGCATTGCACACTGCTTCAGGGAGGGGGTGGATGAGGCACACTCCACACTGCCAAGATATGGGGGTTAGGGAGAAAGCTCTGCACACTGCCTCGGTGGGGGGGACAAGGCACACTCCACACTGCCAAGATATGGGGGTGGGGGGGAAAGATCTGCACATTGCCTCGGGGGGGGGGGGACAAGGCACACTCCACACTGCCAAGATATGGGGGTGGGGGGAAAGCTCTGCACACTGCCTCGGGGGGGGGGGGGATAAGGCACACTCCACACTGCCAAGATATGGGGGTGGGGAGGAAAGCTCTGCACACTGCCTCGGGGGGGGAAGATAAGGCACACTCCACACTGCCAAGATATGGGGGTGGGGGGGAAAGCTCTGCACACTGCCTCGGGGGGGGAACAAGGCACACTCCACACTGCCAAGATATGGGGGTGGGGGGAAAAGCCCTGCACACTGCCTCGGGGGGGGACGACAAGGCACACTCCACACTGCCAAGATATGGGGGTTGGGGGGAAAGCTCAGCACACTGCCTCGGGGGGGGGCAAGGAACATTCCACACTGCCAAGATATGGGGGTGGGGGGGAAAGCGCTGCACACTGCCTCGTGGGGGGGGACGACAAGGCACACTCCACACTGCCAAGATATGGGGGTGGGGGGGAAAGCGCTGCACACTGCCTCGGGGGGAACGACAAGGCACACTCCACACTGCCAAGATATGGGGGTGGGGGGGAAGTTCTGCACACTGCCTTGTGGGGGGGCAAGGCACACTCCACAATGCCAAGATATGGGGGTGAGGGGGAAAGCGCTGCACACTGCCTCGGGGCGGGGGACGACAAGGCACACTCCACACTGCCAAGATATGGGGGTTGGGGGGAAAGCTCTGCACACTGCCTCGGGGCGGGGGACGACAAGGCACACTCCACACTGCCAAGATATTGGGGTGGGGGGAAAGGCCTGCACACTGCCTCGGGGGGGGGACGACAAGGCACACTCCACACTGCCAAGATATGGGGGTGGGGGGGAAAGCGCTGCACACTGCCTCGTGGGGGGGGACGACAAGGCACACTCCACACTGCCAAGATATGGGGGTGGGGGGGAAAGCGCTGCACACTGCCTCGGGGGGAACGACAAGGCACACTCCACACTGCCAAGATATGGGGGTGAGGGGAAGTTCTGCACACTGCCTTGTGGGGGGGCAAGGCACACTCCACAATGCCAAGATATGGGGGTGAGGGGGAAAGCGCTGCACACTGCCTCGGGGGGGACGACAAGGCACACTCCACACTGCCAAGATATGGGAGTGGAGGGGAAAGTGCTGCACACTGCCTCGGGTGAGGGGGACAAGGCACACTTCACTCTGCCAAGATATGGGGGTGGGGGGGAAAGCTCTGCACACTGCCTCGGGGGGGGGACAAGGCACACTCCACACTGCCAAGATATGGGGGTGAGGGGGAAAGGTCTGCACACTCCCTCGGGGGGGGACAAGGCACACTCCACACTGCCAAGATCTGGGGGTGGGGGGGAAGCGCTGCACACTGCCTCGGGGCAGAGGACAAGGCACACTCCACACTGCCAAGATATGGGGGTGGGGGGGAAATCTCTGCACACTGCCTCGGGGGGGGGACGACAAGGCACACTCCACACTGCCAAGATATGGGGGTGGTGGGGAAAGCTCTGCACACTGCTTCGGGGCGGGGGACGACAAGGCACAGTGCACACTGCCAAGATATGGGGGTGGGGGGGAAAGCGCTGCACACTGCCTCGGGGGGGACGATAAGGCACACTCTACACTGCCAAGATATGGGGGTGGGGGGGAAAGCGCTGCACAATGCCTTGGGGGGGGACAAGGCACACTCCACACTGCCAAGATATGGGGGTGGGGGGGAAGCGCTTCACACTGCCTCGGGGCGGAGGACAAGGCACACTCCACACTGCCAAGATATGGGGGTGGGGGGGAAAGCTCTGCACACTGCCTCGGGGGGGACGACAAGGCACACTCCACACTGCCAAGATATGGGGGTGGGGGGGAAAGCTCTGCACACTGCCTCGGGGGGGGGATGGCAAGGCACATTCCACACTGCCAAGATATGGGGGTGGGGGGGAAAGCGCTGCACACTGCCTCGGGGGGGGACAAGGCACACTCCACACTGCCAAGATATGGGGGTGGGGGGGGAAAGCGCTGCACACTGCCTCGGGGGGGGACAAGGCACACTCCACACTGCCAAGATATGGGGGGGGGGGGAAAGCACTGCACAGTGCCTCGGGGGGAGGACAAGGCACACTCCACACTGCCAAGATATGGGGGTGGGCGGGAAAGCTCTGCACACTGCCTCGGGGGGGGGCAAGGCATACTCCACACTGCTAAGATATGGGGGTGGGGGGGAAGCGCTGCACACTGCCTCGGGGGGGGGGGACAAGGCACACTCCACACTGCCAAGATATGGGGGTGGGGGGGAAAGCTCTGCACACTGCTTCGGGGTGGGGGATGACAAGGCATACTGCACACTGCCAAGACATGGGGGTTGGGGGGAAAGCTCTGCACACTGCCTCGGGGGGAGGCAAGGCACACTCCACACTGCCAAGATATGGGGATGGGGGGGAAGCTCAGCACACTGCCTCGGGGGGGGGGACGACAAGGCACACTCCACACTGCCAAGATATGGGGGTGGGGGGGAAATATCTGCAAACTCCCTCGGGGGGGGCAAGGCACACTCCACACTGCCAAGATATGGGGGTGGGAGGGAAAGCGCTGCACACTGCCTCGGGGGGGGGACGAGAAGGCACACTCCACACTGCCAAGATATGGGGATGGGGGGGAAAGCTCTGCACACTGTCTCGGGGAGGGGGGACGACAAGGCACACTCCACACTGCCAAGATATGGGGGTGGGGGGGAAAGCTTTGCACACTGCCTCGGGGGGGGACGACAAGGCACACTCCACACTGCCAAGATATGGGGATGGGGGGGAAAGCTCTGCACACTGCCTCGGGGGGGGACAAGGCACACTCCACACTGCCAAGATATGGGGGTGTGGGGGAAAGCGCTGCACACTGCCTCGGGGGGGACGATAAGGCACACTCTACACTGCCAAGATATGGGGGTGGGGGGGAAAGCGCTGCACAATGCCTTGGGGGGGGACAAGGCACACTCCACACTGCCAAGATATGGGGGTGGGGGGGAAGCGCTTCACACTGCCTCGGGGCGGAGGACAAGGCACACTCCACACTGCCAAGATATGGGGGTGGGGGGGAAAGCTCTGCACACTGCCTCGGGGGGGAGGACAATGCAGACTCCACACTGCCAAGATATGGGGGTGGGGGGGAAAGCGCTGCATACTGCCTCGGGGGGGGACGAAAAGGCATACTCCACACTGCCAAGATATGGGAGTGGGGGGAAAGCGCTGCACACTGCCTCGGGGGGGGGGACAAGGCACACTCCACACTGCCAAAATATGGGGGTGGGGGGAAAGCTCTGCACACTGCCTCGGGGGGGGGACGACAAGGCACACTCCACACTGCCAAGATAAGGGGGTGGAGGGGAAAGCTCTGCACACTGCCTCGGGGGGGGGGACGACAAGGCATACTCCCCACTGCAAAATATGGGGGTGGGGGGGAAAGCTCTGCACACTGCCTCGGGGGGGGCAAGGCACACTCCACACTGCCAAGATACGGGGGTGGGGGAGAAAGCGCTGCACACTGCCTCGGGGGGGGGACGACAAGGCACACTGCACACTGCCAAGATATGGGGGTGGGGGGGAAAGCGCTGCACACTGCCTCGGGGGGGGGAAAAGGCACACCCAACACTGCCAAGATATGGGGGTGGGGGGGAAAGCTCTGCACACTGCCTTGGGTGGGGAGGACAAGGCACACTCCACACTGCCAAGATATGGGGGTGGGGAGGAAAGCTCTGCACACTGCCTCGGGGGGGACAAGGCACACTCCACACTGCCAAGATATGGGGGTGGGGGGGAAAGCTCTGCATACTGCCTCGGAGGGGGGACAAGGCACACTCCACACTGCCAAGATATGGGGGTGGGGGGGAAAGATCTGCAAACTCCCTCGGGGGGTCAAGGCACACTCCACACTGCCAAGATATGGGGGTGGGGGGGAAAGCTCTGCACACTGCCTCGGGGGGGGCAAGGCACACTCCACACTGCCAAGATATGGGGGTGGGGGGGAAAGCTCTGCACACTGCCTCGGGGGGGGGACGAGAAGGCACACTCCACACTGCCAAGATATGGGGATGGGGGGGAAAGCTCTGCACACTGTCTCGGGGAGGGGGGACAACAAGGCACACTCCACACTGCCAAGATATGGGGGTGGGGGGGAAAGCTTTGCACACTGCCTCGGGGGGGGACGACAAGGCACACTCCACACTGCGAAGATATGGGGGTGGGGGGGAAAGCGCTGCATACTGCCTCGGGGGGGGACGACAAGGCACACTCCACACTGCCAAGATATGGGAGTGGGGGGAAAGCGCTGCACACTGCCTCGGGGGGGGGACAAGGCACACTCCACACTGCCAAGATATTGGGGTGGGGGGGAAAGCCCTGCACACTGCCTCGGGGGGGGGGGACGACAAGGCACACTCCACACTGCCAAGATATGGGGGTGGGGGGAAAGCTCTGCACACAGCCTTGGGGGGGGGGTGACAAGGCACAGTCCGCACTGCCAAGATATGGGGGTGGGGGGGAAAGCTCTGCACACTGTCTCGGGGGGGGACAAGGAACACTCCACACTGCCAAGATATGGGGGTGGGGGGAAAGCTCAGCACACTGCCTCGGGGGGGGGGGGACAAGGCACACTCCACACTGCCAAGATATGGGGGTGGGGGGAAAGCGCTGCACACTGCCTCGGGGAGGACGACAAGGCACACTCGACACTGCCAAGATATGGGGGTGGGGGCGAAAGCTCTGCACACTGCCGGGGGGGGGACAAGGCACACTCCACACTTCCAAGATATGGGGGTGGGGGGGAAAGCTCTGCACACAGCCTGGGGGGGGACGACAAGGCACACTCCACACTGCCAAGATATGGGGGTGGGGGGGAAAGCGCTGCACACTGCCTCGGGGGGGGGGACAAGGCACACTCCACACTGCCAAGATATGGGGGTGGGAGGGAAAGCGGAGCACACTGCCTCGGGGGGGGGACAAGGCACACTCCACACTGCCAAGATATGGGGGTGGGGGGTGAATGCTCTGCACACTGCCTCGGGGGGTGACGACAAGGCACACTCCACACTGCCAAGATAGGGGGGTGGGGGGGAAAGCGCTGCACACTGCCTCGGGGGGGGACAAGGAACACTCCACACTGCCAAGATATGGGGTTTGGGGGGGAAAGCGCTGCACACTGCCTCGGGGGGGGGACAACAAGGCACACTCCACACTGCCAAGATATGGGGGTGGGGGGGAAAGCTCTGCACACTGCCTCGGGGGGGACGAGAAGGCACACTGCACACTGCTAAGTTATGGGGGTGGGAGGGAAACTGCTGCACACTGCCTCGGGGAGGGACAAGGCACACTCCACACTGCCAAGATATGGGGGTGGGGGGGAAAGGTCTGCACACTCCCTCGGGGGGGGGCAAGGCACACTCCACACTGCCAAGATATGGGGGTGGGGGGGAAAGGTCTGCACACTCCCTCGGGGGGGGGCAAGGCACACTCCACACTGCCAAGATATGGGGGTGGGGGGGAAAGCGCTGCACACTGCCTTTGGTGGGGGGGACAAGGCAGACTCCACACTGCCAAAATACGGGGGTGGGGGGGAAAGCTCTGCACACTGCCTCGGGGGGACGACAAGGCACACTCCACACTGCCAAGATATGGGGATGGGGGGGAAAGGTCTGCACACTCCCTCGGGGGGGGACAAGGCACACTCCACACTGCCAAGATATGGGGGTGGGGGGTGAATGCTCTGCACACTGCCTCGGGGGGGGACGACAAGGCACACTCCACACTGCCAAGATATGGGGGTGGGGGGGGAAAGCTCTGCACACTGCCTCGGGGGGGGGGACGACAAGGCACACTCCACACTGCCAAGATATGGGGGTGGGGGGGAAAGCTCTGCACACTGCCTCGGGGGGGGGGAAAGGCACACTCCATACTGCCAAGATATGGGGGTGGGGGGGAAAGCTCTGCACACTGCCTCGGGGGGGATGACAAGGCACACTCCACACTGCCAAGATATGGGGGTGGGGGGGAAAGCTCTGCACACTGCCTCGGGGGGGGACGACAAGGCACACTCCACACTGCCAAGATATGGGGGTGGGGGGAAAAGCGCTGCACACTGCCTCGGGGGGGGGGACAAGGCACACTCCACACTGCCAAGACATTGGGGTGGGGGGTAAAGCTCTGCACACTGCCTGGGGGGGGACAACAAGGCAGACTCCACACTGCCAAGATATGGGGGTGGGGGGTGAATGCTCTGCACACTGCCTCGGGGGGGGGACGACAAGGCACACTCCACACTGCCAAGATATGGGGGTGGGGGGGAAAGCTCTGCACACTGCCTCGGGGGGGGGACAACAAGGCACACTCCACACTGCCAAGATATGGGGGTGGGGGGGAAAGCTCTGCACACTGCCTAGAGGGGGACGACAAGGCACACTCCACACTGCCAAGATATGGGGGTGGGGGGGAAAGCTCTGCACACTGCCTCGAGGGGGACGACAAGGCACACTCCACACTGCCAAGATATGGGGGTGGGGGGGAAAGGTCTGCACACTGCCTTGGGGGGGAAAAGGCACACTCCATACTGCCAAGATATGGGGGTGGGGGGGAAAGCTCTGCACACTGCCTCGGGGGGGACGACAAGGCACACTCCACACTGCCAAGATATGGGGGTGGGGGGGAAAGCTCTGCACACTGCCTCGGGGGGGGACGACAAGGCACACTCCACACTGCCAAGATATGGGGGTGGGGGGGAAAGCTCTGCACACTGCCTCGGGGGGGGGACAAGGCACACTCCACACTGCCAAGATATGGGGGTGGGGGGGAAAGCGCTGCACACTGCCTTGGGGGGGGACAAGGCACACTCCACACTGCCAAGATATGGGGGTGGGGGGGAAGCGCTGCACACTGCCTTGGGGCGGAGGACAAGGCACACTCCACACCGCCAAGATATGGGGGTGGGGGGGAAAGCTCTGCACACTGCCTCGGGGGGGACGACAAGGCACACTCCACACTGCCAAGATATGGGGGTGGGGGGGAAAGCGGAGCACACTGCCTCGGGGGGGACGACAAGGCACACTCCACACTGCCAAGATATGGGAGTAGGGGGAAAGCGCTGCACACTGCCTCGGGGGGGGGGAGAAGGCACACTCCACACTGCCAAGATATGGGGGTGGGGGGGGAAAGCTCTGCACACTGCCTCGGGGGGGGGAAAAGGCACACTCCACACTGCCAAGATATGGGGTGGGAGGGAAAGCTCTGCACACTGCCTCGGGGGGGGGACAAGGCACACTCCACACTGCTACGATATGGGGGTGGGGGGAAAGCTCTGCACACTGCCTCGGGGGGGACGACAAGGCACACTGCACACTGCTAAGTTATGGAGGTGGGGGGGAAAGGTCTGCACACTCCCTCGGGGGGGGGCAAGGCACACTCCACACTGCCAAGATATGGGGGGGGGGGGGAAAGCTCTGCACACTGCCTCGGGGGGACAACAAGGCACACTCCACACTGCCAAGATATGGGGGTGGGGGGGGAAAGGTCTGCACACTCCCTCGGGGGGGGACAAGGCACACTCCACACTGCCAAGATATGGGGGTGGGGGGAAAGCGCTGCACACTGCCTCGGGGGGGGGACAAGGCACACACCACACTGCAAAGATATGGGGGTGGGGGGGAAAGCGCTGCACACTGCCTCGGGGGGGGGACAAGGCAAACTCCACAATGCCAAAATATGGGGGTGGGGGGAAAAGCGCTGCACACTGCCTCGGGGGGGGGGCAAGGCACACTCCACACTGCTAAGATATGGGGGTGGGGGGAAGCGCTGCACACTGCCTCCGGGGGGGACAAGGCACACTCCACACTGCCAAGATATGGGGGTGGGGGGAAGCGCTGCACACTGCCTCGGGTGGGGGACAAGGCACACTCCACACTTCCAAGACATTGGGGTGGGGGGGTAAAGCTCTGCACACTGCCTGGGGGGGGACAACAAGGCACACTCCACACTGCCAAGATATGGGGGTGGGGGGTGAATGCTCTGCACACTGCCTCGGGGGGGGACGACAAGGCACACTCTACATTGCCAAGATATGGGGGTGGGGGGGAAAGCTCTGCACACTGCCTCGGGGGGGGACGACAAGGCACACTCCACACTGACAAGATATGGGGGTGAGGGGAAAGCTCTGCACACTGCCTCGGGGGGGGGGACGACAAGGCACACTCCACACTGCCAAGATATGGGGGTGGGGGGGAAAGGTCTGCACACTGCCTCGGGGGGGACGACAAGGCACACTCCACACTGCCAAGATATGGGGGTGGGGGGAAAGCGCTGCACACTGCCTCGGGGGGGGGGGGACAAGGCACACTCCACACTGCCAAGACATTGGGGTGGGGGGTAAAGCTCTGCACACTGCCTGGGGGGGGACACAAGGCACACTCCACACTGCCAAGATATGGGGGTGGGGGGGGAAAGCTCTGCACACTGCCTCGGGGGGGGGGACAAGGCACACTCCACACTGCCAAGACATTGGGGTGGGGGGTAAAGCTCTGCACACTGCCTGGGGGGGGACAACAAGGCACACTCCACACTGCCAAGATACGGGGGGGGGGTGAATGCTCTGCACACTGCCTCGGGGGGGGACAACAAGGCACACTCCACACTGCCAAGATATGGGGGTGGGGGGGAAAGCTCTGCACACTGCCTCGAGGGGGACGACAAGGCACACTCCACACTGCCAAGATATGGGGGTGGGGGGGAAAGCTCTGCACACTGCCTCGAGGGGGACGACAAGGCACACTCCACACTGCCAAGATATGGGGGTGGGGGGAAAGGTCTGCACACTGCCTTGGGGGGAAAAGGCACACTCCATACTGCCAAGATATGGGGGGTGGGGGGGAAAGCTCTGCACACTGCCTCGGGGGGGACGACAAGGCACACTCCACACTGCCAAGATATGGGGGTGGGGGGGAAAGCTCTGCACACTGCCTCGGGGGGGGACGACAAGGCACACTCCACACTGCCAAGATATGGGGGTGGGGGGGAAAGCGCTGCACACTGCCTTGGGGGGGGACAAGGAACACTCCACACTGCCAAGATATGGGGTGGGGGGGAAGCGCTGCACACTGCCTTGGGGCGGAGGACAAGGCACACTCCACACTGCCAAGATATGGGGGTGGGGGGAAAGCTCTGCACACTGCCTCGGGGGGGACGACAAGGCACACTCCACACTGCCAAGATATGTGGGGGGGGGGGAAAGCGCTGCACACTGCCTCGGGGGGGGACGACAAGGCACACTCCACACTGCCAAGATATGGGGGTGGGGGGGAAAGCTCTGCACACTGCCTCGGGGGGGACGACAAGGCACATCCACACTGCCAGATATGGGGGTGGGGGGGGAAAGCTCTGCACACTGCTCGGGGGGGGGAAAGGCACACTCCACACTGCCAAGATATGGGGGTGGGGGGAAAGTCTGCATACTGCCGGGGGGGGGGACAAGGAACACTCCACCTGCCAAGATATGGGGTGGGGGGGGGAAAGCGCTGCACCACTGCCTGGGGGGGACGACAAGGCACACTCACACTGCCAGATATGGGGATGGGGGGGAAAGTACTTGCACATTGCCGGGGGGGGACAAGGCCACATTCCACACTGCCAAGATATGGGGGTGGGGGGGAAAGTCTGCACACTGCTCGGGGGGGGGAAGCAAGGCACATCCACACTGCCAAGATATGGGGGTTGGGGGGGACGCGCTGACACGCCCGGGGGGGGTACAAGGCACACTCCACACTGCCAAGATATGGCGGTGGGGGGAAAGTGCTGCACACTGCCTCGGGGGGGACGACAAGGCACACTCAACACTGCCAAGATATGGGGGTGGTGGGAAAGCTCTGCACACTGCCTCGGGTGGGGACACAAGGCCACCCACCACTGCCAATATATGGCGGTGGGGGGTAACAAGCGCTGCACACTGCCTCGGGGAGGGACGACAAGGCACATCCACACTGCCAAGATATGGGGGTGGGGGGGAAAGCTCTGCCACTGCCTCGGGGGGGAATCAAGGCCTACTCACACTGCCAAGATATGGGGTGGGGGGGAAAGCTTGACACTGCCTCGGGGGGGGAACAAGGCACACTCCCACACTGCCAAGATATGGGGGTGGGGGGGAAAGCGCTGCACACTGCCTTGGGGGGGGGGACAAGGCAGACTCCACACTGCCAAGATATGGGGGTGGGGGGGGAAGCGCTGCACACTGCCTTGGGGCGGAGGACAAGGCACACTCCACACTGCCAAGATATGGGGGTGGGGGGGAAAGCTCTGCACACTGCCTCGGGGGGGACGACAAGGCACACTCCACACTGCCAAGATATGGGGGTGGGGGGGAAAGCGGAGCACACTGCCTCGGGGGGGACGACAAGGCACACTCCACACTGCCAAGATATGGGAGTAGGGGGAAAGCGCTGCACACTGCCTCGGGGGGGGGAGAAGGCACACTCCACACTGCCAAGATATGGGGGTGGGGGGGAAAGCTCTGCACACTGCCTCGGGGGGGGGAAAAGGCACACTCCACACTGCCAAGATATGGGGGTGGGAGGGAAAGCTCTGCACACTGCCTCGGGGGGGGGGGACAAGGCACACTCCACACTGCTACGATATGGGGGTGGGGGGGAAAGCTCTGCACACTGCCTCGGGGGGGGACGACAAGGCACACTGCACACTGCTAAGTTATGGGGGTGGGGGGGAAAAGTCTGCACACTCCCTCGGGGGGGGGCAAGGCACACTCCACACTGCCAAGATATGGGGGTGGGGGGGAAAGCTCTGCACACTGCCTCGGGGGGACAACAAGGCACACTCCACACTGCCAAGATATGGGGGTGGGGGGGAAAGGTCTGCACACTCCCTCGGGGGGGGACAAGGCACACTCCACACTGCCAAGATATGGGGGTGGTGGGAAAGCGCTGCACACTGCCTCGGGGGGGGGACAAGGCACACTCCACACTGCAAAGATATGGGGGTGGGGGGGAAAGCACTGCACACTGCCTCGGGGGGGGGGACAAGGCAAACTCCACAATGCCAAAATATGGGGGTGGGGGGAAAAGCGCTGCACACTGCCTCGGGGGGGGGCAAGGCACACTCCACACTGCTAAGATATGGGGGTGGGGGGGAAGCGCTGCACACTGCCTCGGGGGGGGACAAGGCACACTCCACACTGCCAAGATATGGGGGTGGGGGGGAAAGCTCTGCACACTGCCTCGGGGGGGGGGACAAGGCACACTCCACACTGCTAAGATATGGGGGTGGGGGGGAAGCGCTGCACACTGCCTCGGGGGGGGGGACAAGGCACACTCCACACTTCCAAGACATTGGGGTGGGGGGTAAAGCTCTGCACACTGCCTGGGGGGGGACAACAAGGCACACTCCACACTGCCAAGATATGGGGGTGGGGGGTGAATGCTCTGCACACTGCCTTGGGGGGGGACGACAAGGCACACTCCACATTGCCAAGATATGGGGTTGGGGGGGAAAGCTCTGCACACTGCCTCGGGGGGGGGACGACAAGGCACACTCCACACTGACAAGATATGGGGGTGAGGGGAAAGCTCTGCACACTGCCTCGGGGGGGGGACGACAAGGCACACTCCACACTGCCAAGATATGGGGGTGGGGGGGGAAAGGTCTGCACACTGCCTCGGGGGGGGGGGGAAAGGCACACTCCATACTGCCAAGATATGGGGGTGGGGGGGAAAGCTCTGCACACTGCCTCGGGGGGGACGACAAGGCACACTCCACACTGCCAAGATATGGGGGTGGGGGGGAAAGCTCTGCACACTGCCTCGGGGGGGACGACAAGGCACACTCCACACTGCCAAGATATGGGGGTGGGGGGGAAAGCTCTGCACACTGCCTCGGGGGGGGACGACAAGGCACACTCCACACTGCCAAGATATGGGGGTGGGGGGAAAAGCGCTGCACACTGCCTCGGGGGGGGGACAAGGCACACTCCACACTGCCAAGACATTGGGGTGGGGGGTAAAGCTCTGCACACTGCCTGGGGGGGGACAACAAGGCACACTCCACACTGCCAAGATATGGGGGTGGGGGGGAAAGCTCTGCACACTGCCTCGGGGGGGGACAAGGCACACTCCACACTGCCAAGATATTGGGGTGGGGGGTAAAGCTCTGCACACTGCCTGGGGGGGGACAACAAGGCACACTCCACACTGCCAAGATACGGGGGGAGGTGAATGCTCTGCACACTGCCTCGGGGGGGGACAACAAGGCACACTCCACACTGCCAAGATATGGGGGTGGGGGGGAAAGCTCTGCACACTGCCTCGAGGGGGACGACAAGGCACACTCCACACTGCCAAGATATGGGGGTGGGGGGGAAAGCTCTGCACACTGCCTCGAGGGGGACGACAAGGCACACTCCACACTGCCAAGATATGGGGGTGGGGGGGAAAGCTCTGCACACTGCCTTGGGGGGGAAAAGGCACACTCCATACTGCCAAGATATGGGGGTGGGGGGGAAAGCTCTGCACACTGCCTCGGGGGGGACGACAAGGCACACTCCACACTGCCAAGATATGGGGGTGGGGGGGAAAGCTCTGCACACTGCCTCGGGGGGGGACGACAAGGCACACTCCACACTGCCAAGATATGGGGGTGGGGGGGAAAGCGCTGCACACTGCCTTGGGGGGGGACAAGGAACACTCCACACTGCCAAGATATGGGGTGGGGGGGAAGCGCTGCACACTGCCTTGGGGCGGAGGACAAGGCACACTCCACACTGCCAAGATATGGGGGTGGGGGGGAAAGCTCTGCACACTGCCTCGGGGGGGACGACAAGGCACATTCCACACTGCCAAGATATGGGGGTGGGGGGAAAGCTCTGCACACTGCCTCGGGGGGGACGACAAGGCACACTCCACACTGCCAAGATATGGGGGTGGGGAGGAAAGCGCTGCACACTGCCTCGGGGGGGGACGACAAGGCACACTCCACACTGCCAAGATATGGGGGTGGGGGGGAAAGCTCTGCACACTGCCTCGGGGGGGACTACAAGGCACACTCCACACTGCCAAGATATGGGGGTGGGGGGGAAAGCTCTGCACACTGCCTCGGGGGGGGGGACAAGGAACACTCCACACTGCCAAGATATGGGGGTGGGGGGGAAAGCGCTGCACACTGCCTCGGGGGGGAAGACAAGGCACACTCCACACTGCCAAGATATGGGGATGGGGGGGAAAGCACTGCACATTGCCTCGGGGGGGGGGACAAGGCACATTCCACACTGCCAAGATATGGGGGTGGGGGGGAAAGGTCTGCACACTGCCTCGGGGGGGGGAAGATAAGGCACACTCCACACTGCCAAGATATGGGGGTTGGGGGGAAAGCGCTGCACACTGCCTCGGGGGGGGTACAAGGCACACTCCACACTGCCAAGATATGGGGGTGGGGGGGAAAGCTCTGCACACTGCCTCGGGGGGGGAACAAGGCACACTCCACACTGCCAAGATATGGGGGTAGGGGGAAAAGCCCTGCACACTGCCTCAGGGGGGGGACGACAAGGCACACTCCACACTGCCAAGATATGGGGGTTGGGGGGAAAGCTCTGCACACTGCCTCGGGGGGGGGCAAGGCACACTCCACACTGCCAAGATATGGGGGTGGGGGGGAAAGCTCAGCACACTGCCTCGGGGGGGGGGACGACAAGGCACACTCCACACTGCCAAGATATGGGGGTGGGGGGGAAAGCGCTGCACACTGCCTCGTGGGGGGGACGACAAGGCACACTGCACACTGCCAAGATATGGGGGTGGGGGGGAAAGTTCTGCACACAGCCTTGTGGGGGGGCAAGGCACACTCCACAATGCGAAGATATGGGGGTGGGGGGGAAAGCGCTGCACACTGCCTCGGGGGGGGGGATGACAAGGCACACTCACACTGCCAAGATATGGGGGTGGGGGTGAATGCTCTGCACACTGCCTCGGTGGGTGACAAGGCACACTCCACAATGCCAAGATATGGGGGTGGGGGGGAAAGCGCTGCACACTGCCTCGGGGGGGGACGACAAGGCACACTCCACACTGCCAAGATATGGGGGTGGGGGGAAAAGCTCTGCACACTGCCTCGGGGGGGGACAAGGCACACTCCACACTGCCAAGATATGGGGGTGGGGGGGAAAGGTCTGCACACTCCCTCGGGGGGGGCAAGGCACACTCCACACTGCCAAGATATGGGGGTGGGGAGGAAAGCTCTGTACACTGCCTCGGGGGGGGGACGACAAGGCACACTCCACAAAGCCAAGATATGGGGGTGGGGGGGGAAAGCTCTGCACAGTGCCTCGGGGGGGGGATGGCAAGGCACACTCCACACTGCCAAGATATGGGGGTGGGGGGGAAAGCGCTGCACACTGCCTCGGGGGGGGACAAGGCACACTCCACACTGCCAAGATATGGGGGTGGGGGGGAAAGCACTGCACAGTGCCTCGGGGGGGGACAAGGCACACTCCACACTGCCAAAATATGGGGGTGGGGGGGAAAGCGCTGCACACTGCCTCGGGGGGGGGACAAGGAACACTCCAAACTGCCAAGATATGGGGGTTGGGGGGGAAAGCGCTGCACACTGCCTCGGGGAGGACGACAAAGCACACTCCACACTGCCAAGATATGGGGGTGGGGGGGAAAGCTCTGCACACTGCCTCGGGGGGGGGAAAAGGCACACTCCATACTGCCAAGATATGGGGGTGGGGGGGAAAGCACTGCACATTGCCTCGGGGGGGGGACGACAAGGCACACTCCACACTGCCAAGGTAAGGGGGTGGGGGGAAAGGGTCTGCACACTGCCTCGGGGGGGGACAAGGCACACTCCTCACTGCCAAGATATGGGGGTGGGGGGGAAAGCGCTGCACACTGCCTCGGGGGGGGACAAGGCACATTCCACACTGCCAAGATATGGAGGTGGGGGGGAAAGCTCTGCACACTGCCTCGGGGGGGGGAAAGGCACACCCCACACTGCCAAGATATGGGGGTGGGCGGGAAAGCGCTGCACACTGCCTCGGGGGGGGGGACAAGGCACACTCCACACTGCCAAGATATGGGGGTGGGGGGGAAAGCTCTGCACACTGCCTCGGGGGGGGGGACGACAAGGCACACTCCACACTGCCAAGATATGGGGGTGGAGGGGAAAGCTCTGCACACTGCCTCGGCGGGGGGGACGACAAGGCATACTCCACACTGCCAAGATATGGGGGTGGGGGGGAACGCTCTGCACACTGCCTCGGGGGGGGGCAAGGCACACTCCACACTGCCAAGATATGGGGGTGGGGGGGAAAGCTCTGCACACTGCCTCGGGGGGGGACAAGGAACACTCCACACTGCCAAGATATGGGGGTGGGGGGAAAGCTCAGCACACTGTCTCGGGGGGGACGACAAGGCACACTCCACACTGCCAAGATATGGGAGTGGGGGGAAAGCGCTGCACACTGCCTCGGGGGGGGGGGGACAAGGCACACTCCACACTGCCAAGATATGGGGGTGGGGGGGAAGCGCTGCACACTGCCTGGGGCGGGACAACAAGGCACACTCCACACTGCCAAGATATGGGGGTGGGGGGGGAAAGCTCTGCATACTGCCTCGGGGGGGGGGACAAGGCACACTCTACACTGCCAAGATAAGGGGGTGGGGGAGGAAGCGCTGCACACTGCCTCGGGGGGGGGACAAGGCACACTCCACACTGCCAAGATATGGGGGTGGGGGGAAGCGCTGCACACTGCCTCGGGGGGGGGACAAGGCACACTCCACACTGCCAAGATATGGGGGTGGGGGGGAAGCGCTGCACACTGCCTGGGGCGGGACAACAAGGCATACTCCACACTGCCAAGATATGGGGGTGGGGGGGAAGCGCTGCACACTGCCTCGGGGGGGGGACGACAAGGCACACTCCACAATGCCAAGATATGGGGGTGGGGGGGAAGGGCTGCACACTGCCTCAGGGGGGGGACAAGGCACACTCCACACTGTCAAGATATGGGGGTGGGGGGTGAATGGTCTGCACACTGCCTCGGGGGGGGCAAGGCACACTCCACACTGCCAAGATATGGGGATGGGGGGGAAAGCTCAGCACACTGCCTCGGGGGGGGGGACGACAAGGCACACTCCACACTGCCAAGATACGGGAGTGGGGGGGAAAGCGCTGCACACTGCCTCGGGCGGGGGATGACAAGGCACACTCCACACTGCCAAGATATGAGGGTGGGGGGGAAAGCGCTGCACACTGCCTCGGGGGGGACGCCAAGACACACTCCACACTGCCAAGATATGGGGGTGGGGGGGAAAGCTCTGCACACTGCCTCGGGGGGGGGAAAGGCACACCCCACACTGCCAAGATATGGGGGTGGGCGGGAAAGCTCTGCACACTGCCTTGGGTGGGGAGGACAAGGCACACTCCACACTGCTAAGATATGGGGGTGGGGGGGAAAGCTCTGCACACTGCCTCGGGGGGGGGACAAGGCACACTCCACACTGCCAAGATATGGGGGTGGGGGGAAAGCTCTGCACACTGCCTCGGGGGGGGGGGGACAAGGCACACTCCACACTGCCAAGATATGGGGGTGGGGGGGAAAGATCTGCAAACTCCCTCGGGGGGGGCAAGGCACACTCCACACTGCCAAGATATGGGGGTGGGGGGGAAAGCTCTGCACACTGCCTCAGGGGGGGGGACGAGAAGGCACACTCCACACTGCCAAGATATGGGGATGGGGGGGAAAGCTCTGCATACTGTCTCGGGGAGGGGGGACGACAAGGCACACTCTACACTGCCAAGATATGGGGGTGGGGGGGAAAGCTTTGCACACTGCCTCGGGGGGGGACGACAAGGCACACTCCACACTGCCAAGATATGGGGGTGGGGGGGGAAAGCTCTGCACACTGGCTCGGGGGGGGGACAAGGCGCACTCCACACTGCCAAGATATGGGGGTGGGGGGGAAAGCGCTGCACACTGCCTCGGGGGGGGACAGGGCACACTCCACACTGCCAAGATATGGGGGTGGGGGGGAAAGCGCTGCACACTGCCTTGGGGGGGGGACGACAAGGCACACTCCACACTGCCAAGATATGGGGGTGGGGGGGAAGCGCTGCACACTGCCTCGGGGGGGGGACGACAAGGCACACTCCACACTGCCAAGATATGGGGGTGGGGGGGAAGCGCTGCACACTGCCTCAGGGGGGGGACAAGGCACACTCCATACTGTCAAGATATGGGGGTGGGGGGTGAATGGTCTGCACACTGCCTCGGGGGGGGGAAGGCACACTCCACACTGCCAAGATATGGGGATGGGGGGGAAAGCTCAGCACACTGCCTCGGGGGGGGGGGACGACAAGGCACACTCCACACTGCCAAGATACGGGAGTGGGGGGGAAAGCGCTGCACACTGCCTCGGGCGGGGGACGACAAGGCACACTCCACACTTCCAAGATATGAGGGTGGGGGGGAAAGCGCTGCACACTGCCTCGGGGGGGACGCCAAGACACACTCCACACTGCCAAGATATGGGGGTGGGGGGGAAAGCTCTGCACACTGCCTCGGGGGGGGGAAAGGCACACCCCACACTGCCAAGATATGGGGGTGGGCGGGAAAGCTCTGCACACTGCCTTGGGTGGGGAGGACAAGGCACACTCCACACTGCTAAGATATGGGGGTGGGGGGGAAAGCTCTGCACACTGCCTCGGGGGGGGGACAAGGCACACTCCACACTGCCAAGATATGGGGGTGGGGGGAAAGCTCTGCACACTGCCTCGGGGGGGGGGACAAGGCACACTCCACACTGCCAAGATATGGGGGTGGGGGGGGAAAGCTCTGCACACTGCCTCGGGGGGGGGGACGAGAAGGCACACTCCACACTGCCAAGATATGGGGATGGGGGGGAAAGCTCTGCATACTGTCTCGGGGAGGGGGGACGACAAGGCACACTCCACACTGCCAAGATATGGGGGTGGGGGGGAAAGCTTTGCACACTGCCTCGGGGGGGGGGGGACAAGGCACACTCCACACTGCCAAGATATGGGGGTGGGGGGGAAAGCTCTGCACACTGGCTCGGGGGGGAGACAAGGCGCACTCCACACTGCCAAGATATGGGGGTGGGGGGGAAAGCGCTGCACACTGCCTCGGGGGGGACGATAAGGCACACTCTACACTGCCAAGATATGGGGGTGGGGGGGAAAGCGCTGCATACTGCCTCGGGGGGGGACGACAAGGCACACTCCACACTGCCAAGATATGGGAGTGGGGGGAAAGCGCTGCACACTGCCTCGGGGGGGGGACAAGGCACACTCCATACTGTCAAGATATGGGGGTGGGGGGTGAATGGTCTGCACACTGCCTCGGGGGGGGGGAAGGCACACTCCACACTGCCAAGATATGGGGATGGGGGGGAAAGCTCAGCACACTGCCTCGGGGGGGGGGGACGACAAGGCACACTCCACACTGCCAAGATACGGGAGTGGGGGGGAAAGCGCTGCACACTGCCTCGGGCGGGGGACGACAAGGCACACTCCAGACTGCCAAGATATGGGGGTGGGGGGGAAAGCGCTGCACACTGCCTCGGGGGGGACGCCAAGACACACTCCACACTGCCAAGATATGGGGGTGGGGGGGAAAGCTCTGCACACTGCCTCGGGGGGGGGGAAGGCACACCCGACACTGCCAAGATATGGGGGTGGGCGGGAAAGCTCTGCACACTGCCTTGGGTGGGGAGGACAAGGCACACTCCACACTGCTAAGATATGGGGGTGGGGGGGAAAGCTCTGCACACTGCCTCGGGGGGGGGGGACAAGGCACACTCCACACTGCCAAGATATGGGGGTGGGGGGAAAGCTCTGCACACTGCCTCGGGGGGGGGACAAGGCACACTCCACACTGCCAAGATATGGGGGTGGGGGGGAAGCGCTGCACACTGCCTCGGGGGGGTGGAGAAGGCACACTCCACACTGCCAAGATATGGGGGTGGGGGGTAAAGCTCTGCACACTGCCTGGGGCGGGACAACAAGGCACACTCCACGCTGCCAAGATATGGGGGTGGGGGGTGAATGCTCTGCACACTGCCTCGGGGGGGGGGACGACAAGGCACACTCCACACTGCCAAGATATGGGGGTGGGGGGGAAGCGCTGCACACTGCCTCGGGGGGGGGAGGACAAGGCACACTCTACACTGCCAAGATATGGGGGTGGGGGGGAAGCGCTGCACACTGCCTCGGGGGGGGAGGACAAGGCACACTCTACACTGCCAAGATATGGGGGTGGGGGGGGAAGCGCTGCACACTGCCTCGGGGGGGGGCAAGGCACACTCCACACTGCCAAGATATGGGGATGGGGGGGAAAGCTCAGCACACTGCCTCGGGGGGGGACAAGGCACACTCCACACTGCCAAGATATGGGGATGGGGGGGAAGCGCTGCACACTGCACGGGGCAGCGGCAACTCCTAGGGCGGGGTGGTCGCTGACGGGGCGACCCAGCAGCTGCTGCCCGCCCGGGGCGCCCGCGCGATGCCTGCCCCTCGCCACTTTACCGAGGCCGGGACTGCGGCCGCTTCGGCCGCCACGTCACACAAAGGCGCCCGTCAGCCTCTTCGTCCCGCCGACCAGAAACCAGGCGGCTCCTGCGCGCAGCCTCCTTAGAAGCGACTCACGGGGCGGGGCCAGGAGCCCGAGCGAAGGGCGCGGGGCCAGGAGCTGTGACGCAAAGAGCTACACATGCGCACAACTGGTCCCTCGCGGCCTGTCGGGCGGATAGGGGATGAGGATGCCGATGCCGGGCGAGGGGAGGAGGTGAAGGGGCGGGTATGACGCGTTAGAGCCCCTGCAATGCGGGGTGACCCCTGATATACGGGAGCCCTACTGGTTCCGCCCATTGCACCTGTCTGGGCCTCCTCACCCTGTCCTGCTAATGTGGCCCTCAAGGCTGCTCCGGCAGGCAAAGGACGGGCCACACCCAGCTGCAGGCACAGACTGAAGTCAACTCTGTGTGAGAGGAGGAGGCTGCCACAGGGACAGCGTCATGATTCAAATCCCGGCACAATCAAAGAAACAAGATATGAGTGGAATAACGGAGACTTGGTGGGGCAGTTCACATGACTGGAGCACTGTCAGGGATGGGTGTGAACTGTTCAGGAAGGCTAGGTGGGAGAGAAAAGGCGGAGGAGTTGCACTGTATATAAAAGAGCAGTATGATGGCTTAGAGCTCCAGTCTGAAACTGGAGAAAAGCCTGTTGAGAGTCTTTGAGTTAAGTTTAGAAGCAAGAACAACAAGAGTGATGTTGTGGTGGGTGTGTGCTATACACCAGTGCTCTCCAAAGTGGGGTGTGCACACCCCGGGGGGAAGACGATCGATTGGGGGGCACAGCAGGAGGAGCGTTGCCGAAGCAAAAGGGTGGCATGGCAGGAGGAGCACCGCCGGAGGGAAAAAAGGGGGGGTAGCCCTGACTCCTCCGGCCTGTGGAGGAGCAGGCAGCTAGCGGCCAGAAAGAATCGGCACTTTCGCCTTCAAAGCCGGCCAGAGAGAAGCAGCGCTTTGCAGGGAAATGCGCCGCTTCTCTCCGGCCACTGGCTGCACCGCTGCCCCTGCTCCTCCTGAGTCCTCCAGCCCATGCTTGCAGGGCCGCATTCCGAAAGGGGCTTTAGAGCTGCAGGCCAGGGCCCCGGGGCCCCCTTAGCTCAGGGCCCTAAAGCCCCTGCTTTCTGGATGGCCCTGCCTGCCGGGAGGGGGGCGGCTCCCAGAATCGTGGCCATGTGGGTGGTGCTGCGCTGCACAGAGCCACCTGCACACCCCCTGCACCAAACAGGAGCTGCCCCAGGTAAGTGCTCTGCACATCCTGCCTGCCCATACCCTGAGGCTCCTCCCGCACCCCCACCCTGAGCGCTCTCCCTCACCTTAACTCCCTCCCAGACCTGGCACACCACCCTGAGTGCCTGCTGTATCATAAAGTGTTAAACCAAGATTTTCAAAAATAATAAAGCATATTCAATCACATTGCTCTCACTAAAAATATTATTATTAATAATTTTTAGTGAGAGCAAAAAGGTTTTTTGTACTGTTAATAAATAAAAAATATTTTAAAAAATATTGTTTATTTCATCTTTATCTCATCATTTTTTAATGTCTATTTTTGTGTATGTTTTATAATTTACACAATGTACTAGTACAGTAGTACATGTATATAATTTATACATAAATAAATATACATATATTGGGGGTGCATGCTCTAAATTTGTGTACTGATGGGGTGCACGATCAAAAAAGTTTGGAGACCA
Source organism: Dermochelys coriacea (assembly GCF_009764565.3). NCBI lineage: Eukaryota > Metazoa > Chordata > Testudines > Dermochelyidae > Dermochelys > Dermochelys coriacea. The sequence continues at coordinate 56,014,330 of NC_050076.1, forward strand.
CTAGTATAGACCACTGGGCTAGGAGGATGAGGTAGAAGAGGCTTTCTTCGGACAATTAACTGAAGTTTCCAGAACACAGGCCCTGGTTCTAATGGGGGACTTCAATCACCCTGGCATCTGCTGGGAGAGCAATACAGCAGTGCACAGAAAATCCAGGAAGTTTTTGACAGGTTTCAGAGTAGCAGCCATGTTAGTCTCTATTCTCAAAAAGAAAAGGAGTACTTGTGGTACCTTAGAGACTAACAAATTTATTAGAGCATAAGCTTTCGTGAGCTACAGCTCACTTCATCGGATGCATTTGGTGGAAAAAACAGAGGAGAGATTTATATACACACACAGAGAACATGAAACAATGGGTTTATCATACACACTGTAAGGAGAGTGATCACTTAAGATAAGCCATCAACAGTAGCAGGGCGGGGAAGGAGGAAAACCTTTCATGGTGACAAGCAAGGTAGGCTAATTCCAGCAGTTAACAAGAATATCAGAGGAACAGTGGGGGGTGGGGTGGGGGGGAGAAATACCATGGGGAAATAGTTTTACTTTGTGTAATGACTCATCCATTCCCAGTCTCTATTCAAGCCCAAGTTAATTGTATCCAGTTTGCAAATTAATTCCAATTCAGCAGTCTCTCATTGGAGTCTGTTTTTGAAGCTTTTTTGTTGAAGGATAGCCACTCTTAGGTCTGTAATCGAGTGACCAGAGAGATTGAAGTGTTCTCCAACTGGTTTTTGAATGTTATAATTCTTGACGTCTGATTTGTGTCCATTCATTCTTTTACGTAGAGACTGTCCAGTTTGGCCAATGTACATGGCAGAGGGGCATTGCTGGCACATGATGGCATATATCACATTGGTAGATGCGCAGGTGAATGAGCCTCTGATAGTGTGGCTGATGCGACTAGGCCCTATGATGGTATCCCCTGAATAGATATGTGGACAGAGTTGGCAACGGGCTTTGTTGCAAGGATAGGTTCCTGGGTTGGTGGTTCTGTTGTATGGTGTGTGGTTGCTGGTGAGTATTTGCTTCAGATTGGGGGGCTATCTGTAAGCAAGGACTGGCCTGTCTCCCAAGATCTGTGAGAGTGATGGGTCGTCCTTCAGGATAGGTTGTAGATTCTTGATGATGCATTGGAGAGGTTTTAGTTGGGTGCTGAAGGTGATGGCTAGTGGCGTTCTGTTATTTTCTTTGTTGGGCCTGTCCTGTAGTAGGTGACTTCTGGGTACTCTTCTGGCTCTGTCAATCTGTTTCTTCACTTCAGCAGGTGGGTACTGTAGTTGTAGGAATGCATGATAGAGATCTTGTAGGTGTTTGTCTCTGTCTGAGGGGTTGGAGCAAATGCGGTTATATCGTAGAGCTTGGCTGTAGACAATGGATCGTGTGGTATGATCTGGATGAAAGCTAGAGGCATGTAGGTAGGAATAGTGGTCAGTAGGTTTCTGATATAGGGTGGTGTTTATGTGACCATCGCTTATTAGCACCGTAGTGTCCAGGAAGTGGATCTCTTGTGTGGACTTGTCCAGGCTGAGGTTGATGGTGGGATGGAAATTGTTGAAATCAGGGTGGAATTCCTCAAGGGCTTCTTTTCCGTGGGTCCAGATGATGAAGATGTCATCAATGTAGCGCAAGTAGAGTAGGGGCATTAGGAGACGAGAGCTGAGGAAGCGTTGTTCTAAGTCAGCCATAAAAAAGGTTGGCATACTGTGGGGCCATGCGGGTACCCATCGCAGTGCCGCTGACTTGAAGGTATACATTGTCCCCAAATATGAAATAGTTATGGGTGAGGACAAAGTCACAAAGTTCAGCCACCAGGTTAGCCGTGACATTATCGGGGATACTGTTCCTGATGGCTTGTAGCCCATCTTTGTGTGGAATGTTGGTGTAGAGGGCTTCTACAGCCATAGTGGCTAGGATGGTGTTTTTAGGAAGATCACCAATGGACTATAGTTTCCTCAGGAAGTCAGTGGTGTCTCGAAGATAGCTGGGAGTGCTGGTAACGTAGGGCCTGAGGAGGGAGTCTACATAGCCAGACAATCCTGCTGTCAGGGTGCCAATGCCTGAGATGATGGGGCGTCCAGGATTTCCAGGTTTATGGATCTTGGGTAGCAGATAGAATACCCCAGGTCAGGGTTCTAGGGGTGTGTCTGTGCGGATTTGTTCTTGTGCTTTTTCAGGGAGTTTCTTGAGCAAATGCTGTAGTTTCTTTTGGTAACTCTCAGTGGGATCAGAGGGTAATGGCTTGTAGAAAGTGGTGTTGGAGAGCTGCCTAGTAGCCTCTTGTTCATACTCCGACCTATTCATGATGATGACAGCACCTCCTTTGTCAGCCTTTTTGATTATGATATCAGAGTTGGGAAGAAGGTGAGCAGCCCTCAGTGGTGAAAGAACAGGGTAAGGACTATTTAGAAAAGCTGGATTTGCACAAGTCCATGGGTACATATCTAATGTATCCAAGGGTGCTAAGGACATTGACTGATGTGATTGCAGAGCCATTGGCCATTATCTTTGAAAACTCCTGGCAATCGGGGGAGGTCCCGGATGATTGAAAAAAGGCAGATATAGTGCCCATCTTTTAAAAAGGGAAGAAGGAGAACCCGGGGAACTACAGCCCTGTCAGGCTCACCTCAGTCCCTGGAAAAATCATGGAGCACGTCCTCAAGGAAGCACATTTTGAAGCACTTAGATTCATAGATATTAAGGTCAGCAGGGACCATTATGATCATCTAGTCTGACATCCTGCACAATGCAGGCCGCAGCATCTCACCCACCCATTCTTGCGATAAACTTCTCACCTATGTCTGAGCTATTGAAGTCCTCAAATCATTGTTTAAAGACTTCGAATGCAGAGAATCCTCCAGCAAGTGACCCATCCTCCATGCTACAGAGGAAGGCGAAAAGCCCCCAGGGCCTCTTCCAATCTGCTCTGGAGGAAAATTCCTTCCCGACCCCAAATATGGCGATCAGCTGAACCCTGAGCATTTGGGCAAGATTCACCAGCCAGATACCCAAGAAAAATTCTCTGTAGTAACTCAGATCCCCCCCCATCTAACATCCCATTACAGGCCATTGGGCCTATTTACCATGAATATGTAAAGATCAATTAATGCCAAAATCATGTTATCCCATCATACCATCTCCTCCATAAACTTATCGAGTTTAATCTTAAAGCCAGATAGGAGGAGGAGAGGAAGGTGATCAGGAACGGTCAACATGGATTCACCAAAGGCAAGTCATGCCTGATCAACCTGATTGCCTTCTATGATGAGATAACTGGCTCTGTGGATATGAGGAAAGCAGTGGATGTGATATATCTTGACTTTAGCAAAACTTTTGATATGGTCTCCCACAGTATTCTTGCCAGCAAGTTAAAAATGTATGGATTGGATGAATGGACTATAAGGTGGATAGAAAGATAGCTAGATTGTTGGGCTCAACAGGTAGTGATCAATGGCTCGATGTTTAGCTTGCAGCCAGTATCAAGCGGAGTGCCCCAGGGGTCGGTCTTGGAGCCGATTTTTTCATCTTTATTAATGATCTGGATGATGGGATGGATTGCACCCTCAGCAAGTTCACGGATGACAGTAAACTGTGGGGAGAGGTAGATATGCTGGAGGGTAGGGATTGGGTTGAGAGTGACCTAGACAAATTGGAGGATTGGGCCAAAAGAAATCTGATGAGGTTCAACAAGGACAAGTGCAGAGTCCTGCACTAAGGATAGAAGAATCCCATGCACTGCTACAGTTTGGGGACAGAGTGGCTAAGCAGCAGTTCTGCAGAAAAGGACCTGGGGATTACAGTGGACGAGACTGCTGACTCGTATCCATCTTGTGCCCTTGTTGCCAGGAAGGCTAACAGGATATTGGGCTGCATTAGTAGGAGCCAGCAGATCGAGGGAAGTGATTATTCCACTGTATTCGGCACTGGTGAGGCCACATCTGGTGTATTGTGTCCAGTTTGGGGCCCCCCACTACAGAAAGGATATGGACAAATTGGAGAGAGTCTAGTGGAGGGCAATGAAAATTATCATTGACTGGGTACATGTCACCTCAGGACGGGATGCAGAGATAAAGTTTCTTGACACCTTAAATGACTGCTTCTTGGAGCAGCTGGTCCTGGAACCCACCAGAGGAGGGGCAATTCTTGATCTAGTCCTAAGTGGAGCATAGGATCTGGTCCAAAAGGTGAATATAGCTGGACCGCTTGGTAATAGTGACCATAATATAATTAAATTTAATATCCCTGTGGCAGGAAAAACACCACAGAGGCCCAACACTGTAGCATTTAATTTGAGAAAGGGGAACTACACAAAAATGAGGAGGTTAGTTAAACAGAAATGAAAGGGTACAGAGCCAAAAGTGAAATATCTGCAAGCTGCGTGGAAACTTTTTAAAGACACCATAATAGAGGTTGAACTTAAATGCATACCCCAAATTAAAAAACATAGTAGGAGAACCAAAAAAGAGCCACCGTGGCTAAACAACAAAGTAAAAGAAGTAGTGAGAGGCAAAAAGGCATCCTTTAAAAAGTGGAAATTAAATCCTAGTGAAGAAAATAGAAAGGAGCATAAATACTGGCAAATGAAGTGTAAAAATACAATTAGGAAGGCCACAAAAGAATTTGAGGAACAGTTAGCCAAAGACTCAAAAAGTAATAACAATTTTTTTTGTAAAATACATCAAAAGCAGGAAGCCTGCTAAACAATCAGTGGGGCCACTGGACGTTCGAGATGCTAAAGGAGCACTCAAGCATGATAAGGCCATTGCGGAGAAACTAAATGAATTCTTTGCATTAGTCTTCATGTCTGAGAATGTGAGGGAGATTCCCAAACCTAAGCCATTCTTTTTAGGGGACAGATCTGAGGAACTGTCCCAGATTCAGGTATCATTAGAGGAGGTTTTGGAACAAATTGATAAATTAAATAACAATAAGTCACCAGGACCAGATGATATTCACCCAAGAGTTCTGAAGGAACTCAAATGTGAAATTGCAGAACTACTAACTGTAGTCTGTAACCTAACATTTAAGTCAGCTTCTGTACCAGATGACTGGAGGATGGCTAATGTGACGCCAATTTTTTAAAAGGGCTCCATAAGTGATCCCGGCAATTACACGCCTGTAAGCCTGACTTCAGTACCGGGCAAACTAGTTGAAACTATAATAAAGAACAATATTGTCAGACATATAGAGGAACATAATTTGTTGAGGAAGGGTCAACATGATTTTAGTAAAGGGAACTCATGCCTCACCAATCTACTAGAATTCTTTGAGGGGGGGTCAACAAGCATGTGGACCAAGGGGATCCAGTGGATATAGTGTATTTAGATTTTCAGAAAGCCTTTGACAAGGTCCCTCACCAAAAGCTCTTATGTAAAGTAAGCTGCCATGGGATAAGAGGGAAGGTTCTTTCATGGATTGGTAACTGGTTAAATGATAGGAAACAAAGGGTAAGTATAAATGGTCAGTTTTCAGAATAGAGAGAGGTAAATAGTGGTGTCCCCCAGGGGTCTGTTCTGGGACCAGTCCTATTCAACATATTCATAAATGATGTGAAAAAGGCGTAAACAGTGAGGTGGCAAAATTTGCAGATGATACAAAATTACTAAAGAAAGTTAAGATCCAGGCAGACTGCGAAGAGCTACAAAAGGATCTCTCAAAACTGGGTAACTGGGCAACAAAATGGCAGATGAAATTTAATGGTGATAAATGCAAAGTAATGCACATTGGAAAGCATAATCCCAACTATATATATAAAAAGATGGGGTCTAAATTAGCTATTACCATTCAAAAAGATCAGGGGACTGGGGCACATGACTTATGAAGCAACTCATAGACTGGAGAGGCTGAGGGAACTGGTCTTATTTAGTCTGCAGAAGAGAAGTGGGGGGATTTGATAGCAGGCTTCAACTACCAGAAGGGGGTTTCCAAAGAGGATGGAGCTAGGCTGTTCTCAGATGACAGGTGGCAGATGACAGAACAAGGAACAATGTTTCAAGTTGCAGTGGGGTAGGTCTAGTTTGGATATTAGGAAACACTATTTCTCTAGGAGAGTGGTGAAGCACTGGAATGGGTTACCTCAGGAGGTGGTGGAATCTCCATCCTTTAGAGGTTTTTAAGGCCCGGCTTGACAAAGCCCTGGATGGGATGATTTAGTTGGTGCTGGTCCTGCTTTGAGCAGGGGGTTGGACTAGATGACCTCCTGAGGTCTCTTCCAATCCTAATCTTCTATGGTTCACCCAGCACTCACGTACATACAGGACTGTCCCTAGGCACACATGGCTGCGTAGTGCACCCGAAAATTTGGGGCACCATTCCCCTCGCTGGCCGCAGCTGGAATCCTCTTTTCTCTGGCCCCTCCCCCGCGCTGGGGGTTTCTCCCCGACCGTAACCCTGCCCCCTCCCTCCCACACTCCTCAGCCAGCTGGCTGAGAACTCCAGCCTCTGGCTTTGCTGATCCAGCCTCGGGGAGCCCAGAGCGGCACAGCCCGGGCCCACCACTGCCCGGAGTGGAGTTTCTCTCTGGACCCTGCCTGCAGCACCACTCGGTCTCTGGCAGGGCCCAGGCCAGAGCCAGGACAGGAGGAGCGAAACTTCCATGTGAGTCAGGGAGGAGGGGGGAGGAGGGAGAAATGGGGGGACTTAAAGAGATAGTGCACTCACTGTCTCTCACACTTCCCTAACGCACACAGATTGGCTCTCATACCCACATACACTGCCTCTCACGAGTTACAGTCCCCCAATACAGATTGTCACACACATACAGTCTCACACTCCCCAGCACACACTCTGTCACACAGTCCCCCAACACACAGTCACACACAAACACACAGAGTCTCTCTCTCTCTCTGTAAGGATTTTTTACAGTCTATCTGACCAGAAGACTTTGGGGAGCCTTATAATATACCTCCTGCTAGGTCCCGCCTTAAGCCCATTTATCAGAGCTGGAATAAAAGAAACCAGATTGATATTAACTCACAACAACACTTTATTTACTAAAGAGAAGGAAGGAAGGGGAGGGGGATGGATTAAGGACACTGGAGATTTGGAATATAAACATACACATGCGCACACACACTCAATAAAGCAAAAATGTTTTTCTACCTCCTTTGGGTACTGCTGGTGGCGAGGCTGCAGAATCCGGACTGGTGAGATCAGCAATGGATACCAACAGTGGATCACAGGTGTCGAAGACAGGTAAGTAACCCTATCTCAGACCCACCCTATCCCTCTTTGCGTCGTCTATGGGTGAGTGTCAGATCTAATTAACCGGATCTAGTCCGAGAATGCACGTCTGCTCCCCAAAAGAAAATAACTAATAAACCCCAAGACAACAATTTTGTTCAGCAAGTGGTTATTGGCCTGCAGTAGCCAATGTGGAAGGTATACCACACCACAGAGAGAGAGAGAGCTTTTTGACACCTGAGCCCCAAAGATTCCAGCGTTCAAGAGCTCCTGGCCCCTCCCTTCATTTCTTTAAATATAAAAACCGGTTACTTAGCAATAACTGATTCCCTGTCTTTTCACTTTCCCACCTTTTGCCCAGTATAGGGGAACAAGAAACTGTCACAATATGGCGATCACCTTGTTCTTATCCAGACCAAGATGGCTACCTAATAAACAATGCCCTAAAATCCAACTGGGTGTGTGCCTTCCCCAAGAATTGGGCAGGGCTGTAATTAACATGTCTCTCTCACACGCCCTGGCTCTCTCTCACACACAATACACACACACACACACACAATTTGCACACATGCACACACACTTGTATTATTGCTGTTGTTATTACTGCTTGGTATTTCCTGTCAAAATGCTTGTGGTGAGCCAAGAGTGCTTGGGCAGCAGGAGGGCCATGGGCTCTGGCAAGATGCAGTCTCCCTGTGACAGCGTGAAACCTGTCTTGAGTTACTGCTGCAGTCTCTGATGCGTATGAAGCTCAGTGTGTGTCAGCAATGTTTTGCACTGTATAGAGAAATCTGTACAACGTATGCTCATAAAAATTGCCCCCTCCCTGAATGTGGAGGGAGATATGCCAGCTTTTTGCCCCCCCACCCCCATATGAATTGCACAAACTGGGTTTTGGAATAAACAAAAACAAGTTTATTAACTATAAGAAGTAAATTTTAAGTGATTATAAGTAAGGCTGTGAGTCTGTCATGGATTCTGTGACTTTCTGTGTCTTCTGCTGGTGCTGGGGACCAGCTGCAGCAGTTTGGGTGCATGGGAGAGGGCTCAGGGTTAGGGGCAGGTGGTTGGAGGGGCGCGGAGGGGCACTCACCTGACAAAGGGCCATGTCCCTGCCTAATTTCAAATCCCTGCTCAAAAGGTCAACAGCATTTTTTAACATAGGCAAAACATTATTCCATAGCCTCATTCTCGGAAATGGCTGCTTTGGCTAAAATTTAAAAAAACAAAACAAAACCCATTTAGAGTGAGGCAGACACCCAGTGTGGAAAATTCTAGGCCAAATGGATTAAATTTGCAAAAGTCATAAATAACTGAAAACGGGGTCTGTCTTTGAATGAGAAGTGTCAGGCAACCTATGTAATAGGTGGTGCCAACAGCCCTGCCTATAATAATTTAGTGTGTGATAAACAATTGGTGTGATGCACAAGTCAGTATAAACTAAAAAAACCCAAAACATTGCCCAAAAAACCCAAAACACAACCCTGCAAGGGATTGCACCATTGATACTTAAAGGATCAATTTAAAAACCTTGTATTTCCCTTTACTAACATCCTCATTGATTCTGTACAAGTGAAATCTGATTTGCATGTATAGTTATGAAAATTATAGTGTGTTTGCATCGTTGTGTCCCCCAACATGAAGTCATCAATGTACTGAAGTCTTCTTGACGCCCTATGAGAGAACTTTTCTTCGGCTATGGGAGAACCACTGTGCTTTCAAAGATTTGAACTGTAGTACATTCATCAACATTTTGATTTATTATGCATTTGTTCTATTTAGCTATTTATAGTGTAAGCCCCATGGATTGAGTCTCTTTCTGGTTTCTATGACACTCTGAGGACTTAAATACTACTACTTTTTTGGATGTGGATTTTTCTTCTAGTAGGCTTTAATATTACAGGTTTCAGAGTAGCAGCAGTGTTAGTCTGTATTCACAGAAAGAAAAGGAGTACTTGTGGCACCTTAGAAACTAACAAATTTATTTGAGCATAAGCTTTCGTGAGCTACAGCTTATGCTCAAATAAAAGCTTATGCTCAAATAAATTTTAGTCTCTAAGGTGCCACAAGTACTCCTTTTCTTTTTAATATTACAAACACTGTATTTATATAGGTCAGTTCCCTTTCCCATATCCCATTGCTGCTTCCCTTTCAACCCCCAAAAAAATGCTAGGCTCCTTCCCAACTCCCCTGCTCCCTACCTCTGTGATCCAGTCACTCAGAGTTTCTCCACAAATACACTGGTTTACACCAAATCAAGCCCAGCCAAAAAACATACCAAGAGTCCGCCTGATTTCAGGCTTCAGAATTTCATCTGATCGCCTGCTCAAAAAGCAGCATCCAGCCAGTACCCCCCTCCAAACGCAGTCATTACAGGCATAGTGGATAGCATTGGGTCAGATGGGCCTGATTCTCCTCTGCTTTGCACTTTTAGTTATTGACACGCACAAAATGCTACTGTTTTGACTTGGTACCATATTATACTTACCTTGCACTTTGAAAATTTATTTGGGGTAGTTTATATCTAATGTCCCCACAAAGTACCATGACCTGACAAAGGAGACAGAAAGAAGTAAGTAACTACTTGATTAAAAGGCCTCACTCACAGACGCTGCAGTCCCTATCCTCGAACAGGCACCATAAAATCGCTGGCAAGAGGTATGAGCATGGGGAGAGCCAAACGTTGTTGCACAAGGCGTGTATATTTTAAGTTTGAACATTGGCAGCATCACTTTGGGTTGCCGCCTCTAAGGTACAAAAAAAAAGCCCAGGACATCCAGGATGATCCTGAGCTGATAATACTGGACAGCTGGCAGTGTATATGGAGAACCCTTACAAGATTCCCCAGGACAGCCACCTCAGAAATAGAATCAATCTTGGGAAAACCTGGACCAGTGGCAACCCTATACTACTAGCCTCTAAAGCAAGTGCAGCAGACACAGAGACATTGCTTAACTGGGACTGGCAGCACATTGGCTATATCAGTTGGAGCCAGTGAGTAGCAGTATAACCCTCACTCCATCACCACCATGCGGAGAATGGGTAAGATTTAGAGAACTTGCCACCCAGGTTTTAAGTATATGAAATGGGTCCCCCTCCTGCCATAAAACCCTTTGTTAAATTCAAAGTTAACAGAGCTAATAATAGTCATTAGCCTTGGGACCGAGATGTGAGTTTGAGATATATATACATCCATCCCATTATTTATGTCAGTATCTATGTACGTTCCCTTTGTGCAGGGATTTGAAGCTCTAGCCGGGAACCCTGAAACAATGTGATTTCAGACTTTTATTCCCAAAAATACTTTATTTATAACAATATATCCATTATCTATAACATAATCCAAAAATACTGCTATACATTTTTACATTTTTTAATAAAAAGATTTATAATATTCTCTTCCATTTACGAAGGGAACATATCTAATTCCTTTGAGAATAAAACATAACATTCAGGTTAAAGTTACATCATCTCCAATTTGGATGAACTGTGATAAAGCTGACCACCACAAAATATACAGGTGTCTGAAAAAGCTTTTCTTGATAATCTTTAGAGGAACATTCCTTTTAAATCTCTCATAGTTCTGTCGATCCCTCTCCACAAAAGTAATGTATATTTAACACTGCACATTCAAAATACAGGACTTTAAAATTCTTTAATGACCAAAATCAAGGCTACTGATCTTCCTGTCTAAAGAGGAGCAAAAAACCCTAAATCAGAAATGAATGGGCAAACAGATACTATTAAGTCTGTGATAACTAACTTTTAGAACCTCTGTTAGGGTGTGTTCCATATGGGATAGCTTTATTGCTCAAACTCTGTTCCAACTCAGATGATCTGAAACATTTGAGAGGTTGTGCTGCAAAGTACATCTGTCATCTCACCTAGTGTTTGTGGTCCCCATAGATACCTTTCATTCTTAGGACTGATAACATAGTGCTAGCTCTAGGTCTTTAGCTTCCTTGGTTAAAATAGAAAGTATTCATTCTTTCAGGCTACAGCCACTCAGACAAGAATCACTAAATAATTTGCTGCTCTAGGAAATTCTCTCTAAATTTATGGTAATCAACTTTGCATTGATAGATCTGTAACTGCTTGGTTATGCAGCAACACCTCCAAAGAGATGTGTTGGCTTTTGAGAATCAGTTTAACCAAACAATTACAATCTATGGTAGTTATTTCACAAAGTATTTTTTTTAAATAAGCGCTGTCTACAATATTGTATCATTAGATGGATGGGGAAATGGAGCCTGAGTCTTCATCAATATTACAATCTTCAAGACAGTGACACTCCTACTTGTAATCCAGTGTAACAGGATAATGAGGTATGGGTGTATTCACTGGCTACTGAACTACATGCTGATTTGCGAAAAGTTTACTCTCCAGACAAGAGGCAGAGCCACTTCTTATATTCTGCGATGAGAAACAAAAAAGGGCTGCCTATGTTCCCAGATCTGGCTTTGTGCAATTGTGCTTTCTCCCCACTTCCCTCCAACAATCTGTTGCTAAGTTCTATGCACATATTTTTGGCTGTGTGTGTGTTTTAAAATGGCAAAAAACATAGTCCTGTGAACATGAAAACTTCATATACACCATATGGAGTGATGTGATATAACAGGGATATGTACATCACATTTTAAAATACAGAACTCCAGAGACACTTTTTTCCATAGCTGATGTGACAATCAAAATATATTCACAGATAACTACACTGATACCAAGAGGGGTTTTCTATGACATTTTTGTTTAACTGCTATCTCCTACAAAGCCAAACGCAAATAGTGTGACTGCAAGAAAGGAGAGTCAGCAGTTGTGTTTTATATTCTTAAATCACAAAATGTACACAAAGGGCACCATTCAGTGGTCCTCCTGTAAGAGAAAGACTATCTTGTTTGTTTTTTCAGCTAGAATTGTGCTATATAAGTCTGTCTTTTGAATTAATTGTTCTGCTTTGTTGTAACACTGTGGGCCTGATTCTGTTATATTGTAGCCCTTTTCTGATACTCCAATGGTCTATACAGTGGGCTACACCATTACAGCCACTTGTGGTCATAGGTAGTGGAATCCCAGAATATGGGAAGTACAAAAGCAACAAACCCATCTTTACCTCTCTTCTTAGTTTCTACACCAAGCATAGCTCAGTATTGGGTGAGAGGTCAGGGAGGAGGGGAAGAGAATAAAGGACTTGTGTGTAATATTTTCTTTTCCTCCTCTTGGATTTCTGTCTTCCTTCCACTGTAGGGTATGAGACTTTAATAACAGCAAGATTCACATTTTATCTGTCAACCTGAAAGGCAACTCAAATCAAAACCATGCAGATTTCTCACCAAACAAGCAAGATGTCCCTTTTAAAACATTCCTGCTGTGTGGACTTCTGTTTTATTAGCAGTGGTTCATGATAGATGCTGATTAATATCAGAAAAACTGCAATAGGATTAAAGTTAATGACTTCATCTAAGGTTTGCTGCACCATCACAAGAATCTGTATCTTATTACTATATTATTCTCCTCCTAAAACTTGTTTTCCTGATTATTTACCAAAGTGCAACATAGAGATATAAGTAATGTAAACAGACCTTAATTTTATTTCATGAGTAAATCTGACCCTACTATCTTCATAATACCACACTAGGTTTTTGACTTCACTGTAAAGAACTTAAGGCATTTTTAGAGAAATGGGATATGGGCAGGAAGGTCTGCACTCTCTCTTGCTACCGCTGTCACTATGGACACAAACCAGGGCAGATCTCTTGCTACTTAAAAATGATTTTCCTCCAGAATGGACAAATGTTTATGAGAGGAGAAAGGAATTCAAAAGAGGGGTCTCGATGTGGGAGCCGGATCAAGTCCAAGGCAGCAATGCAAAATTAAACAGAAAAATTCCCAATAAGAAGAGATGTGCAACTTCAGATACACAGAGCATGCTTCACCAAAATTACTTACAATGCTTTGCTTTGGGGAAATAAGACACTGGAAATAGTTCACTGGTCTGCATGTTGCCTTCAGTGCTACAGGACTGTACAAACACAAAAAATGGACTTCACTCCTAAATATATGAATGTACTTCATGCAGGCTGCAGTTTTATAGAGATCCTTCATATACATTATGCATAACTTCTTGCCTACATTATTTAGGTAGTGGCAATCCACCATGCTGAAAATGCAGCTTTCTCATTCCCCTGAAATGCCTTAGGCAGATTCATAGATTCCAATGCATTAGCAAAAATTCCAGCTGTGGGCTGCTCTAAGTATTTCATAGTAACAGCTATCAGTGCTGTGTGAAAATAACTTAAATAAAATCCCTGTGGCAACTTTCTCAAAAATCCTACCCTCCCTCACCAAGTTGTCACCTTCTTTTTAAATAAGAATTACAACTGGCTGTTGGACAATTAAATATCAAATCAAAACAAGAAGGAAGATAGGTCAAAAACTAAAAGATAATATTGCAACATGTAAGAAAGAATATATTAAACTCTTCTTCTGGATTTGATGTACATTCCCCTTTCTTACTTCTTTTTCTTCCTTTCCTGAACACAACGGGGACAGAACCTAGGACAGAAAAGCATAATATTAAGCTTCAACAGATAAATATTTTGCCTGGGAGCTCTTCACTAATTTGGAGGAAGAGAAAATAAATCAGCTATATGGACGTCAATTCCTTTTGTTGACGCTGTACAGAGCACAAATATGGGGGAAAGACATTTCATTGGGATGGATCCAGGAAATTTGAACAACTAGCAAAAGAGTTGTAGTGTTTGAAGGGTGAATGTGGCAGAAGGGGGATCCTCAGTCTCATTTTAAAACAAAGTTGGTTTTAGTTATCTGAACAGAAAAAAACTGAATTTTTTTAAGTGTGAAGACACCTCCTTGCCATAACTTGTATGTTCTTAAAAAATAGATGAACCAGATAAATTACCCCTTCTCTTTGAGATGAGACCACACACGAAAAAAATAGCTCAAAGCAAAAAAATCTCAGAAAAGTTACAAGCTCCCAAAGACAGGGTGGAAAGTACAAACATACTCACTCAATTTTAACGATAGCACTGCAGTTGCTACTCAATTATATAGTAGTACATATGCCATGCAGGAATGTGATGTACATACAGCTGTGCAAATACATGTTTTGTTTGTAAACTGTTTTGATTAGGCTGATATCTTGTAAATGCTTGCAACCTGAAATATCCTGTTAGGGCTTTATTCTAAGGGCTGGTCTACATTAACACTGTAAGTGGACCTAAGTTACACTAGTTCAATTATGTAAGTTATGTGACCGAAGTCCATGTGACTTAGGTTGACTTACAGTGGTGTTTACACTGTGCTATGTCCACGGCAGATGCTCTCTCGGCAACATAGCTTCCACCTCTGGGTGAGGTTGAGTACAGATATTGATGGGAGAGTGCTCTCCCATCGACTTAGTGCATCTTCACCAGACCTGCTGAATTGACACTGCTGCATCGATCACAGCGGTGCCAATTTAGCTGGTAGCATAGACATGGCCTAAGCCTATTAAAATCTATGGGAGTTTTGCCATGGACTTCAATGGAAGCAGCCTTTAGAGATGAGAATAGACATTTCCTAATGTATCGTGTACATCCACACAAATACAATTCTCTAACAACGTATGTTACAAGCCTGCATCTAGTCCAGTGCAGGGGACTAGACTAGATGACCTCGAGGTCCCTTCCAGTTCTATGAGTCTATGATTTCTATATTAGTGAGAGCAAAATTCATGCACCAAGATTGGTTAAGATATCAGAATTTACTTTTCTTCATGATTGGAGAGAGGCAGTCAAGAAGAGAATCAGCAAACAGAACCTGTGCCTCCAAAACCAGGAGACAAAAGCCCTGAGCTAAGTGGGGAAGTGGGATACCAGGAGGAAGCACGAGTAGGAGAGCACAAGAGGGGAGGGCTCCTGCCTCATACTGAGAAAGCAGGACAATCAGCGAGTTATCTTGAATGCTTAACACAAATGCAAGAACCCTGGGAAACAAGCAGGGAGAACTGGAAGTCCTGGCACACTCAAGGAATTATGATGTGATTGGAATAACAGATACTTGGTGGGATAACTCACATGACTGTAGTACTGTCATGGATAGATATGTTCAGAAAGGACAGGCAGGGCAGAAAAGGTCGGGGGAGTCGCACTGTATGTAAGAGAACAGTATGACTGCTCAGAGCTCCATTATGAAACTGCAGAAAAACCTGAGAATCTTTGGATTAAGTTCAGAAGAGTGAGCAACAAGGATGATGTGGTGAGAGTCTGCTATCGACCACCAGACCAGGGGGATAAGGTGGATGAGGCTTTCTTCTGGCAACTAACGGAAGTTACTAGATCACAGATTCTGGTTCTCATGGGGGACTTCAATCACCCCAATATCTGCTGGGAGAGCAATACAGTAGTGCACAGACAATCCAGGAAGTTTCTGGAAAGTGTAGGGACAATTTCCTGGTGCAAGTGCTGGAGAACCAAGTAGGGGCAGAGCTCTTCTTTACCTGCTGCTCTCAAACAGGGAAGAATTAGTAGGGGAAGCAAAAGTGGATGGGAACCTGGGAGGCAGTGACCATGAGGTCATATTATAGGGATAACAGAAACATGGTGGAATAGTAATCATGACTGGACTATAGGTATTGAAGGGTATGTGCTGTTTAGGAAAAGACAGAAACAAGACAGAGTCCGTCTGGGCAAAAATTACATTGGGGAAGATAACTAGTAAAGCCTCTCCTACGATAGTGCTTGGGATGTGCTATAGACCTCCGGGATCTAATTTGGATATGGATAGAGCCCTTTTTAATGTTTTTAATCAAGTAAATACTAATGGAAACTGCGTGATCATGGGAGACTTTAACTTCCCAGATATAGACTGGAGGACCAGTGCTAGTAATAATAATAAGGCTCAGATTTTCCTAGATGCGATAGCTGATGGATTCCTTCATCAAGTAGTTGCTGAACCGACTAGAGGGGATGCCATTTTAGATTTAATTTTGGTGAGTAGCGAGGACCTCATAGAAGAAATGGTTGTAGGGAACAATCTTGGCTCAAGTGATCATGAGCTAATTCAGTTCAAACTAAATGGAAGGATTAACAAAAATAAATCTGCAACTAGAGTTTTTGATTTCAAAAGGGCTGACTTTCAAAAATTAAGGAAATTAGTTAGGGAAGGGGATTAGACTGAAGAATTTATGGATCTAAAGGTAGAGGAGGCCTGGGATTACTTTAAATCAAAGCTGCAGAAGCTATCGGAAGCCTGTATCCCAAGAAAGGGGAAAAAATTTATAGGCAGGAGTTGTAGACCAAGCTGGATGAGCAAGCATCTTAGAGAGGTGATTAAGAAGAAGCAGAAAGCATACAGGGAGTGGAAGATGGGAGAGATCAGCAAGGAAAGCTACCTAACTGAAGTCAGAACATGTAGGGATAAAGTGAGACAGGCTAAAAGTCGAGTAGAGTTGGACCTTGCAAAGGGAATTAAAACCAATAGTAAAAGGTTCTATAGCCATATAAATAAGAAGAAAACAAAGAAAGAAGAAGTGGGGCGGCTAAACACTGAGGATGGAGTGGAGGTTAAAGATAATCTAGGCATGGCCCAATATCTAAACAAATACTTTGCCTCAGTCTTTAATAAGGCTAAAGAGGATCTTAGGGATAATGGTAGCATGACAAATGGGAATGAGGATATGGAGGTAGATATTACCATATCTGAGGTAGAAGCGAAACTGAAACTGCTTAATGGGACTAAATCGGGGGGCCCAGATAATCCTCATCCAAGAATAATAAAGGAATTGGCACCTGAAATTGCAAGCCCATTAGCAAGAATTTTTAATGAATCTGTAAACTCAGGAGTAGTACCGAATGATTGGAGAATTGCTAATATAGTTCCTATTTTTAAAGAAGGAAAAAAAAGTGATCCGGGTAACTACAGGCCAGTTAGTTTGACATCTGTAGTATGCAAGGTCCTGGAAAAGGTCCTTGAAGTCTTTAAACCATGATTTGAGGACTTCAATAGCTCAGACATAGGTGAGGTTTTTCGTAGGAGTGGGTGGGTGAGATTCTGTGGCCTGCGCTGTGCAGGAGGTCGGACTAGATGATCAGAATGGTCCCTTCTGACCTTAGTATCTATGAATCTATAATCTATGAGATGGTCAAGTTCAGGATCCTGACACAAAGAAGAAAGGAGAGCAGCAGAATACCGACCCTGGACTTCAGAAAAGCAGAGTTTGACTCCCGGAGGGAACTGATGGGCAGGATCCCCTGGGAGAATAATATGAAGGGGAAAGGAGTCCAGGATTGCTGGCTGTATTTTAAAGAATCCTTATTGAGGTTGCAGGAACAAAATATCCCAATGTGTAGAAAGAATAGTAAATATGGCAAGCGACCAGCTTGGCTTAACAGTGAAATCCTTGCTGATCTTAAACACAAAAAGGAAGCTTACAAGAAGTGAAAGATTGGACAAATGACCAGAGAAGAGTATAAAAATATTGCTCAGGCATGCAGGAGTGAAATCAGGAAGGCCGAATCACACCTGGAGTTGCAGCTAGCAAGGGATGTTAAGGGTAACAAGAAGGGTTTCTTCAGGTATGTTAGCAACAAGAAGAAAGTCAAGGAAAGTGTGGGCCTCTTACTGAATGAGGGAGGCAACCTAGTGTCAGAGGATGTGGAAAAAGCTAACATACTCAATGCTTTTTTTTGTCTTCACGAACAAGGTCAGCTCCCAGACTGCTGCACTGGGCAGCACAGCACGGGGAGGAGGTAACCAGCTCTCTGTGGAGAAAGAAGTGATTCAGGACTATTTAGAAAAACTGGATGAGCACAAGTCCATTGGACTGGATGCACTGCATCCGAGGGTGCTAAAGGAGTTGGCGGATGTGACTGCAGAGCTATTGGCCATTATCATTAAAAAGTCATGACGACTGGGGGAGGTCCCAGATGACTGGAAAAAGGCTAATGTAATGCCCATCTTTAAAAAAGGGAAGGAGGAGGATCCGGGGAACTACAGGTCAGTCAGCCTCACCTCAGTCCCTGGAAAAATCATGGAGCAGGTCCTCACGGAATCAATTCTGAAGCACTTAGAGGAAGGAAAGTGATCAGGAACAGTCAGCATGGATTCATGAAGGGCAAGTCATGCCTGACTAACCTAATTACTTTCTATGACGAGATAACTGGCTCTGTGGATGAGGGGAAAGCAGTGGATGTGTCATTCCTTGACTTTTGATATGGTCTCCCACAGTATTCTTGCCAGCAAGTTAAAGAAGTATGGGCTGGATGAATGGACTCTAAGGTGGATAGAAAGCTGGCTAGATCGTTGGGCTCAACGGGTAGTGATCAATGGCTCCATGTCTAGTTGGCAGCCGGTATCAAGCAGAGTGCCTCAAGCGTCGGTCCTGGGGCCGGTTTTGTTCAATATCTTCATTAATGATCTGGAACCTGGCATGGATTGCATCCTCAGCAAGTTTACAGATGACACTAAACTGGGAGGAGTGGTAGATACGCTGGAGGGTAAGGATAGAATACAGAGGGACCTAGACAAATTAGAAGAGTGGGTCAAAAGGAAATCTGATTAGGTTCAACAAGGACACGTGCAGAGTCCTGCACTTAGGACGGAAGAATCCCATGCACTGGAACAAACTAGGGACCGAGTGGCTAGGCAGCAGTTCTGCAGAAAAGGACCTAGGGGTTACAGTGGATGAGAAGCTGGATATGAGTCAACAGTGTGCCCTTGTTGCCAAGAAGGCCAATGGCATTTTGGGATGTATATGTAGGAGCGTTGCCAGCAGATCGAGGGACGTGATTATTCCCCTTTTTTTGCATTGGTGAGGCCTCATCTGGAGTACTGTGTCCAGTTTTGAGCCGCACACTACAAGAAAGATGTGAAAAATTGGAGAAAGTCCAGCAGAGGGCAACAAAAATGATTAGGCAGCTGGAGCACATGATTTATGAGGAGATGCTGAGGTAACTGGGATTATTTAGTCTGCAGAAGAGAAGAATGAGGGGGGGATTTGATAGCTGCTTTTAACTACCTGAAAGAGGGTTCCAAAGAGGATGGATCTAGACCGTTCTCAGTGTTACCAGATGACAGAACGAGGAGTAATGGTCTCAAGTTGCAGTGGGGGAGGTTTAGGTTGGATATTAGGAAAAAACTTTTTCACTAGGAGGGTGGTGAAGCACTGGAATAGCTTACCTAGAGAGGTGGTGGAATCTCCTTCCTTAGAGGTTTTTAAGGTCAGGCTTGACAAAGTCCTGGTTGGGATGATTTAGTTGGGGATTGGTCCTGCTTTGTGCAGGGGGTTGGACTAGATGACCTCCTGAGGTCCCTTCCAACCATGATATTCTATGATTCTACTTACCATTTTCCTTTTGGTTTTGTGGTGAGGTCCACACAAGCGAAGTGAAACCACTCAATTGGACACTGCAGTTCAGGAAAAAAAGAAAGAAGAGAGACTCTTAGCATTTTGCACATATAAAACTAGGAAAGGATAGCCTACCAATGCAAGTTATTTCATCAAATGTATTTGTGCTGTGAAGTTGTGCAGGACACTGTAAGAACAGATATCCAGAGTGTACCTTCAAAAAATATAAGCCATATTCATAGAATTACAGAAATGTAGGGCTGAAAGAGCCCTTGAGAAATTAAAGTCCAGTCCCCCGCACCATGGCAGGACTAAGTAAACCTAAACCACCCTTGACAGGTGTTTGTCTAACTTGTTTTTAAAAGCTTCCAATGATGGGGACTCCATGACCTCCTTTGGAAACCTATTCCAGAGTTTAACAACCTCTACAGACAGAAAGTTTTTCCTAATATATAACCTAAATCTCCCTTGCTGCAGATTAAGCCTATTACTTTTTTCCTACCTTCAGTGGAGATGGAGAACAATTGAACTCCATTCTCTTTCTAACAGCCCTTCACATATTTGAAGACTGTTATCAGATCCCCCCTCAGTCTTCTTTACTCAAAACTAAACATGCCCAGTTTTTTTTAACCGTTCCTCATAGTCCAGGGTTTCTAAACCTCTTATCATTTTTGTTGCTCTCCTCTGGATTCTCTCTAGTTTGTCTTCATCTTTCCTAAGGTGTGGGGGACACAGTACTCTATCTGTGATCTCACCAGTGCCAAGCAGAGTGTGACAATTACCTCCCATGTCTTACAATTATTGTTAATACAGCCCAGAATATTGGCCTTTTTCACAACTGCATCACACTGTTGACTCATATTCAATTTGTTATCCACTATAACCCCCCTGATTTTTTTCAGCAGTACTACCACCTAGCTAGTTATTCCCCATTTTGTAGTTGTGCGTTTGATTTTTCCTTCTTAAGTGAAGTATTTTGCACTTGTCTTTATTAAATTTCATCTTGTTGAATTCAAACCAATTCTCCAATTCGTCAAAGTCATTTCGAATTTTAAAACTGTCTTCCAAAATGCTTACGAACCCAGGCCCCCTCCGAATTTGGTGTCATCTGCAAATATTATAAGCATACTCTCCACTCCATTACCCAAGTCATTAATGAAAATATTGAAGAGAACTAACCAGGATGGACACCTGCTGGACCCCATTAGATACACCCTCCCATTTGACAGCAAGCCATTGATAACTACTCTTTGAATATGGTCTTTCAACCAGTTGTGCACCCACCTTATAGTATTTTCATCTAGACTACATATCCTTAGTTTGCTTATGAGAATGCCGTGTGGAACTGTACAAAAGCCTTACTAAAATTAAGATATATCACATCTACTGCTTTCCCCCATCCACTATAGATATTCAAGTGACACCATCATAGGACCTAATCACATCAGCCATGCCATCAGGGGCTTGTTCACCTGCACATCTACCAATGTGATATATGCCATCATGTGCCAGCAATGCCCCTCTGCCATGTACATTGGCCAAACCGGACAGTCTCTATACAAAAGAATAAATGGATACAAATCTGACATCAGAAATCATAACATTCAAAAACCAGTAGGAGAACACTTCAACCTTTCTGGTCACTCAGTAACAGACTTAAAGGTGGCAATTTTGCAATAGAAAAGCTTCAAAAACAGACTCCAGTGAGAAACTGCTGAACTGGAATTAATTTGCAAACTAGATACTGTTAACTTGAGCTTGAATAGAGATTACGATGCCTGGGTCATTACACAAATTGACTCTATTTCCCCATGTTAAGTATCCTCACACCTTCTTGTCAACTGTGTGAAATGGGCCATTTTGATTATCACTACAAAAGTTTTTTTTTCTCTTGCTGATAATAGCTCATCTTAATTAATTAGCCTCTTAGAGTTGGTATGGCAACTTCCACCTTTTCATGTTTTCTGTATGTATATATATCTTCTTACTATATGTTCCATTCCATGCATCTGATGAAGTGGGCTGTAGCCCACAAAAGCTTATGCTCAAATAAATTTGTTAGTCTCTAAGGTGCCATAAGTACTCCTAATATTAATTATGTTGAGTATCTTGTCATCATTAACCTTTTTAGTGAAGAATAAAGCAAAATAGGCATTAAGCACCTCAGCTTTCTAGATGTCATCAGTTATTAGTTCCCTTTCCCTGCTAAGCAAAGGACCTACACTTTCCTTTGTCTTTCCCTTGCTCCTAATGTATTTAAAGAACCTCTTCTTATTGCATTTTATGTCCCTTGCGAGGTATAACTCATCTTGGGCACTTACATCGGGATTGTCACAGCCAATCATTTCTCCATAGGACACCTGATGGCACAAGCAATATGTGGGCTCATTGGGATCCACTGGCATGTCTAGGACATCCGAGGGGTGAACAGACAGGATGGCATCAGCAAACTCAGAACTGTGGAAGAAACAATGCTACTGAATATTCAGTGAGAGCAAATTACTTTTGCTCATTTAAAACTGAATATTTCATAGATAACTAGTTTCACTTGAAAATTTAGCTTTAAATACATCTTAAGCTTAAAATCAATTATGAAGGTTTAGGAAATATATTAATTAAAAATACAAATGGATTTGGATAATTTTGAGCATTGGTCAAAAAATTATATGAGGTTTAATGTAAAGAAATGGAAGAATAATTTGCAGCATACAATACATACAAAAAAGGGAGTACTACTTAGTTAGCAATGATAAGCATAGAAAAATTGAGTTGATGACCAACTAGAAACAACAGGAATGTGACAAGAGTCTATCCTTTTCAGTAGTAGCTTAAAAATCGTATTTCTATCAGAAAATTTTGAACTCTGGTTCAAGTAACAGCCAAGATTGCTACAACTGAAAGAATGTAATATTTCTCTATTTTTCCAGTTCATTTATTCATGCATTTGGCAGCATTTTGCATATAAACAGTTGCTGAAAAGACCATTACAGACATTAACAGGAACAATACATGCCTTATAATTTTTAAAATAATATTTTTATGGTATCATGTAATTCTATTTAAGGATGCTTTATAAGAAACTGGAATTATTTTTGTCATCACTTTCAAAATATTCAAATTGACAGTGTCCTGGATTAGGTGACTCAAGATTATTTAGGATACCTACCCTATGATATAGAATACCAGGAAATGATTCCAAGAATGCCCTAGGATTTCTGGGAGCATGATGCAACATCACAATATACCTCAGAATGAGTAGTTCACCATTATCTGCACGCCAACTCAGTGTAAACTAATACAAATGGCCACACACAAAAATGCTAAGCTTACTTTTCTTTATGTTTGCAGAAAGCAAGAGAGACTGCATTCCTGCCACCTCAGATACAGATACTGTTCCAGCCATATTAACTCCTTGCTCAGACTATGAGAACTTAATAATTCAAAGATATCTTGACACTGGTACCAGGAGAAAGCGTGAAGAGAGGACATATTTAAAATGGAGTCTGAGTAGAAGAATGCTCTGGGAATACAAACTGTTCAGCTGGAAGTATCATCAAAAGGGCCAGGAAGGTTTGACTTAGTATTTTATAAATTTACAAAGCTTTTCCACAAAGCCATGAAAGGTGTGACCTTACCCTCCTTTTAGTTTTTTCCTCTTTGGAGTATCTTCTTCTGATGTTCGCCTGCCTCGACCCCGGGAACCTCTCTTGTCCTTTTGACTTCGTCCCTCTGAAAGCCAGAATTATTTCAAATTAAGGGCACCCCAGAAAAAGCATTGGATGCTTTTTTTGTGTGCACCTATTATTTTAAACTTCTGTTTTGCAGGTTCTTTATGTACAAGGCTCTTTGGATATTAAAAATATGTATGATTTACAGATACTATATCACACACAGTGCCAACTTCTGTTCTGGTTGCAGCTTGTTCAGCCCCATAACACAAGTCAATAGAGTTGCACAGGAGTCACCTGGAACTTGGCCTGGTTCTGTATATTCAACAAATCATTTAGTAAAAGAGAGCTTTAAAAATACACTCAACATCTTCCCATCCAAGGACTATGTGTGGTTAATCAGGGTGCAACATACATATGCCTTCACCAGCACCCACTAAACAGACCTCAAAACCATGTCCTCAGAAATTTAAAGGAGAGAAAAGTTGTACAGCATTCATTGTTTACTGTACTTAATTTGGCTTTTTGCCATTTAAAATTTCTAATCTATATTAAAGGAACAGGAATTTTCCTTTAACTCTTAAAATTTCCTACTGTCATCAGGTTACATTGGACTCTTAAGTCAGAAATAAAATGCTAACATTATTTTAATTAATATTTTTCCTTAATGAGAAAATCATCCTCTCCCACCACAATGTCCTTTACTTCTCAAGGCAAGGCACAGTTGATGCAAAGTTTGCTCAACTCAGAGTAGATTCTTTAGTTTCAAAGTTTTAAGAGCTACAGACTGTGGATACCACTTTTGCCACCACAACTCAGCTTCATTTGTAGCAGTGCTTATAACCAGTGACTTACAGAAAGGACTATTTCAGGATGTGCTGACTCAGCGAGGCAAGGGACCAGCTTCCAGCAAGAAAGGTTAAGAGGGCTCTAACCTAGATTCTTTCTTCCGCTGCCCACCAAATGGTGGCACCTTGTCAAAATGACCTAAACTTTTTAAAAGCATTAAATAAAATTAAAAAAACACACACCAAAACTTCAAAAGAAAGTAATGTATGCTCCATCACAGCCCTTGTGCTCTACACTGGATATGCATATTTTACAGCAAGGTTTTCCAGGACTGAGCGAGATGGTGTAGTCACATTAAAAATAACTCACGCACTTTTCAGGCCTCGACCTCCAGGGCTTTCAAAGTCACTGCCTTCCAACTTATCCTTCAGATCTGCTTCAAATCGTGCCAAGTCTGCATCCAGCCGTCGGATGTGTTTATCCACCTGCATGGGAGAGAAACTACACGGCTGAAAAAAAAAAATCAACCAACCCAACAAAAAAATCCCAGCTATTCCAGCAGGTGGGACACTAACAGTTCAGGGCATACTGGGACAACTCACCCTTACTAAGCATGTCCTTCCCTGGATCGATTTGCAGTTACACTTTACAATAAAGGGTACATTTATAATAGGTTAAGAAAGTATTAATAGATGTTATAAACATGTTGCAGACATGAGTAGTATGTGTTATAGATGGTTCAAAGCACATCAGTAGAAAGTGTTATCAGAGATGGCTGTAAGCCTTAGTTAAAAGCATCTATTGACTTGCTGCACTTTATAACAATTAATTAAACATTTACTAAATCATGTACTAACTCTTTATGAATTATTTATAAATGAAGCATCAATACAGAGAGTGTGACAATAGTCTTTAAAGAAAAATAATCACCTAATAAAATATTACTACCTAGAGGAGGATCGATTGGCATGATGGATTGGAATCAAACTTGCCAAGATGATAGCGTTTGAAAGTTAGTACTGACACCTGTTCTGCGGTCTATGTGAAACTGAGCTGGTCTCACTCCAGTCCCTATGGGCAGGTGTCCTCATCACAAAAGACATTGGTAGCAATTTCTGAAAAGAGGTCAAAGTCAAATGGGCTGGTGAAGAACTTGCTTGCCTTTAGGGATGATCATTCTAACGTCAGGGCTAAGGCATACTATTGGAGTGACAAGAGAAAGCTCTGCCTTTGCTGTGGATAAAGAGAGGACTCCAGTGCCATCAATCTGGAATCTTTCAACAGCACTTATTTAAAACCCCCCAAGAATACTACATCACTGATACTTGGGGACTGTACAGCTCAGGAGATTTGTAATGGGACATAGAGTCTTTCACTTCTGGTTTATTAATTCAAAACTGAGTGAAGTCAGCAAGGATCAGAAATTGTTACTATTAATCAGCCTGAAATGAATTCTGGCTTGATTCTAAAACTAGTGAACGTACTTCAAGAGCCACCATCTCAACTGACATCATGTTTGGCAGTCTAAGTCAGTACCAGGAACAAAGATTAAGAATTAACTACTTTCCTATCTCACCCGCCAGGTCAAAATTGCGGCACACGGCTTGGATAGTGCAGGAAAGCTTACATTCATGCTCCCTGTGCATATCTGACTTTAGACTTCAAGGTTATCAATCTGAACATATTCAGGACCCTTTTTGAAAAAAATTGGGAAAAAGATAATGAGAGAAGTACCAGACAAAGCTACATTCTTTCCTCTTCTACACAGCACTAGAACCACCAGCAATTAAACTAACAACTCACTCATGTATCTCTTGTATCACCGTAAGACCTTCCTCCTATAAGATCTCAACATATGCAGATGACATTAATGATAATCTATCAAAACAGATTCTTAATTTTCTGGAACGGATCGCAGCTTTTAGGAGCTTCACAGATTACAAAATGAGATGGGGATAAAAAAAAAAAATCAAAACTTTTGCCTCTGTCCCAGATAGCTCCATCACAAATATTCTTTTGAAATTAATCAAACGAATGGAACTTCTTTCCTCACTTGAAAAAAATCTTCTTTCCTTCATAATCAACTCTCTTTGAAAAATAAAAAATAGAAAACAAAACAAAGTCTGGAGAACTCAAAAGCTAAGAATCCCTTCTGGGGTCACATCAATATTCTAAAAGTAATCTCTGCCCTAGGTCTGCTATGCCCTTTGAGTAAGATACTATCGCAAATTTCAGTTTAAACTTTCCACAACATAAACAAAATCTTCATTAACTTTATCTGAGCTAAACAGTCCAGATACTCATATAAAATATTTAAAAGGCCATTGTCTATTTAAAAATATTTATTTCTTTAGGCATGCAGTGAAACTTATAAAAAAAACAACAGGTCAGCAGCATTCTGCTGCTACTGGTAAGCCATGATTAGTAACAGAGGCAGGCAGCGAAATGCTTCACTGGGGAGGAGAACTCAAGAACCAAGATTGAGGGAGAGGCAGAGTAAGGCCTACACACAAACGGATTTGATTTAAATCACTAGTCAGGAAGACTCGATTTAATCATGGTTTTCTACATAAAAGTGCATTCTTGTTGGTTGTTATTACCTTAATACAGTGGTTCCCAAACTTGTACTGCTGCCTGTGCAGGGAAAGCCCCTGGTGGGCTGGGCCTGTTTGTCTACCAGCCACGTCCGCAGGTTTGGCCAATCGTGGCTCCCAGTGGCCGTGGTTCGCTGCTCCAGGCCAATGGGAGCTGCTGGAAGTGGTGGCCAGTAAGTCCCTCGGCCTGCGCCGCTTCCAGCAGCTCCCATTGGCCTGGAGCAGCGAACCGTGGACAGTGGGAGCCGCGATCGACCGAACCTGCGGATGCGGCAGGTAAACAAACCAGCATGACTCACCAGGGGCTTTCCCTGAACAAGCAGTGTCCAAGTTTGGGAAATAGTGCCTTAATACATATTCTTCACAACTCAGAGATAGATTTAGGTTTCATTTTTAGAAAGTACACACTATACATTTTTAAACAGTAATTTATTTTGAAAACTTTTCAGATCAGTTTTACAGCTATATCAAAAAATGAATGATTGTTTGGTTATTTCTTTTACCAAAAGTAATTGAAGCAGATATTTATGAAGTCATTGGGAGGTGAACAATCTTTAATTCAACAGGTTAATCATTAATATTTGGGGATTTTCTTGCCATGCTATATTAGGAGGAGAACATCACGAGACAGACATTTAAATTGTTTTATTTAACTAAAACAACAACGTTAA
Organism: Dermochelys coriacea; assembly: GCF_009764565.3. Classification (NCBI taxonomy): domain Eukaryota; kingdom Metazoa; phylum Chordata; order Testudines; family Dermochelyidae; genus Dermochelys; species Dermochelys coriacea. The sequence continues at coordinate 56,041,574 of NC_050076.1, forward strand.
GTATTCTGGATTTTTTTCTTCTACAGCAAACATATAATATTTTAAGAAAACAAGCATATATCCCTAGCTTCTCACATTTATCTCCAGACTTCTTCTCCTTGTCCAGATCTATTCCGCCCCCAAAAATCTTCTATTCATTGAACTTTCTGAAACTTTGCACTTCGAGGGAGAGGTAAGGGGAACTGACTCTGTGTACACAAATTTGCAGAGGGACAATAGAATTGAGGTCTGTTATTTCTCACCTCTATAAATTATTTATTTAAAAACATTTTCGCTGTTAACAAGCATGTTACCTCTGGAGATACAAATAAACAGTTTGAGAACTGCAAAACTAAGCATCTCTGATAGTATCTTCTAGACTGAGAGCACTGAGTCCCATTGGGTAGATAGAAAGATTAACGTAAATACAGAAGCCTGTGGAACCTCATAAGATTAGGTCCCTAATCCATGAACTATTAGAACTCATTTTCAAAACTTTTCTTAAACATTACATGAATATATTGTCTCATACTATAGAATTAGAATTTATAATCCCTATTACATGATGAGAAATCCTTGAGCTATAATGTATCTTCATTAAAACTATCTTTAGATAAGTTTTTTCCTCAAAAAGCATTTTATCAAAGAAATCCGATTTAAATTAAAAAAATAATCAAATTTTTAAAAATATCTGATTTTTTAAAAAAAATTAATTGATTTTTATCCACCCTGTTCCAGTTAAAAAGAGCTTGTCTAAACAGAGAAGTTGCACCAAACAGACATCCCAACTGACTCACATAGCAGCCAGGAGTCTCTGGGATGGAAAAAAGGGAACAAGGTCTAAGGATATCTTTCACATCTTTGTCTACTAGATCTCTGGTAAAAATTCCAAGTCCTTTTTGTAAACTCATGCATAGGTGTGAGGGTGGGCATGAGAGAAGGAAGGAAAAATTAGAAAAGAGAAGTATGGCGTATTCACAGAGAGATCTGGATGGGGGAGAAGGGGGAGAAAAAAGGAAAGAAGGTAGAGGTCCCAATGCGGGGGTAGGGGGTGTGGAAGGAAGAAAGAAATAAGGGAGCCTAGAGTGAGAGATGAGGAAGCAAACTCTAAAGACAACTCAGACAAAGTAGCAGTGGAGAAAAGCAAGACAAGGAAAGAAGATCTAACATCTCTTGCTTTTATGAGTAGGGCTGGTTGAGCAAGCCAATAAGTATATTTTCAACAAATTTCACTAGTTATTAGTTGAATAATTTATTTAACAATATTTTTATTTCACTATCTAACCAGCTCTAGAACTATCAAATACTATTTGGCAGATTAGCAATTTGATGAACATTAGCAAAATTCTTGAATAATACAGTCAAATATATTTTTCTGCTAATTGACCAGCTTAGTCCTGTTATTTAAAAAAAATGTACTAAATAAAAAACCACCTGGCAGTTTTACAACTGCAGGAGTGTAGTTTGAATGGCGTAGCTTTGGGAGGTAGGGGAGTGGTGATACATTTTTTTTTGTTACTCTAACTGGTATGCTTAGTCTTTGGGCTACAAGGTCATCTTTTCAAGCCCTGCACCCCACTCATCACTCTTTCTGTGGGACTACAATAGAAGGCACTGCAACCACAGGCAGACATGTCCAACTGCTTCTATTCACTGCCCAACTTATTCTGCATTCTCTCTTGTGGCAAGTCAAAGTGTGCCAAGTGTAAGTCACAAAGGCAGTCCTCATTCTATGTGAATCATGTCTGCGGAAAAATAAGCAGGGAAAGGAGCACCACTCCAAAGTCAATAAAATAAATAAATAAAGTGGTGAGTGCCACCAGGGTCCCTTACAAGAAAACAGAGCTAGTAAGAAGCTCTTCTCTCAAGGACCAGAATATTTCACCCCTGGGTCCATAGAGAAAAGGCAAATAGTTTAGTGTTCAGGCTGTAATAAGGAGGAAGGGACTTTGGCATGAAATTAACATCTTTTAGTCATCTAGATACTAAAGTAATGACAGACACTTTCCCTTAATCCTTCATATTCCCTGGACTTTACCAACATCACCTTTGATGTCAACTCAACAATTGCAATGGGAAACAGCAAAGAATGGGAGCAATTTCAAGTCGCTGGTGCTATATTACACTGCAGATGGGTAGTACAAATCACAGCAGTGACTAACAAACCATACAGCTGTGGGGTACTTACAATGGAAGTTTGTTTGACAAACAACCTAACAGAACGAATGGAAAACCGGAGTTTTCTTGGTAAGACAATGGTAAAACAGAAAAGAATATGTCTTAAGGGAACTGCTGCTCTCTGTCAATAACAAAGTTAACCCAAATATAGATACTTCAGCAAAAAACCCAAAAGCTCCTTCTTAGTTTGTGATTACACTTGCAAGAATCTCACTGATCACACAATCACAGCACATGTGCTCTTAATTCTCACCATCTCATAGGTCTGCATGGCTAGCTGCACTTTGTCATCACTGTACTCCTTACATTTACAATAAGCGTTCTGAATCTTCTGGAGGTATTCCACACGCTGCTCTGGCAGCAAGTGCTTCACTGTTGAAATGTACTCTGCTGCAAGGCTGTCAATTTCTGCTTTCTTATCTGAAAAGAAAACAGACAGTACAATTACATGAGAATTAATTTCATGAATGAAATACTTTCTAGCTAGTGATGGTACTTACCTTATGATCCCAATAACCATAGTGCCTGCACCCCTTCAAAAACTAATGCATCTTTTTTAGGAAATCACAAAAAGGATTCACCCTACTCAGATTTGATACTGCACTCAGCAGTTTTCACCAGTGCCATTCCACTGACCTCAGTAGAGCTACTCTTGATTTACACTGGTGTGAGATCAGAACTGAACTCACTGACTCCAGTTCATGGGTTTCAACATTTCTTCAGCTTCATTCTGAGTGTGAGAATTTTTTTACTTCTGTGCTACCATCTCCCTTTCCTTCCAGTGCCATTTTAACAGAAGGGAAACCCATTTGGCAATAACAGCCACATACTGTTTGAAAGCTCAGATCCAAAAATTAAACATGAATCTCTCACAAGATATGCAACATTCTACTACTTTGCCATCAGGTTACACATACTTTCCCTCCTCTGTCATGATGATATCCATGCAATGTTCACATCAGGGTGTATTTATATTATTTAGAGGGTATATTTATATATGGACAGACACTAGAAGAAGCTACTTATGTGTGACCTCCAAAAGTATAAATGCTGCCACCTGAATCTTTCACAAAATAAAATGTTGTAGAATAAAGATTAAGAAAGACTCTCCACCTGTATGTAGTGAAGCATTGCTTCTGGAACAATTTGATATTAAACATGGCTATAACTGGTTAAAAAAAATCAAAGTCCATTGGTTTGATTTATTGACTAGAGCTTGGAAAGAAGGAAAGTATAAGTTCTCACATTTACTATGTGAGTACATTAGCACTTGTACCTTTACAGCATGGGTAAATCTTGTCTTCAAAGCCAGAGCTTTGCTATTCCATACTTCATAGTCATGCCAAGCCCCAGTGGGATTGTTATGACCCTTCAGACGAAGGATCTCTATTCTGACTGCTTACTGGAATACCTTAGCATACCTTCTGTTCTCTGATCCAGTTCACGCATCAACTGGAAGTTCCTTCGCAAATCACAGGGCAGGTTTTCAATACCTGAAACAAAAAGGCACAGAGATTGCAGTCCCTCCTCCCCTGCATCAAAGTCATCTCTGATACAGAACATTGATCAAATGCCTACCATGTATAACAAAAAAAGAGTTACATCCACCATCTAGTGATATACAGTTAAGAAGATAACTAGCCACAATTTGACAATCACCATACATGTTCACTGAAACACAGAAGTTTCTATGGAACTTGCTGTGCTCTCAAGAATCTAAGATTTTGGTTAAAATAAATATAAATAAAATGAAGATTCTAACCCTTCCTACTACAAAGAAAGCTTTGACAATGTGAAGGCCCTGATCCTGCAGTGACTAACACATGCATAACTTTACACACCATGAATAGTCCCACTGAAATCAACAGAGCTACTTATAGTGCACAAAATTAAGCATGTGAGTAAATCTCTGAAGGATTGGGGCCAGTGGTTATAATCAGTAACATGTCTATTTCATTTCAGTCTTTTTGGTATAAGATTACATAGACACAAGAAAACTGGGCACTCCCTCATGCATCAAGGATAGTAATGCCTTGATTCAGGTTGCCTCAATTTTTGGCTGGCCAACTTGTGAAAATTTAGGCCAAATTTTAAGAGATGGTGAGCATCCAAAGCTCCCATTGACTTAACTGGAAAAAATGAGGGGTGTTCAGCACTTCTGAAAGTCAAGTCCAAGGTGGGTACTTAAAGATAGAGATAAACAAAATCATAGGCTACTTTTGAAAATGTTCAAATGGATTACACTTCTACTACTAGTAAATCCTAAACTTCAACTGGATAAGTGGAACTGCAATCTGAAATTGCCATCTGGGTTGGGAAACATAACTCTTGCTCAATCTTGAGACCCTAAGACTTTGAAGCAGCCAAGAATTTGACTATACTTTTGTCTGTCCAGGGAAAGGTGGCGAGAAGATGAGCTCCATTTGTGTCGTTACACTCCATATTCTTCATAGAAACATTGTCATGGTATGAATATGGCATAACTAAAATATGTTTTATGCAAGTTGGGTCATGTGAGGTATCATTGGAAAGGTTATGATTTACCGAATGTGTTTATCCAAATAGTATGCATGTATCATTTCTTTATCTAAAGTTAGGAATATTGTCTATGTAACAATTACAACTATGTGGGTATGCGCTTGGGAAACACCCACCAGACAGTAAGCAATCAGCCTTAATGGGCCATTAGGAAAAGACAATGAGTCTTCGAAGATGTGGATCTCCTAACTTTGGGGGAGTTCCTTCCTGTGGACATTGCAAATAAACCTGGTTTCATAGTTGCTTTGACACTACAAGATCAGGTGATATTGTCACTTGGTACAAAGTACCACCTTGACACTGCTGGTACTTTTCCACTGGAGACAAAGGTTTCCAGCCTTTTGTAAATTCTATTTAAGGCAGAGGAGTAAGGCAAACAGGACTATTCTCCAATGCCTTCCTGCCCAAGAAGAAAGACTGCTAAAAGTACCTGAACAGACAAAGGAGAGGAGCTGAGGGAAAGGGAAGGGCTGAGTCCAGATTAAGACTATGTCTACACTGGCAATTAAACAACAAAACTTTTGTCTTTCAGAGGTGTTAAACCCTCCCCCCGAAAGACTAAAGTTTTGCCCCGACAAGTGCCAGTGTGAACAACACGTTGTCAGCAGGAGCGCTCTCCTGCCGACAACGCAAACGCCGCTCATTGGGGGTGTACATTCTGTCAGGAGAGCAGACAAACAGCAGCTACACTGCACGACTTTTAGTGTCACGGTTATAGCGACACAGCTATGTCGCTAAAAGCTGTGTAGTGTAGACATAGCCGAAGATAGGAGTCTAGTCTGTAAAAAGAAATAACTGGAACTCTAAGCTACAGAAACTCTGCAACTTGCCTAAAACAATATTTAGAGTGAGAAATTACATTTTGTTATCTTTGTCTTGAGTGTATTAAACTTAAATTGCATGTTTTGTTTTATTTGCTCAGTAATCTGCTTTGTTCTATTTGCTATTCCTTATAATCACTTAAAATTTACCTTTTGTAGTTAATAAACTTATTTCTTGTTTATAACATAACCCAGTTTGTGCAATTCATATCAGGCGGACGGGGTGAAGCTGTGCCTATCTCTTTCCACACTGAGGTAGAGGGCAATTTTTATCAGCTTGCGCTGTGCAGATTTTTCTATACAGCGCAAGACAATATTATTTTGGGTTTACTCCCCAAAGGGAGTATGTACGAGTCCTGGGTGAATCCCTAAGCTGATTCCTCTCACACAGAGCTCAGTGCCTCTGTGTCCACACCTGTGTGTGTGTGTGCCAGAGAAGGCTTGAGGGCCTGGCACAGCTAGGACAGGATGAAGAAATCCAGGCTGATGGAACAGGCGGAACCAATGGGACCCCAGCACATCAGGTGGCATCATGGATGGGGTGGGGGCTAACCCGTCACACCACTCATTTGCAAACTTTTCCAAACGGGAGGGATTCTGCTACATGATATGCAGCTAACCTCATGAATAGTATGTGGGGCATGACACACCTACATTATTATTTAATACACTAGATACATACAGTGTTAATTTCAGGCCACAAGATTGCATTGTGCATCTGCAATTCCACCATGCTGATATATAATCTCAAATAAGGGATCTCTAGTTCCCTGCTGCGTAGTCTACAATGATCAGATCCAAAGGCCACTGACTAGACTTTGACCCCACATGCACAATTTATTAATAATACTGATAGGCACCAGTTAACCAGTGACTCATGTTGATAAGAAAAAAGGAAACTTTTTGCTTTTCTATTAAAATATTTAAAGTGACAAAGAAAATTAAATGCAAAAAACTAACTTATTGCATTGCAATCGTTGCACAGAGAATTCTCAGAAGGAATAGTGAGCACAAAGATGGTGCTCCTACGCTGCATTTCATATAATGCCATTTGCGATTATGTGATCAGAATGTCACAGACAATGATGACCATAGGGCGTGGGATTTAAGTGAGGAATACTATGTAAGTCTATAATTAGAGGTGGCATTGTAATTCACGTTTGTGGCGGCAGACTCATGGCTGCACGCGCAGCACCATCTTCCTATTCCCTGACTTTCCTAATGCTCTGCACAGTCTCTGGGACCAGGAAATTTCCATTCTTCTTTGAGATGTGTGTCCCTATGGGTGCTCCACTATAGGTGTATGTGTGCCCCCGCAGGCACCTCTAATCGGAGATTTTTGGTAGCAGTGTCCCGTTAAGCCCGTGCATGTGCCCTCCCTCCTTCGTGGTCTGCCTCAAGGCTATTTAACACTATTTGGACAAACCCGCCTCACTTCCTTCTCTACCGCCTTTGGCCTCAGACGCAATGAGCAGTTTTCCCTTCCTTATCTGTGTCATTAGCAGCGCCAGCTCCAGACACCAGTGAAGGAAGCAGGTGCCTGGGGTGGCCACTAGAAAGGGGAGGCACTCCGTCCATCATCGGGGCGGCATGTCCGGGTCTTCGGTGGCAATTTGGGGGTGGGAGCTGAAGTTAAAACTCCTCCCTATGGAAAAAACACTTCAGTCTGCAGGTAGGTGGGTGCTGACCCCGGATAATCCCCAGAGCCTTCACTTCAAAAGGGATCCGGTTGTGAAGAGAAGAGAGAGAGAGAGAGAGAAAAAAAAGCCACCAGCAGACTTCCCCTGGAAAAGCTCATAAAAAGAGCTCCTCTGAGCAACTGGCCAGCCAAAGGGGTTCCCCGGTGCGGCCATCTCAGCACCGATCCAAACACATGGGTTCTGAGTAGCTGGCCAGCCAGCGGGGCTCCCCAGAGCAGCCACCTCAGTAGGACGACACCAGCAGCTCTGAAGCACGCTGTAAGCTCTGCTGCTGCACCGTAGCTCTGAAGCAGGCACCCGAGAAGGGGTCTCCTGCTGGAAGCTCTGCCCTACTGTGAGCTCTGCTGCGGGCAGCACCCCCACGACTGAGGGGCTTCCACACTTAGACTCTCATGCCACTATACCAACCCCTAAAGAGAGGGAACGATTACCATACCATCTCTAAAAGAGCGGCACAGAGAAATCCTTTGGTACCAGGTGCAACAGAACTCCCATCTAGGAAGTGTTCTGCATCTTCCCAACCATCGATACTGACAACATACTACATACACTTCTCTGTGGTACCATGTGAGCCTATGGTAACACATGTGCTCTGGTACTCTGGAAACCTGTGGTCTCAGTACCCAGGGAGAAACAATTACTGTACCATATCTAAAATAGTGGCACCAACAAACTTTCTGTACTGGGCACCAATGTCCCTCTAATTTTTAACAGGCCGTGTGCGCAAAAAATTTCTTCTGTGCTGCCGCCGAAGCAAAAAAAAAAAAAAAAGCCGCTGCCAAAGCCGGAGTGTGCACGGTGTTTTGCCATACGTGTGGGGTTTAAGATCTGTGTGCGCGCAGAGACATGCACAGCTTAGAAGGAACAATGCTGGGCACAACAAAACTCTCATTTAGGGAGTGCTCTGCCCAACTATCGGTACTGACAATGTACCATGGACACTCCTCTGTGGTACCAAATGAACCCATGGTACTGCATGAGCTCTGGTACCCTGGAGACCTGATGATTGGGGAAGAACCGCAATCCCCATTACTTGGTACCAGGCAGGGCCGACTCTAGACACCAGTAAAACAAGCAAGTGCTTGAGGTGGCACATTTCTTGGGGTGGCATTCTGGCGCCAGCCCAGCTCGCCTCTGCTCCACCTCCGCCTGCTCCCCTGAGTGCTCTGCCACCGCTCCGCTTCTCCCCGCTCCCTCCCAGACTTGCCGTGTGAAACACGTTTCGTGCGCAGCAAGCCTGGGACGGAGGGAAGAGAAGCCGAGCGGCGGAGTGCTCGGGGGAGGCGGCGGTGGTGGAGAGGAGGTGAGCTGGGGCAGGAGCGGTTCCTCTACCCCCCATTACTTCCTGTGCTTCCCCCCACCCTCACTCACCTCCGCTCTGCCTGTTCCCCTGAATGCGCTGCCTCTCCCTTCCCTGAGAGGGAGGGGGGAGAAGCGGAGCGGCGGCGTGTTCAGAGGAGCTGGAGGAATGGAGGTGAGCTAGGGCAGGGGGTTGAGGGGGGAGCTGCAGGAAGCAGTGTGGGGGGAAATGTGGCACGCCCGGGGGAGGAGGCAGGGCCGGGGATTTGGGGAAGGGGTGGAGTTGGGGGTGGAGCCAGGGGCGGGGAGGGGCACGGAAAGAAAGTGGGGGCGGCCAAAAATATTTTTGCTTGGGACTGCAAAAATCCTAGAGCCGGCCCTGGTACCAGGACCCCGGTATCGAGCACATCCCAGCACCCAGAATCACTCTTGGCACGGGCTGTATACTGCCAATACCCCAGTCAGCGCTACCCTTACCCACTGAAGAATCTGATACTGGCCAGAAGGAGATCATTTCCCTGGCCTCTCATCATGGCCCACCGTCACACTACAAGAGTCCTCCCCAATTCCATCAAGCCAACCTACAATCGTGGTACGGGCCCCCTGAGGTAAGCCCACCGCCCATGCCCGCCTTCCTCCCTCGCCCCTCACAAGGCCATACTGTAATTGTTGGGTGACGTACACACACATGTCAAAACCATCTCCAGTGTCTCTCAGGGAGAGTCCACCAGATGGTTTGCTACAGCCTGAATGTCCAGAACACCTGAGTCAGGGCGGGAAGAAGCTTTTTCAGAACAGGAAAAATAACCTGAAAAGGAAGCTACCCCTCCAGCACACTTCTCCTCATCGCCCGCAGGTGAGGCTGTGCTGCCCAGCCCTCATCACTAGGTGAAGATTTTAAGAAATTTCTGGATCTTACCAAGAGGGTGCAGATTCCCCTATAGGAGGTGGCAGATACACATCACAAGTTGGTGGAAATTCTGCACACCACTTTCTCATCTAGAATTATCCTCCCAATTAATGAGGCGATGCTAGATCCTACCAAAGTCATCTGGCAGACACCAGCCTCCATCGCACCATCCAGCAACAGAGTGTAAACAAACAAACAAAAACAGACAAACAAACAAAACAAAACAAACCCCTATATCTCTATGCAAAGAGGCAGACTTTGTTTTAAACATCCACAACCCAACTCCATCATAGCAGATAAGGTTAATGCACGAAGCAAGCAACATGATGCCAAGTCAACTCCATATGATCAGGCTTGGCAAGATGGCGGATTCGTCGACAACATTACTGTTGAGAGTCATAAATTACCAAACTGTCATGGCCAAAACAATTTTATTAATTATGGGAAACCCAATGTGTTTCTGGAACATTACGGGAAACACAAAAGGAACAGATTCAGACCATTCTTAGAGATGGTCAGTTAATAGCCAGACTGGTCCGAGAGACAGCACTGGATGTAGCTGTTACAGTTGCCCGCCCAGTCTCTATGACAGTGGTACTGAGGTGGGTTGTGGTGTTGTTGGTTTTTTTGGGCTACAGCTCTCTAGATTGCCCAAAGAGCTACAAACCTCCAGTTTGAAGGGCCAAATTCTTTGTGGAGAAGACAGATTTTCTCTCCATATCCCAAGGATTCTCAGAGCACGTTACACTCCTTAGGAATCTACACTGTGGGACAGAAGAGAAGATATACCTCTCAACCACACTACAAGTCACAATCTTCTCAATACCCACCATCTCAGTGCTGTTATGAGCCACAGTGTAAGAGGACCAGAGCTCAAAAGTGGGAACAGGCTGCATCCCATCACATGACCTCTCAAACGGCCTCTTATAAGCACTTTTGATGAGCTGGTCGAGGGCTTGAACGATACCTTACAGCATCAGCTGCCATCTATACACCTGTCAAGCCACTCAGAAGTCACCTTGCCCTACTTCACAGCAGTTATTACCAGCTCTAAAGCAAGGAGATTGATTTCTAGCCCTGAACCTACAGGGTGCCTACTTCCATATCTCAAGACAACCATCATACAGGAGATTTCCTACTGCTTATGTTTGGGACAGGATCATTTTCAGTACAGACTGCTCCACAAAGGGTATTCTCCAAGGTTCTCTTCATTGTAGCAGCATACTAACCCCGGTACAGTGACTAGACTTTATCTGGACCAACCCTGATGCAGTACAAGCGAGAGCATTCCTCTCGCTACCCACATTCACCACCCTGGGACACATGTCTCCTTAATATGCTGGAGAGATCACCTACACAACCTCAAGGTTCAGGACAAATGGCCTTCCACAGAAATGATCTTCCATATCACTCTTTTGGGGGCTAAGGGCTGTCAGGAGTGCCTGTGCACACTTTCTGCCTTTCATCAAAAACAACACACAGAGGTCATGAAGGACTTAACGTGACCTGTATGTTTTGTATAAACCACCAAGGAGCTGCCAGCTCTCCCTCCCTCTACAAGACAGCACTCAAACTTTGGAATTGATGCACCCATCACAATGTGCTCATCTCAGCCGTCTATCTACCAGGAATACAGAAAGTCACAGCTGACAGTCTCAGTTGCAATTTTCTCACGACAATTAGTGTGTACTGAATTCACAGTGCTTCAAGATGTATCTGCCCTTTGGGGAACCCTAACTATGGATCTTTTCGTTACTTAACAGAACAAGAAAGGTCCTTGTTACTGCTCCAGGGTCACGCTGGTGAAACATTCACTGGCAGTTGCCCTCATCTTCCCACGGGAAAGGGCCCACTTGTATGTCTTTTCCCAGTTTCCTACTCTATCCAAGATTCTGTTGAAAATTCAACGAGACAAAGTGAGTGTTATTCTGATTGCCCCTCTTGACCATGACAACTAATCAGGAGAAAGACCTTGGAGACATCGTGGATAGTTCTCCGAAGACGTCCATGCAGTGTGCAGCAGCAGTCAAAAAAAGCAAACAGGATGTTAGGAATCATTAAAAAAGGAATAGAGAATAAGACTGAGAATATCTTATTGCCCTCATATAAATCCATAGTATGCCCACATCTTGAATACAGATGTGTACAGATGTGGTCCCCTCATCTCAAAAAAGATATACTGGCATTAGAAAAGATTCAGAAAAGGGCAACTAAAATGATTAGGGGTTTGGAACGGGTCCCATATGAGGAAAGATTAAAGAGGCTAGGACTTTTCAGCTTCCAGGCAAAAAAAGCTAAACACACCCAACTAAAAGCACTGGCTAAGCAAGTACCAGTCATTGACAAACTCGTCAAAAACTTAATCATCTGTGCTCAGCATACGCCGCAACGGCAGTGTGCTCGCCATAAAAAAAAAAAATTAAACAGTTAAAACGTCAATTGGCCATGCATTCGGTCCAGGTGGCAAGCCTCACGGGGGATGATTCGGGTGACCCTTGTAAGGGCTTTAATCTCTCCCTTTGCAAAAATCCCCTGTTGTGGGCAAAACCTTGCTGCGCCCCTAAAGCGGCCCTCATTAAAACCAAAAAAAGGTCCACAAAACAACTCCAAAATAAAAATTGGGTCAAAACTCAGCGTATTTCAGCCAAAATTCAAAGTCCATTAGGCCCAGCGAACATCTCCATGTTGGCTTGTGAGCTCAGCCCCTTTAAAACAAAAAAGGCTGCTACCTGGCTCCTTTCCCTCTAATTTATCATACACGTAAACAATTTGTCCCAGCAAAAAAGTAAGTGGGTGCTTACTCTGAAAACTGCGGTAGCCCACTTCCAGGGAGAGGGGTTGCTTATTATTCAAGCTGTGGCGGACGTCCTTCTCTGCACCCGAGAGAAGCGAAAGTTCCTGTCCAACCTAAATCAGGCCCCAGGGCAAACCGGGTTAAATTACTGTCATAAATATAAAGGGAAGGGTACCCACCCTTCTGTATATAGTGCTATAAAATCCCTCCTGGCCAGAGGCAAAACCCTTTCACCTATAAAGGGTTAAGAAGCTAAGATAACCTCGCTGGCACCTGACCAAAATGACCAATGAGGAGACAAGATACTTTCATAGCTGGAGGGTGTGGGGGGGGGCAGGAGGGGAACAAAGGGTTTGTATGTGTGTGTGATGCTTTTGCCGAGGACAGATCAGGAATGCAGCTCAGAACTTCTGTAAAAAGTTAAAAGAAAAGGAGTACTTGTGGCACCTTAGAGACTAACAAATTTATTAGAGCATAAGCTTTCGTGAGCTACAGCTCACTTCATCGGATGCATTCATCGGAGCTGTAGCTCACGAAAGCTTATGCTCTAATAAATTTGTTAGTCTCTAAGGTGCCACAAGTACTCCTTTTCTTTTTGCGAATACAGACTAACACGGCTGCTACTCTGAAACCTGTAAAAAGTTAGTAAGTAATCTAGCTAGAAATGCGTTAGATTTTCTTTTGTTAAATGGCTGGTAAAATAGGTTCTGCAGGAGGGAATGTATATTCCTGTTTTTGTGTTTTTTTGTAACTTAAGGTTTTGCCTAGAGGGATTCTCTATGTTTAGAATCTGATTACCCTGTAAGGTATTTACCATCCTGATTTTACAGAGGTGATTCTTTTATGTTTTCTTTAATTAAAATTCTTCTTTGAAGAATCTGATTGCTTTTTCATTGTTCTTAAGAGCCAAGGGTTTGGGTCTGTGTTCACCTGTACCAATTGGTGAGGATTTTTATCAAGCTTTCCCCAGGAAAGGGGGTGTCGGGCTTTGGGGGAAGACTTCTCCAAGTGGTCTCTTTCCCTGTTCTTTGTTTAACACGCTTAGTGGTGGCAGCATAGGGTTCAAGGACAAGGCAAAGTTTGTACCTTGAAGAAGTTTTTAATATAAGCTGGCAAGAATAAGCTCAGGGGGTCTTTCATGCACGTAAACCGTGGCTCAGTTACAAAAGCTTACCAAGAAAATAAATAATTAATAAAAATAAATTAAAACTATGGGCCAAGAACAAACCCGCAAATTAAAAGGTGTTAAAGGGTAAAATCATGCATTTTGGAGAGCCAGTCGAAGGGATAAAAGTAGCTGCCCTCCACGTATACCAACCGGGTACCAGGGGAAGGCGAAAAGGGGCCAGCCAAGGGCCAGTTTTCGCCGGTAACTAAAAGGGATGTAAAGAGAACAAAAATAAAGGTTCGTAAGCAAATTTGGTGCTCTCTCTGGGTTCTGGCGGAGGATATAAGATGATAAAATAAAATCCCACCATCCTATTGGTGGAAAGGCTAGTGGCCCTCTCGGCCAGGTGGGAAAAATGGGCTGCCAGCATCCACAAAACCCAGGCTCACACAGTGGGCTATCAGCTATCCCTGCCCTGACCCATGGCAGTAGCCATCCCTTCCGCCCCTCCGGTGAAGGATTGCTGCCAACTCCGCAATCAGCTCCCATAAACTGGGGACCCCGGGGAGGGCTCCGACTAGGGCAACCCCATTGTCGGCCGGGGTAACCTGGAACTCTAACTGACGCCCCAAAATTGCCATTGTAGTTGCTGAGCGCCCCTGTATGGCCCTACTAGACACCGTGGTGGTTATAAATGTGTTAAATTTCAGCTGTTGAGGGCAACCCGGGGCCCCTCACTCAGGTCTCTGCCTTCAATTTGGGACCACAACAGCAACAAACAAGTCCCAGTAACCTTTGTAGGGACCGTTTTACATGCCTCATTTACTATTGACTCTTCATCTATGGAGACGATAATTTTGGGAATGCCATAAATGCTGAAACAGGGGGTGTGGTTTAATCCTTACAACCAAGGGGGCACACTGTGGCAGGAGTGGCGTATGCCTCTGCCTGAGGACAAGGGGGGAAGGTTTGCCATCGCTGCAGTGGCGGCGCTGACCGCAAAAGGGGAAGCATTTTAAAAACAGGCAGTACCAGGGGTGTGGCAAACATATCCCTCTAAATGTGGGAGGCATAAGACAGCACTGCTGGAGGTGGTGGGGTCCCCCGTTCCCCTGCAACGACAATATCCTTACTCCAAAGCCATGGAGGAGGGCATAGCGGGGGTAACTGCCAACTTAAAAAAACAGAAAGTGCTCCAAACTATCCATAGCCCCTTTAACAGCCCAGTCTTCCCGTTGCTGAAAGCAGGGGTCAGGCCTGGCGCCTCACCATAAATTACCAAAAAATAAACCAAGGCACCCCTATAATGGCCCTGGTGGTCGTCTCAATGCCCAAGGCCCCGCTCCATGTGTAGCGGCAAAATAGGTGGTTTTCAGTTACTAATCTAGCTAATTGCTTTTTTGCTTTACCCCTTACCCCTGCCTCCCAGGACCGCGTTGTGTTTCAGTTTAGGGGAAAACAGTTCAGCTTCAGGCAAGTCCCCAAAAAATTCCACAATGCCCCCTCCATTGCACACCAACATGTGGTGGCTATGCTGAACAAACTGCCTCCTAAGGTCCATTGCCACATCATTTCATATGTAAAAAATTACCATAAGAAAACAAAACCCCAGGTGCAAAATATCAACAAAACTGTTTTAAATAAAATTTAAAAAACTGGATTCAAGGTGTCGTTAAAAAAAGCGCAATTGGTCCAGCGTTCAGTCACCCTGGGGGAAAAAGATAGGCTAGTAAATGTGGCAAAGGTCCGCGCATTGTGCAAAATAAATAAACCCACCAATTTAAAACAACTGCGCACCATTTTGGGGGGGTTAATTTTATTCGAAATCACATTCCCAACTTTGCTACCCTCCCTCGTCCCTTAAGGGCACTGCTTAAAAAAAGGGCACGGTGGCACTGGGGGGGACCGCAAAAAACTGCCTTTAACACCTTGAAGCAAGCTGCCTTGCGGGTGCTGGCCCTCGTTTTCCCAAACACTACCAAGCCTTTTTACCTTAGGCTGTCATGCAGTCTGGAGGCGCTGGGTGCTGTCCTCCTCCAGAAAAATGCAGAAGGCCGGCTAATCCCGGCTGCATACAATTCCCGAGCACGACAGCAGCCAAAGGTAAAATATAGCCCCTGTAAAAAAAAGTGCTTGGCAGCGGTATGGGCGGCACAGACTTTTCAGGCATACTCCAAAGCGGCGCAAATGATACTGCAAACCCCATAACCCTCCCTAAAATACATTTTAGCCCGGTACAAAATAAGTTCGATCTCAAACACCCGCTTGGCACAGTAAACCCTGTTTCTCACCCAAAGGTTCTTAAATCCTTGCTTGTTGCCCCAAACATCAAGCAACAAATACACATCGGTTATCGGCCACAAAGCAGCAGCACTGTAAAAAAGAAAATCCAAAATTTAAAAAATGCCCTCCGTAAAATGTGTTCAACTTCAAAAACAAATTGGCCCCAAAAGCTGCTGACTATTTTGGCAGCTTTACGCAACTCTAACCACCTAGGCACTGAGTACACCCCCTACCATATTCTTTTTGGTTGCCCAATAATGTGGGACAATCTATAAAAATAAAAAAAAAATTTACCTGCCAATTCACCAAATAGTTACAAATGGGTACCCTGCCCAGCTAAGGGAGGAATCTGTAAAACCTGCAAAGCCATAAACACCTTTTTAAACAAAAAAAGGCCAAACGCAAAAACACAGTAATTAAAAACATCCAAAACCAGCTAATTAAAAACAAGGTAATATTTCAAAAACTAAAAAAAGCGACCCATACCTTGGATGTTAAGTGGATGGGCCCATATCCCATTGCAAACCGCATCTCTCCAGTAGTGTACCAGCTTCCGCTACCCAAAAAACTAAAATAAGTGCATGCCAATCAGCTCAAAACATATGTTTCTTCCTAGGTTTCTGGTCATGGTGTCGTGGGCCTCAGTTGTAAACCAGCCACCGGCCTGGACCATCTGGGTCTTCAGCTACCCATAAAATTATCTAAATAATTATTATAAAAAAATATATGCTTCCAAAGGCTCTCCATGATCCAAGCTGCCCAGGCCCCAGTGTGGCAAAAAGCAAAAAAAAAAAAAAAAAAAAAAAAAAGTGCCTTGGCAGCGGCACAAATAAACCCCATAGGGCCACAGCAAAATACCTGGTGGTGGCTCCAAACCTCCCTTAAATCCCAGAGGAACAAAACCTATTCAACCTATTCATAAACGACCTGGAGAAAGGGGTAAACCGCGAGGTGGCAAAGTTTGCAGATGATGCTAAACTGCTCAAGATAGTGGAGACCAAAGCAGACTGTGAAGAACTTCAAAAAGATCTCACAAAACTAAGTGATTGGGCAACAAAATGGCAAATGAAATTTAATGTGGTTAAATGTAAAGTAATGCATACTGGAAAAAATAACCTCCACTATACGTACAACATGATGGGGGCTAATTTAGCTACAACTAATCAGAGAAAAGATCTTGGAGTCATCATGGATAGTTCTCTGAAGATGTCCAAGCAGAGTGCAGCGGCAGTCAAAAAAGCAAACGGGATGTTAGGAATCATTAAAAAAGGGATGGAGATTAAAATGGAGACTATCTTATTGCCCTTATATAAATCCATGGCACGCCCACATCTTGAATACTGCGTACAGATGTGGTCCCCTCATCTCAAAAAAGATATACTGGCATTAGAAAAGGTTCAGAAAAGGGCAACTAAAATGATTAGGGGTTTGGAATGAGTCCCATATGAGGAGAGATTAAAGAGGCTAGGACTTTTCAGCTTGGAAAAGAGGAGACTAAGGGGGGATATGATAGAGGTATATAAAATCATGAGTGGTGTGGAGAAAGTGAATAAGGAAAAGTTATTTACTTGTTCCCATAATATAAGAACTAGGGGCCACCAAACAAAATTAATAGGTAACAGGTTTAAAACAAATAAAAGGAAGTTCTTCTTCACTCAGCGCACAGTCAACCTGTGGAACTCCTTGCCTGAGGAGGTTGTGAAGGCTAGGACTATAACAGGATTTAAAAGAGAACTGGATAAATTCATGGAGATTAAGTTCATTAATGGCTATTAGCCAGGATGGGTAAGGAATGGTGTCCATAGCCTCTGTTTGTCAGAGGGTGGAGATGGACGGCAGGAGAGAGATCACTTAATTATTACCTGTTAGGTTCACTCCCTCTGGGGCACCTGGCATTGGACACTGTCAGTAGACAGGATACTGGGCTGGATGAACCTTTGGTCTGATCCAATATGGCCATTCTTATGTTCTTATTTTCCTCATGTGGTGGCCTGGAGCAGAATGGGAGGCTCTTTGGCAAGCAATAGCAATCCCTAATCCCTAAACACAATATTGTTGCATAACCTCCTAAACCAAGCAAACAATATCCATAACAAAAGGGGCTGTCGCAAAACAACTAATAACTTTAAAAATTTATCATCCATGCCTCAGTTTCCCCAATAAATGCATTTGTAATGTTCTTTTCCTTTCCCTTTTTTTCTTTGTTAACAAAACAAGGCAGTAATAGCAAAAGCCCAAAAACACCCTAAACAAAAGTGGTAAAACCACTCTTGCTGCTTCAGGCCAGCAAAATTCGTCAGGGCAAAACAATGTATATTTGGTGGCACATATCTATAAAAATTCTCGGGTTTCCAACATTTTCCCTCTCTTTTGTTAATTTGACCACTGTCCAAAATTGGCCCTAATTTAAAAAAAAGATCAGTTATCCATTGGCAGGGGGGCAATTGTGGCACATCATCCTGGGGGCAATTGTGGGCACTGTGTACTACATGGGTATGTTCCCAGGGGTGTCCCCCTGCCAAAAGCCCCAGGTCTCCTGGCCCTGCATATCCCCGCGCAATTAAATCCCAAACCGAATTACTCCAAAAGGGCTCCTTACCCTTGAAAAAAGGTTTTCAATGTCACAAAAAAGTTCAATATGCCATCTAAGTCAATGCTCCACATTAACAGCTGGCATCAAAATGTGGTTGCAATGTTGGTCCCCAAATGGTGTAGGGTTCAACCTAACTCCCACAGTTCCAAATATTGATATATCACGTATATCACTCACTCATCCACACATACGCCCGTGTGGAAAGGTAAATATTACATGCCCCAAACAATTTCCAGCATCCCTTTTAAATTGTAGCCTCCTCTGCTTAGCCCCTAGTCTTCAAAAAACAACTCTAAAAAAGCACCTCTCCACATCTCCCCCCACCAGTGGTGGTGGCAGATGTTACCGGTCACCAAATAAAAAGCAGCCACTCAACACTAAATCCTCCTTAATGCCACCTTGGGAGCTTTAAATATTTACCTGCTCCTAACACACTTTCAGGTCCCTGCCTTCCTTCCTAATTGTACAAGGGGGACCACCCTGCAACTTACCCTCCTTAGGCAAACGTTGTCCTTGTTGTCCTCCCCAAAAGGCAAACCTTAGTAAACTCCTTGTGGGATGGGGCCAATATGACAGCTAGTATTTAAAATATTCAGCAAGGGGCCATTAAAAACCAATGGTTAAAACTGTTAAAAAAGGCCATGGGGCTGGTCACAAGTGCAAATCTCACCCACCTTACAGTGGCCACCTCCACCCTCAAAGACACTGCCAAATTGGCCCTCCACACGCGGGACACCTTGCGGGGACTAATTAAGGCCAAAAACCAACTAGCTTAAAATTCTGTGTGCTCCCAGCTTCAATAATATTTAATCTAAGAAGTCCGTAGCATCCAAAAGAATTTGCTCCATAAAGCCTGACCCAGGGAAATCCATTCCCACTCAGAAATTCCCCAAAAGCAATGGCCTTTTCGCTATTCCTAAAGGCTCACTTACTAAAACTGCACAGGCATAACCTGCTCCTTCATGGCCTTTGGTCCCATAAAAAAAAGTGTGGGCCCCTCTTATAAAAATCCAGCCAGGCCTTTAAAAAAGCTGACTCTAAAACTGGGTGTTCCATCATAACGTGTGGAAGGTGGCTCCCTCCAATGACACGGCTACGCGGTATGTGCTGACTGCAGCCCCTAACTATCAGCACATATAAATTGTAAAGGGCAAAACCTGGCAACTATGGCCTATAAAGCCTGCGCAATGCTAAATAGCATTACTTATTAATGCTTCAATGTATTGGGTACAAAAGAAATCCTAATAATAGTACTGATCCATTACTAGATGGAAATGTTAATCATATTTAACATTTTTATCAATGACCTGGAAGAAAACATAAAATTATCATTAATAAAAGTTGCCGATAACTCTGACACATGACCAGGAAGGAGCAGCTTGCAGGCTAATTGACCCAGATTCAACCTTTAGAGACATTCTGATAGATAATTTGTGTGTTTATATATATATTGTTAGAGGCTGACAATGTAATCTAACAGTTCCTGTCTATGCTGTATGTATTCTGTTAATTCTGAGATCAAAAGATCTTAACATTTAAATGAACTGTAAATACAGTTTTCAGAGTGGTAGTCGTGTTAGTCTGTATCAGCAAAAAAAGGAGGAGTACTTGTGGCACCTTAGAGACTAACAAATTTATGCCCAAATAAATTTGTTAGTCTCTAACGTGCCACAAGTACTCCTCGGTTTTTTTTTAAATACAGTGATATTACCGTATTGATTTCTCTTTGAATTATATAGCATATCACCTGCAAATGGTGGAAGACAGGCAACAGCCTTATGTTAATCCATGTAGCACATTACTAGTGATGTTTAGGAAATAGGTCTACTTCAAAGTTGCGATGATTGTCTATTGTTCACCTGAGGACACCGTGATGTCAAGAGGAGGCTTGGAACTGTATAAACGACTCTTAGGTCCTGATCCTTTTTATCTCAAATCTGCTTATGCTTTATCAGGGGAAGCACTGAGCTACAAGACTGAGGTCTCCAATTTAATTTGAATCACCCTGGTATGGAACATTGTGGACTTATTCTAAGAACTCTTTGCAACTCCAAAGCTCACCATTTCTAGTATGAAACTGATAGAACTGTAATCATGTCTGTATGTATAATGGTATTTTAACAAATATTCTTTTCTTTTTTTAATAAATTTTAGTTTAGTTAATAAGAATTGGCTGTAAGAGTGTATTTGTGTAAGATCTGAAATATTAACCTGGGAGGTAATGTGTCCGATCCTTTGTGATAGAACCTTCATATTTGACTTGGCTGTCTGGGAGGGAGCCCAAAGGCTGGGTTGCTTTTCAGGGAACTGTGTTTTGGCTTCTGTGTGACCAGTAAGCTATTGTGGAAACCGTTTTGTTGCTATCTTGGTTAATCTAAGTATTAAAATAACCACCAGTTTTGGGGATTGTTTGCTCCATTCTTTGCAGTTTGCCCTAATTGAGTAACCTCAGTGTGCCCCCCCCTTGGACCCTGGTCACAGACCCACAATAATGGGGGCATGGTAAACCATGAAGAGACAGGTAAATGATATAGAGCAATCTGGATTATTTGGTATGCCAGGTGCCAGCACACAATATGAGTTTGGGTGACTGTGGACTATCGCAGGAAACAGGGATTCTTGAATAAGATTTGGCGTCGGAGGTGGATAATCAGCTAAACATGAGCTCCCAGTGCAATGCTGTGGTCAAAAGAGCACATGTGATCATTGGATGCAAAAACAGGGGAATCTTGAGTAGGAATAGAGAGGCTATTTTACCTCTGTAGCTGACACTAGTGCAGCCACTGTTGGAAGTATTCAGTTCAGGTGCCCACAGTTCAAGAAAGAAGTTGATAAATTGGAGAGGTTTCAGAAAAGAGTCACAAGAATGATTAAAGGATCAGACAAAGTGCCTGATATGAGTGACCTCCCTGAGTTTATCAATTTACATTAACAAAGAGAAGGTTAAGTAGTGTCTATGAGAACCTAGTTGGGGAACAAATATTTAACAATTGGCTCCTCAAGCAAGCAGACAAAGGTATAACAAGATCCAACGTCTAGAAGTTGAAGCTAGACAAATTCAGACTGATAATAAGGTATATATTTTTAACAGTGAGAGTAATTAACTTCCGGAATAACTTGCCAAGGGTTATGGTAGATTCTCCATCACCGACAATTTGTAAATCAGGACTGGATGTTTCTCTAAAAGATCTGCTCTAGGAATTATTTTGGAGAATTTCTATGGCCTGTGTCATAAAGGAGGTCAGAATACATGATCGCAGGGGTTCCTTCTGGCCCTGCAATCTATGAGAAACAGCTACACAAGGAGAGGAACACTTTTATAAAGAGGGGTGGAGAGAGAGTCTGTAAAGAACTGGGGATGTAGAGACAGCCCCTTATAGGACTGAAATCCATTTACTCAATAGATGGGTCTAACAAATTTTTATTAGGCAAAACACTCAGCAAGTTGTGATCAATTACAACTCGGAAGCTCATCAGGTGGATTTTATCACTGTCTCCTCCAGCACTGGATAATACGGATTCCACCACCCTTTGTTACACAAATTTATTCTGGATGCGCAGAATTAATCTGTCTCGCATAATTTTGTATTTTCCCGCTAAAAAACTTTTTGACTAAGAAGTGCTGCAGTTCTGATTTTTGACCACCAGAGACTGCTGTGGCACCAGAGCAGCCAACTGCATTCATGCCGGCTGTTCTAGCACCACATCGGCCTCTGGTGAGAAAAACATAGAACTGCAGCACTTCTTAGGCAAAATGCATTTTATGCAAGAAAATACAAAATTCTATGCCCAGTGTGGCAGAATTCCCCCAGCTGTAGAGTTCATCACAGGATCCTGCCCACAGAGCCAGGTTAGGACAGCGTGGGTGTGACGGTATTGACATAATCTGGGACCATATAGATCATTGTTGCAACCAAGGTCCTGTAGTGGCACCAAATCTTATATAAAGGGGGTCAAATGAGGTGTCTAAGACAAGGTTATGGTTTGCTGATTATGATTATGCTGTCTATATGTGTGTATCATTTTTGTAGTTGAAGTTATGAATATTGGCTCTAAACTGTCTGTATTTCAAACTTATGCTATGCTTTTGGGTGACACCCCGGACAAGTTGGTGTCAGCTCTGCCTACCCTGCTTGATGGCCCATTAAGGACCATCAGCTATACAATTGACTCATTGAGAGAAGGCAGACATGCCTTGTGACTCAGCAAGGTATGTAGGGAGGTGCCTATGGACAGAACTCTCAGGTTTTTCCATGCCATGTGATGGACAGCTTGTCTTTGGAACAAAGAAAGAAAGACCACATGGCAAGAGAATATAAAAAGCTGCTGCAGCTCCTCCATCTTGTCTTCAATCCTGCTTCTGACCTCTGGAAGAACTTTGCTATGCTGAAGGTTTGGACCAAGGACTGAAAGACCCATCCCAGCTGTGGATGTACTCCAGAGACTTGATTTGAACGTGCAGTTTATTCCATCACTGCTACAAACCTGAACCAAGAACTTTGCCATTACTGTATGTAATTGATTCCATTTAACCAATTCTTGCTCTCATCTATATCTTTTTCCTTTTATGAATAAATCTTTAGGTTTTAGATTCTAAAGGATTAGCAGCAGCATGATCTGTGGGTAAGATCTGATTTGTATACTGACCTGTGTCTGGGGCTTGGTCCTTTGGGATAGAGAGAACCCTTTTTCTTTTACTCGGGTATTGGTTTTCATAACCATTTGTCCCCATAACGAGTGGCACTGATGGTGATACTGGGAAACTGGAGTGTCTAAGGGAATTGCTTATGTGACTTGTGGTTACCCAGTGGAGTAAAACCAAAGTCTTTTCTGTTGGGCTGGTTTTGTTTGCCTTGGTGTGCATAAAAACCACAGCCTTGGGCTGTAACTGCCCTGCTTTAAGCAATTTGTCTTGAATTGGCACTCTCAGTTGGGTCCCACCAGAACCAGCATTGTTACATTGGGGCACACAGGGCTGATGCGGGGGGGGGGGGGATTACAGACTGAGGTTCAGAATGGTTAGTGGGGGGACAGGACAGACTGGAGCATGGGCTCAGCAGCTAGTGGGGTGACAGCGTTGAGCCTGGGGATGGGGGAGGATGGCTGCAGAGACCGATGGAGACGGGGGTGTGGGGACAGGGGCAGATGTGCCTGACCAAATGGGAGAGGCTTGGGGTCAGTCAGGGACGTCATGGGGGAGGCTTCCCAACACCATAACAATACCATCCCAATGCCCAAAGAAAAACCTACCACCCACACCCAGCACCCTCCAGGTTCACTCCCAGGCTCCTTTCCTCTCCCTCAGCTCCTCCGTTACCCCTGCCTCCCCCAAACCTTTGCACTGCTTCTGACAGGTGCAGGAAATACAGGTCTGTATTGTAATTTAAATGACTTACACAAAATTATAAGTATTAATATGCCTAGTAAGGAATCTGTCAAAAAAAATTACCAGAATCTTTTTTTTATTTTTTTGATCTGTATTGATCAGACATACTTGCTGACAGATATTTTGAAATAAATTAACAAAATAATTGTAAGTGGCATGATTATATTGTGTTATTTTGACAAATAGAATATGCAGAAATTTCAAATATTGTGTGCAGAATTTTTAATTTTTTGGTGCAGAATTCCCCCCGGAGTAAACCCCTGCCAAAATGAAGGATTTGTTGCGTCTAAACCATCCAAGACAGATGGTTATCCAGCCTCCTTTTGAAAACCTCCAGTAAAGGAGCTTCCCAGACTTCCTGAGGCCGTCTGGTCCATTGTCCTACTGTTCTTACAGTTAGGAAGTTTTTCCTGAGATTTAATCTAAATCTACTATGCTGTAGTTTGAACCCACTAACTCTTGTCCTGCCCTATGTGACAAAAGGGAACAACTTTTCTCCATCTTTTTTATGGCAGCCTTGCAAGTATCTGAAGACTGCTATTATGCAGCCCCTATATAAGCTGTGGGAACTAGGACTGCTACTGCAGAGGGAGTGTAACCCTGTAACATTAAGAATAACCCAAGAGCAAGGGGGAACCCAGACAGCTGGTAATGAATTGCAGCTGGCTTAACCAGTTCAATTGTTCAATGTCATGAAATATATCTGGTAAGTGTCATGCAAGGTGCCAATGAATAGCTCATAACTCACTGATTAATATCATTGTGTAATGTAGGTGCAATCAAGTGATGCAAAATTATGGACATAAACTGAAATTTGTTTTTTCCACCAAATGCATCCGATGAAGTGAGCTGTAGCTCACGAAAGCTTATGCTCTAATAAATGTTAGTCTCTAAGGTGCCACAAGTACTCCTTTTCTTTTTGCGAATACAGACTAACACGGCTGCTACTCTGAAACCTGTCATAAACTGAAATTATAATTCTTAAAATTTGTTTTCCAGCCATGCAGGAGATACTCCATCCTAGACAAAGGACTGTAGTTTTTCCACCTGGTATGGAGTCACTGCCTAAGTACTTTCAAAGACAATGAGAATGTATTTACATTATCACATAAACAGACCCTTCAGGGTAACAGGGGTAGCAGCAAACCTCACACTAACTATCACAGTGGGGAAGGAGATAGGCAAGTACATGTTTCATGCTCATCCAATTACACTGGAGGGGGAAGGAACTAAATAATTTCAGCAGACAACCCCAGCAAGAAACTTCCCTCACCAGGAGACTGAATTTTTTGGGGGATGGGGGGATTTATTTTTTTTAAATAGCCTCTAAATTCTATGGCTTCAAGGAAGCAGAGAAATTTAAATGCCAGTTCTGGACTCCTTTTTTTTAAAAATTGTAATTAAACTTGCAAAGGAACAAAACTTCTGCTTTGGAGTGACACAAGTACAATATATTTTTATTTGGACTCATTTCTCTAATATGGATAAGTCTCCTCATGTCATGCTGCCACTCACCAGCTCAGCCAGACCCATGGACTGAAAGTTACATATGACGAGAGATTCAGAAGGTAAGATTTGGGCAAACTCCCTTGAATCTTTCCCTTTTGTTTTATTTCCTCTTAAGCTTTCAATAGGCGAAAAAACACATGGCAAAATACTCACATGCACACATAGAATCATAGAATATCAGGGACCTCAGGAGGTCATCTAGTCCAACCCCCTGCTCAAAGCAGGACCAATCCCCAACTAAATCATCCCAGCCAGGGCTTTGTCAAGCCAGACCTTAAAAACTTCTAAGGAAGGAGATTCCACCACCTCCCTAGATAACGCATTCCAGTGTTTCACCACCCTCCTAGTGAAAAAGTTTTTCCTAATATCCAACCTAAATCTTCCCCCTGCAACTTGAGACCATTACTCCTCATTCTGTCATCTGCTACCACTGAGAACAGTCTAGATCCATCCCCTTTTAAGTAGTTGAAAGCAGCTATAAAATCTCCCCTCATTCTTCTCTTCCGCAGACTAAACAATCCCAGTTCCCTCAGCCTCTCCTCATAAGTCATGTGTTCCAGTCCCCTAATCATTTTTGTTGCCCTCCGCTGGACATTTTCCAATTTTTCCACATCCTTCTTGTAGTGTGGGGCCCAAAACTGAACACAGTACTCCAGATGAGAACTCACCAATGTCAAATAGAGGGGAACGATCACGTCCCTCGATCTGCTGGCAACGCTCCTATACAGCCCAAAATGCCATTGACCTTCTTGGCAACAAGGGCACACTGTTCACTCATATCCAGCTTCTCATCCACTGTAACCCCTAGGTCCTTTTGTGCAGAACTGCTGCCTAGCCATTCGGTCCTTAGTCTGTAGTGGTGCATGGGATTCTTCTGTCCTAAGTGCAGGACTCTGCACGTGTCCTTGTTGAACCTCATCAGATTTCTTTTGGCCTAATCCTCTAATTTGTCTAGGGCCCTCTGTATCTTATTCCTACCCTCCAGCGTATCTACCTTTCCTCCCAGTTTAGTGTCATCTGCAACTTGCTGAGGGTGCAATCCACACCATCCTCCAGATCATTAAGGAAGGTATTGAACAAAACCAGCCCGAGGACTGACCCTTGAGGCACTCCACTTGATACTGGCTGCCAACTAGACATGGAGCCATTACTCGTTGAGCTCGACAATCTAGCCAGCTTTCTATCCATCTTATCGTCCATTCATCCAGCCCATACTTCTTTAACTTACTGGCAAGAATACTGTGGGAGACCGTTTCAAAAAGCTTTGCTAAAGTCAAGGAACAACACGTCCACTGCTTTCCCCTCATGCACAGAGCCACAGGAGATTGCATGTTGCCTTCCTCACAGCTTGAATGAACTTTATGTAGAGGTTACCCTCAGAAAAATCTATTTCAAAGGTTCACTAAACTATAAAAGAGGAACAAACCACAAGTTATCTTTGTTTCACCAAAGAAGACTCAGGCAGCTTACATCAACCTAACTCTAAGCATCTACACTAAAATGTAGCTCCCAACAATGTAACTTGCCCAATTTAATAACTCCATCTCTGCAAGAAGAATAACGCTTAAGTCAATGCAGTTACGTCGATGCAGTATAAGCCTAGACACTATGTTGCTTAAATTGACTGTTGCTGCCTTTCAGAAATCATCCCACAATGCCCCACATTGGCAGTTAAATCAGCGCACGCGCTCCTGGTGAGGGCGCGCTCAGCTGATACAAGGAACACAGTATGGACGTGTAAAACCGATTCAATTCCTGTTGCGGTTGTACATCACTTTAACTTAACTTGATAGTGTGGACTTGCCCAAAGATATCAGCCCTTTGACTTTGGGGGATAGAGTCTGAGGCAGGGATTTGGTCAGCCATCTTGTTGGAAATGTGGTGAGGATTTTACCTTGAACCAAGACTATTAGATTTTAGTTACTAGAAAATGTTTTATCTTTATTTCTTTTCTAACTATTTCTGACTTTAGTTCTTATACTTGCATTCTTGTTTTATTTTTAATCTAAATCAACCCATTGCTGTTGAACTGAACTATTTGGTAACTACTTAAAGTAACAAACCGTTGGATACTGACTCTTCAAAAGAGCAACAAACCTTACCATTTCTTCCATTATTCCAGGTCAGGACTGGGTATTTCAGAACACATATTTCTGGAGAAATTTGGGACTGGGGAGAGTGTGGCAACACCTTACCAGTTGTTAACCAATACTGGTGGAAGTCTGGTATTGTAGCCAGACCCCTGGACTCATTGGACCAGGGCTGCCCAACACACAGACACAGGGAGCATGCTTGTTGCTGACTGTGGGCATCCCAGCCAGAAAGCTACAGTGGTAAACCTTTAAGGAACTTAAGGTTTTAGAATAAGAGGTGACAACTTTTCACTGGTGTGGACTGCATACCACAACATAACAAGCCCCCTCATAGGCTGGGAAAGCTGCAGCAGCCCCCACGGGGAGGGGGAGCTGGGGAACAAGGGCAGTCCTCTGAGTAAGTCCCTACCAAATTCAGTCCATTTTTGTCAATTTCACGGTCATAGGATTTAAAAAAGCATAAATGTCATGATTTCAGCTATTTAAATCTGAATTTCACAGGGTTGTAATTTTGGGGATCCTGATCCAAAAAGGAGTGTTGTGTATGTGTGTGTGGGGGGGGAGGGGAGGTCACACGATTATTATAGGGGGAGTTACAGTACTGCTGTAGACTGGTGGCAGCTGGAGACTGGTGGCAGTTGGCTGGGAGACCAGCTCTGAAGGCAGCGCTGCCGCCAGCAGCAACACAGAAGTAAGGCTGGTATGGCATTGTATTGCCACCTTTACTTCTGCACTGCAGCCTGCAGAGCTGCGCCCTCTGTTAGCAGCTGCCACTCTCTGGCCGCCTGGCTCTGAAGGAAGTTGCACAGAAGTAAGGGTGGCATGGTATGGTATTGGCACCCTTACTTCTGTGCTGCTGTTGGCAGGACACTGCCTTCAGAGCTGGTTGCCCAGCCAACAGCTGCTGCTCTCTGATTGCCCAGCTCTGAAGGCAGTTAAGTAAGAGTGGCAATGCTGTGTACAACCCTGCAACTCCCTTTTGGGTCAGGACCCGCCATTTGAGAAACGCTGCTCTACCCCATGAAATCTGTACTGAGTAGGGTAAAAGCACACAAAAGATCAGACTTCACAGGGGGAGACAAGATTTCACGGTCTGGGATGCATTTTTCATGGGCATGAATTTGGTAGGGCCCTACCCATAAGGAAAGGAAGGAGAGCTGAGGCAGGCAGGGCGTGGGTGTCAGCACCCCGGGGATGGGATTGGGAGCGGAGACAGTGGGATGGGGGAAGCCTCCTGAGGCGGGGAGGTACAGCCCAGAAAACAAACAGCAGCGCCCAGGAACAAGGGAGCGGCACTAAAGAGAACAGATTGAACTGCTCCCGCCCTCGGCACCTAAAGATGACACACGCAAGAGACGCGGCTGATGACGCGCACAAGGCGACGCCCCCCCGGCAGAACAGTGACGCAGTTGTAATTCCCACAGCCAGCCGCGGTAACAACAGCGCTCGCACCAAGGGCCGCCCCTCCGAAGCTGGGCGGTGTCACCATCTCCGCTCCCCCCTTCCAATACCCCCGCCCGCCCCGCCATGGGGACCTTCCTCCGCAGGGGCCCCGTCCCTGGCGCCTGTCCCCGTTCCCCCTCCCTCCAAAGGGGGTTTGGCGCCCCGCTCCCCGCGCCGGGCCCGCCACTCACTGTCCAGATAGTGCTCCAGGTACATGGCTGTCGCCATCTTGTGTCCCGCTCCCTGCCGCGTTGTTACCCGGTCGTTCGGGCCCGCATGACAAGGGCCGCAGACCCGGCCTCATTCCATATTCAGGAGCTGCCGCCGCTGATTGGCCGCCCTGGAGACCGCCAGCTGTATATCAATAAGGAGGCGGGGCAACGGCATAGGCGCCAAAGAAGGAAGGGGTAGGTATCACCCAGGGCCTGGGAGGTGGTACCGCCATGCGCGCGCCACTAGCCTTCTCTCATGCAGACCCACCTTCCCTTCAGCCTTTTCTCCACCGTTGCCCTGGGCAGTACTAGCCCTGTAGCCCGCCCCGCCCCGCCTTTGGAAGTGACAGCCTCCCGTCTTCTCCAGCCCCGGGCAATGACAACCTGTAACTAGCCCCCAGCCTGGGGCAGTGACCGCCTCTAATCCCTCCCCCTCCGGAGCAGTGACAGCGTCTCCTCTCCCCACCCCGGGGGCAGTGACAGCCTCTCACACACCCACCCACAGCCCGGGACAGTGACACCGTCTAGGGCAACGTGGCCGCAACAGTGTCTCTCCCACAGTCCTCCGTCTAAGGACAGAGCCCCCGGCGCTAGGGGGGCTTCTGCGTAGCTGCCGACAGGCAGGTGCTCTAGGCTATAAACGCTGCGTCGCCCCCCCCCACTCCCCCCGTGCAGTCTTGCCCCCCCGCGGGGCTAGATAGATGGGGTGGAGCAGCGGGCGGAGCTCCGCCTTGGCGGACTTGGAGGCCTGCGACAGCCCATGTTGTCCAAACTGTCCCTGTGCGGCTCTCTAGGGCTCGCCGGAAGCGGGATGCTCCCCCTTCGCGCGCCTGTGTCGGCGGGAGTGGTAACGGTTGTGGCTCGGGCCGCTACGACCATGGCCTGCAGACGCGGGGCGCTGGTGGTGCTGGAGGGGATGGACCGGACAGGGAAGACCACGCAGAGCCGGAGGCTGGTGGAAGCGCTGCGGGCATCTGGGCACCTCGCCGAGCTCCTGCGATTCCCGGGTATGGGGGAGCCTGGCCCTTCCCCCCCTTTTCCTGCGCGCCCCCCGCGATCTGCCGCCCTCAGCCCTCGTGACATGGACGGGGTTGGGAGGCCCCGCTAACCCTGGGGTGGTCTGGTGCCATCGTTACCCCTGTGACTTGGAAGGGAGGGGAGGTGGGGGTTACCACCCACCTCCGTGATATGGGAGGCACTACAAGTGGGTGGACACCGCCAATCCAAGTAACATGAAAGGGAAGTGGGGGCAACGTTGACCCCTGTAATGGGGGGAATACTGCCAAGACCCGTGACATGGAGGGGAGGGTGGGGTACGGTTACCACTTTGACATAGGAGGGTGCGGTACAGTTACCGCCATAACAGGGGTCACCGCCAACCCCAGTGACATGGATGGGGGAGATACCACTAACCCCACTGACGGGAGTGGGGAAGTTGGGGGAGGCATTAGCAACGTTAACTCCACTAATGTAGGGTTGGGAAGCCCCATTTAGCACACTAACAAGGGGTGGGGGGCCCTGAGGGGTGCACACCAATGTCTGGTGATTGCTGTGGCTTTCCAGTAAGCAGTGTTCCCCAAAGTTTGAAAGCTAGACTTCCGTTCAGGAAAATAAAACCAATGGTGCTGTATCTTGCCCCCCTTTTTATGCCTACCATGTCTAGTCATCTTAAAGGTATACTTTTTCTGTACCCATTCACACTCTTGGCTAGTGTTTGCTTTGTCCTGGGGCATGTTCCCCCTCCACTTGGGGAGAGGCTACTGAAAACATTGGGGGAATGTAACACCACTACCTTTAGCTGCATTCTCAGCTGTGGTGTTGCATGGTCCCTTGACTGTCACAGTGAATCCTTTGGGGTGGGAATGTATTGCCGCACTAGAAAGGCCAGTTCACATGGCTTTTCTGTCATGTTTCCCTATATTTAGTGCATTTACTCCTCTCTGTCCCTTTTATATTTACTCTGCCATTGAGGTTGTGCTTCCCATATTATGGCACCTCCTGGTTTTTGGTTTGTTTACATTGCAACTTGAACATTCTCTTTGCGTAGCAATTTTAAAAAATTGAACACTTGGATTTTCAGAACAGCTGCATGTATGTCCAAGCGTGACTGGTTTTAGTTTTGAGTTTAAAATATTTGTTTTATGGAATTTGTACATTGAGTAAATCTTAAGTCATATTGCACAGTAACTGAAGCAAGAGACTGCATAACTCACCAGATTTGTTCTTGTACTCTTTTTTACAGACAGAACAACAGAAATTGGGCGGTTAATTAGCTCCTACTTGGAGAACAAGAGCAATTTGGAAGACCACACAGTGCATCTGCTTTTCTCTGCTAACCGCTGGGAACAAGTGTAAATATAATTCTTTTTGAGTTTTAAAGTAATGTGCACAGCTTTGAATCCTGAGTATTACCTGCACACATTAGGGCACCCACCTTAACCCAGTTCCTAGAGCTTAAGGCATAACTTGGTTGATTTAGGCAGCCCCATTCTCAATTTGACCCTGCTTCTGAAAAAAAATATTTTATCCATGATTCCTGATTTCCTATGCAGGTCAGGATTGGTCTTGTGATAAATGCTTTCATTGTTTCCCCTGTATATGATGATAGTTGAGTTCAATTTTCGATTTCCAAAGCATCCCTGGGAAGCCACTGCTTTCCAAGCACACATACCATTGCACCTGTGTGAATTAACATTGTGGGGCATGTTTGTTTTCCAGATCTCCCCATTATTGCCCCTACAATGGGATGCCCCCATTTGTCATACTGTAGTTGAGCTACTACCTCAGGGGAAGTCCAAGGAGGTGGGCACCACTATTGGGGTGGCACCAATGATACAGGGTCCATTATGAGAGTTACAGGAGCCCTGTCAGTCAATTCCTCTTGCCTTTCTAACTGGACAACCCTGTACAATAACTCACTGGTGGGCTTCCCATCCCATTTCTCTTTTGGTTCTCATGACATCATGAGTTTCCTCTATGCCTTCATTCTCAGTGCCATATATCCTCTATTCTGCATCTGATACCCATATCCATTTCTTCCTTTTGCTCCTCTGCTGTCTCTTGCACCTCTCTGTTCTCTTCCTCTAACATGCCATTGTGCATTGGGCCCCTTTTCCCCTGGTTCCTCTTGGAGATCTGGGGGCCTGTTGTTGGCAAAAGTTACCACCTGGATAGGTTCCATTCTCCTGTCAATTCTTGTTTCCAATTGTCCCAGCGTGTCTTGAAAAACTATAGCTGCTCAAAAAATGTCCTGTTTTAACTCGGGATATCCACTAGCTGGATCTATGGGTCCTGAATTTACCTTTATTTTTGAATTCAAACCCTCTAACAATGCAGTCTTAAAAGCTAAAGCGTTGAAATCCGGTTGGGTTCCAGTTACTATTGGCACAACCCCGGCAGTTATGGCCAGTATCTCCTTTTTAATGACATATGTCATAAATATAAAGGGAAGGGTAACCACCTTTCTGTATACAGTGCTATAAAAATCCCTCCTGGCCAGAGGCAAAACCCTTTCGCCTGTAAAGGGTTAAGAAGCTAAGGTAACCTTGCTGGTACCTGACCCAAAATAACCAATAATGGGACAAGATGCTTTCAAATCTGGAGGAGGGTGGAACAAAGGGTTCTGTCTGTGTGATGCTTTTGCCGGGAACAGATCAGGAATGCAAGCCTTACAACTCCTGTAAAGTTAGTAAGTAATCTAGCTAGAAATGCGTTAGATTTTCTTTTGTTTAATGGCTGGTAAAGTAAGCTCTGCTGAATGGAATGTATATTCCTGTTTTTGTGTCTTTTTGTAACTTAAGGTTTTGCCTAGAGGGATTCTCTATGTTTTAAATCTGATTACCCTGTAAGGTATTTACCATCCTGATTTTACAGAGGTGATTCTTTTACCTTTTCTTTAATTAAAATTTTTCTTTTAAAAACCTAATTCATTTTTCATTGTTCTTAAAATCCAAGGGTTTGGGTCTTTGTTCACCTGTACCAATTGGTGAGGATTATTATCAAGCCTTCCCCAGGAAAGGGGGTGTAGGGTTTGAGGGGGGATATTTTGGGGGAAGACGTCTCCAAGTGGTCTCTTTCCCTGTTCTTTGTTTAAAATGCTTGGTGGTGGCAGCATACTGTTCAAGAACAAGGCAAAGTTTGTACCTTGGGAAAGTTTTTAACCTAAACTGGTAAAAATAAGCTTAGGGGGTCTTTCATGCAGGTCCCCACATCTGTATCCTAAAATTCAGAGTGGGGAAGGAACCTTGACATGGTGGCAGAGCGGTGGGATCATTTTGAACCAGAAGCACAGTAGGATTTTTTTTTTCTCCCCCTTTTGACTGCTTGAAAGCAGGTTTTAAGCTAAAAACAGTTAGTTTATTCTGTCTCTTTGCCTGGGGACAGAGCATCTCCATAACAAAAGAATTTTTCTGTAGGCTGAGAACTGCTATCAGAGACAAAAGGTATCAGGTTACAGCACAGAAAAATTTTACAAGCCAAGTTTTTTTTTCTTTCTAACTCTTGGGAATAGCTAGGTTAAAAGCAGAGGGCCTAGGATGACCAAAAGCAAGACCAAACAGAGACTGAAGTTAGCTAGACTGGAAGCCAAAAAAAAAAAAAAAATCGAGGCAGCAAAAAAGGCAGAAAAAGCCCAGGAGGCTATTCACAAAAAAGCTGAGCAGCTACCCATACCTGGTCACTGCTTATCCGGGCCCGAGCCTTACAGAAACTCCTCGTGTAACCTCGTAGTTATGTTCCTGAAAAATGTGAATTTAAGCGAAATGATGTTAAGCGAATCCAATTTCCCCATAAGAATTAATGTAAATGGGGAGTGGAGGGGGGTTAGGTTGCAGGGAAATTTTTTTCACCAGACAGAAGACTATATTATATATACATTAAATTGTTTGTTTAAAACTTATACTGTGTGTATATGTATGTGTATATACACATACATATACACACAGTATAAGTTAAACAAACTGTACACAGCGATGATGATTGTGAAGCTTGGTTGAGGTGGTGAAGTCAGAGGGTGGAAGAGAGTGGGATATTTCCCAGGGAATGCCTTACTGCTAAATGATGAACTAGCTTTTGGCTGAGTCCTCAAAGGTTAACCTATTGTTGTTAATGTAGTCTCACACTCTACAAGGCAACACAAATGAAGGGAAGGGAGACAGCATGGCAGACAGAGACACACACACTGTGTGTGAGAGATAGAGATATGCATTGCCCCTTTAAGTAGGCTGACTCCAATCTAAGTACACTGCCTTGTTAAGTAGATCAGCAAGTTGAGACAGCAGCTGCTCCCAGGAAGTTCCCTCCATTCTGAGCCCTGTTGTGTCATTTCCCCCCCCCCCCCGCACAATAGAGATGGGGTAAGTAGGGGGGAAGGGGACACCCTGACATTAGTCCCCTTCTCTCCCCCCTTCACAGCAAGCAGGAGACTTCCAAGAGCAGCTCCAAGGCAAAGGGCAGGAGCAGCACATGGCAGTGTGGGGGAGGGACAGCTGAACTGCCAGTAACTGATAGCCTGCTGGGTGGTTGCTGCACAGGGAACTTAGAGGAGTGTGGAGTTGATGGGGGGGTGCCGGTCCACCCTGATTCCAAGCCCGCACCAGCTAGCTCCAAAGGGCTGCTCTTCCTGCAAGCAGTGGACAAAGCAGATGGCTGCCAAACGACTTTATAAGGGAGCATTACACAACTTTAAACGAGCACGTTCTCTCATTGATCAGCAACGTAACAATGTTAACTGGGATGACTTTAAGTGAGGAGTTACTGTATTTTCTTAGAGCACTGTTCTGACAGCTGCCTGAGCATCCCCCAGTTTCATTTGCAATGTAGATATTTCTCCATTCAGGTTTTCTACTTTCAGTTTTAAATGTTCACACTCTCCTGTTTTTGCCTATAGAGCTGTTGCATTCTGTAATGCTGAAGCTGCACTGGTACACCACAATGCCTTATACTGAGCCAAATTATCCTTAACTATATCCAACTCCAATTTGTAATCCTCCAGTTGTCTTTCCTGGAGTGCTACCAGGCTGGAGAGATTAGTGACAGCTTTCCATAATGCCTGTACTACTGCTGCTGCTGCTTTGTTAGCCTTTTTTCTTTGGTTTTGGTTTCATGCATTTACAGAATGCTTTAAACTAGGGCTGTCAAATTAATCACAATTAATCGTGCGATTAAACAATAATAGAATGTCATTTACTTAAATATTTCTGGATGTTTTCTACATTTTCAAATATATTGATTTCAGTTACAACACAGAATACAAAGTGTATAGTGCTCACTTTATTTTTGACTACAAGTATTTGCACTGTAAAAAAACCAAAATATATAGTATTTTTCAATTCATCTAATACCAGTACTATAGTGCAATCTCTTTATCATGAAAGTTGAACCTACAAATATAGAATTATGTACAAAAAAAGCCTGCATTCAAAAATAAAAGGTAAAACTTTAGAGCCTATAAGTCCATTCAGTCATACTTCTTGTTCAGCCAATCGCTCAGACAAACGAGTTTGTTTACATTTGCAGAAGATAATGCTGCCTGCTTCTTGTTTACAGTGTCACCTGAAAGTGAGAATGGCACTGTTGTAGCCGTTGTTGCAAGATATTTATATGCCAAATGCACTTAAGATTCATGTCCCTTAATGCTTCAACCACCATTCCAGAGGACGTGCGTCCATGCTGATGACAGGTTCTTCTTGATAACAATCCAAAGCAGTGCGGGCCGACGCGTGTTCATTTATATCATCTGAGTCAGATGCTACCAGCAGAAGGTTTATTTTCTTTTTTGATGGGTTCTGTAGTTTCTGCATCAGAGTGTTGCTCTTTTAAGACTTCTAAAGCATGCTTCACATCTCATCCCTCACAGATTTTTGGAAAGCTCTTCAGATTCATAAATCTTGGGTCAAGTGCTGTAGCTATCTTTAGAAATTTCACATTGGTATCTTCTTTTGCATTTTGTCAAATTTGCAGTGAAAGTGTTTGTAAAGTGAACAACATGTGGTGGGTCATCATCCAAGACTGCTCTAACATGAAATATATGGCAGAATGTGGGTAAAACGGAGCAGGAAACACACAATTCTTCCCCAAGGAGTTAAGTCACAAATTTAATTAATGCATTTTTTTTTAATAAGCGTCATCAGCATGGAAGTATGTCCTCTGGAACGATGGCCGAAGCAGGAAGAGGCATACGAATCTTTAGCGCATCTTGCACGTAAATATCTTGCAATGCCAGCTACAGCAGTGCAGTGTGACAGCCTGTTCTCACTTTCAGGTGATGTAATTTAGAAGTGGGCAGCATTATCTCCCGTAAATGTAAACAAACTTGTTTGTCTTTGCAATTGGCTGCACAAGAAGTAGGACTAAGTGGACTTGTAGTTTTACATTGTTTTGTTTTTGAGTGCAGTTATGTAACAAAAAAACGTACATTTGTAAGTTGCACTTTCATGATAAAAGTATTTCACTACAGTACTTGTATGAGGTGCATTGAAAAATACAATATCTTTTGTTTTTTATAATGCAAATATTTGAAATAAAAATAATATAATGTGAGCACTGTGTATAATGTGAGCACTGTACACTTGTATTGTGTTGTAAATGAAATCGATATATTTGAAAATGTAGAAAAACATTAAACATTTTTAATGTCAGTTGGTATTCTATTGTTTAACAGTGCAATTAATCACAATTAATTTTTTTAGTTAATCATGTGAGTTAACTGTGATTAATCAACAGCCCTGCTTTAAACCCCCTTACAAGCAGACTCAAGGATATTCCCCCCCCCCCCCCCCCCCCCGGAAAGAATCTTGTCCCCATGGGCACGGACCTTGTTCTGCTACCCATTTACCAAGGAAGGTGGGCTCTTCAGCTAACCCTCACCCCTCCTGCTCCTTTTCTTTTGCTTTGTTCCCTCCTGAAGCTTCAGAATGGTCATTCTGTCAAGTAGGTAGCGACCCTTATTGTTAAAATGCACAGGTATTCTGCTGCTATTACTTTTCTACAATTATTCGCTGTGTGAAGCTCTATCAGTTCAGTCCAAATGACAATAGGATGCCTGTATTCTCCACCAAATTTGTTACCTGCACACTCTAGGGCACTCACCTTCACCCAGTTCCTAGGGCTCAAGGCATAATCCGGTTGATTTAGGCATCTCCATCCTTTCCCAGTTCTTAGGGCTCCAGGCAAAAGACACCTACCTTTAGACAGTTCCTAGGGCTCAGGGCCACCCATACCCAATTCGTAGGGCTCAGGGCATACTCTTCTGTGTGTTTGCGTCCTCTTTTATCAGTGAAAGAACCTTACACAGTAATATCCTTAACCTCTGTTTATTAACAATCACCAAAACAGAATGCACATGCTAAGAATACAATGCACAGCACTCCCAAGAAGTCTCCTTCTTTTCCTGATGGCCAGTCAGGATCAGGTCATCCGGAGACTCCAGCTTCTGCATGGTGTGATTGGCAGGCTGTTGAGATCTTGCAGGTCTGATCTTGGGGCTGTGTCCTGGAGTTGGTTCCAAAGAACTTTCTTTTGGACCCCAGTTTATATAGTGAAACTTGAGTCCTGCTTAGCTGTGCCTTAACCAATCATTTTAAACTAAAGTACTACAAAACTGTATCTTTCACCAATCCTAGACCATTATGAAAATATCTTTAACCAATCACACCCCACCACCATAGTTGATTTACTTCTAGCAAAATTAGTTAGAAACCTGTTTTCTATCTGTTATATATCTGTTATATAAATAATAGAGATAAACAATAGAGAAGTAGGGATCATGAAGGCAAAACAATAAAGAAATAGAGATTTCATACCCAAACTGTTGATAAGTGATTCCTTGCCAGACAGAATGCTGTCAAACAAAATTTTCTTTAAACATCTTAAGAGATTCCTTGGTGGGTACTAGTAGTAGGGGTGCCTTCTTAACAGTCCAATATTACATTGTTTTGATATAACTTAAAAGGAAGGTGAGGATGTGACTTTCTGCTTCTTGGCTGCTCTCCTTACATGGCTGCAGAAAAAGGCCTCAGACCTTTTAGAAGGTTTTAGAAGACTCCATCACACAGTGGATTAACATGTTACCTTGGTAATCTGTTGAAATCTTAGTTAAAAGCCAACTATAGGTGAAAGTGAATTTGGTAGTCTCCTCCTCCTACCACTTCTGTGTGTATCACAGAGTCATCTCCCACTATAATCTGATTTGCATTCTTTTCTTAAGAGCAGCCTGGAACAGAATTGAGAGTATTTTAGGTTAGGATTGAGGTGTACTGAAACATCTGCTAGCATCATCTTGAATTAGGCTAGAACTAGAAATCCATCACTTTATGAGCACTAAATTAATTAATGCTAAAATTAAAAAAGACATCATGCTTTTCCTAATGTTGTAACTGAAGGCACAGAGACTGATGTGGAGCTTTTCTCCAGCTCTGAATTTGCCATACCAACAAGACTGATTCAGATTTCTTACACAGGTAGTCTTAATCTTGGGTTCACGTGATTTCTTGATTTGTAGTTTATGTATATAGCCCTCTAAACTATGGGGATAACTTGCCTGTCTTCTGACCAGAGCATCTGTTCTGAATCCCTGATCTAGTCTATTAATCTTTTGGGGCGGCCAGATGCCTGTCTATGGTGTGGGAATATTTCTTCAATGTTACCAGGTCTGTTATTGTATTTAGTCTGCCTGTTCTTAAGCAGAGGGAACAGCAACAATCCCAGGGTGAATTGAGCTCAGAGAAAAGGACTGAGTGAGTAAATGTGATTCTATGGCAGCCACAGAGAACCACAGCTTCTCCCAGTGGAGCTTGGCATAAGTGGCATGGTTGTAAGGAGCGAGGGCATGGATTCTGTGTTTTTCATAAATTAAAAAATGGCATTTCCCTTCTAAATCCTGTATTATGCAACTGTCCTGTATGATGATAAAATTCATGGTTAACAACATTCAACATGATTCTGACCAGTCCCTAGGACTTCTGATTGAGTCATACTCCCTGAACTTTAATCAAGGGAAATTGTGATTAAAACTTCTGAGTGATTTAAGAGAGGTGGGAGTGGCCCAGGGACAGCTTTCTACTTCAACATTCATATATAAGAAGAATATGTAAGAACTGCTCATTTGAGAGCAGTACACTGCTCAGCCACCTAACAAATGCTATTGTAAGCTTATGACTTGATGCTGAGCCTCTCTCATTAGAACTTCAGTGAGAGCAGCAGGTGCTTAACACCTCTCTGGAACAAACTCCCCCAGGCTAAAACGTCCAAAATTTGGTGCCTACATTTGCACTGAAATAAGGCCCCACGGCTGCAATGAGCTCTATGCAGGCAGACACTGGCACTTGTGTGGAGGCCCGTTGATTGCAGTGGGTCTCTGGGCATACATGGGGTCCACCAATGGAGAGCTTGTTACAGGATCTGGCCTGATTTTCTATGTGCTGAGGCCCCTTAATTCCCCTTGAAATTAATGTAGTGTGAGAACTCTCAGGATCAGCCCCCATATCTGCTTCCTGGCATCAGAGGGTAAAACATTTTTAGTCCCTGCTCTCACATGGATCCGATTGCAGAATTGAGCCCTTAGAGTGCAGTCTCATTAAATCTCTTGCTGCTGAGATGCTCTTAAAGAACTGGTGTTCTTCCCTTCATTTTTCAAGTTAAGCTTCAGCTCTCTTGCTTTTTGAGGAAGAATGCACTACGCTATTTATTACAGAGAGTGGGTACTGCCTTTAATATGATCTCCTATTGACAGTTCATCCTGGATGCTACTCCTTTTATGCAATAAGTGGTAGAATGATGTAGGGTTTTAGCCAAACCAGACTTTTCAAATATAATGGTTTAAATTTGTGAAAAGTTGTGCTGTTAGCTCGAAATCTGTAAAATAGAAAATATATTTCACTTTTTAAATGCTGCATTTTCCAAAGGCTTTTCTGATCCTGCTGAGGCTGGTGGTAGCTCATTCTTATCTAATGCCAAGCAGATTGAGAACATGCCAGAATTCTCAGCATTGATGAGTGAGTCTTGACACATTATTGTCCATTTTGGGTGAAGTTCAAGTGATTTCTTGCCCAGGAGACACACAGTCCTGTATTGTGTCTGCTACACTAAATAGAAAAATTGAACTAAACCACTTGTTTGGTCCCAATTCTGTGGATACTTTCAGCTTGGCTCTGACTCTATCCATAGGTCATTTAACTGGATAAACTAGTGCTCTGCATTGCCATGCAGGAGACTTGGGGTTGTGCCTCTGGAACTTGCTTTTTACACTGGGCGATGGGAGGTTATTTGTTCAGGCCCTAATAAAGGGCAGGATGAAAGTAGCATTGTTTCAGGCAGCAGCAGCCACAGCAAGCACCCTTCTTACAGAACTGTCTGTCTCTGAAAAGAGTCCCATCCATTCCTCCTTGGCTGGAAGGATAGTGATGCAACAAGGTTGGAGGAGATTTTCAGAGCGTTGAGAGAGCTTAAAAACAAAAATCACACTTCGACTGATAAACTGCTATAACCCCTACAGTTGCTAGAGATCACTATAGCGAAGTGCATCAACTTATTGAAAAGAGCCCACCTACTGTGTCCTCTGTGTTGAATTGTTTACATTTCTGCCTGGGTACAATGGAGTGTAATGTGCCTCTTCTTTTTGTTATTGTTCAGACCGTTGATTAAAGAGAAGTTAAATCAAGGCATCACTCTAGTGGTGGACAGATACGCCTTTTCTGGGGTGGCCTTCACAGGTGCTAAAGAGGTGAGTGAATGAACAGAAAGGTAGTGTCTGTGTCTAATTGGCAAGGCACTGTAAAAATGATAAAAAAAAAGAAATTAGTATTTTTCAGTTCACTTCATACAAGTACTGTAGTGCAATCTCTATCCTGAAAGTGCAACTTACAAATGCAGATTTTTTTTTTATATAACTGCACTCAAAAACAAAACAATATAAAACTTTAGAGCCTACATGTGCACTCAGTGCTACTACTTGTTCAGCCAATCGCTCAAACAAACAAGTTTTGTTACAGTTGCAGGAGATAATGGTGCCTGCTTCTTATTTACACTGTTACCTGAAAGTGTGAACAGGTGTTCGCATGGCATTTTGTAGCCAGTGTTGCAAGGTATTTAAGTGCCAGATATGCTAAACATTCATATGCCCCATCATGCTTCAGCCACCATTCCATGCTGATGATGTTCGTTTAAAAAAAAAAATGTGTTAATTAAATTTGTGACACAATTCTCCCCAAAGGAGTTCAATGTCCCCTGCTCTGTTTTATCTGCATTCTGCCATATATTTCATATTATAGCAGTCTCGGATGATGACCCAGCACATGTTGTTTGATTTACGAACAGTCATTGCAGATTTGACAAAATGCAAAGAAGGCACCAATGTGAGATTTCTAAAACAGCTACAGCACTTTATCCAAAGTTTAGAATCTGAAGTGCCGTCCAAAATCTGAGAGGGACGAAGTGTGGAGTATGCTTTCAGAAGTCTTAAAAGAGCAACATTCAGATGCAGAAATGACACAACCTGAACCACCAAAAAAGAAAATCAACCTTCTGCTGGTGGCATCTGACTCAGATGATGAAAATGAACATGCATCGGTCCTCTCTGCTTTGGATCATTATTGAGCAGAACCCATCATCAGCATGGATGCATATCCTCTGGAATGGTGGTTAAAGCATTAAGGGACATATGAATCTTTAGCGCATATGGCACGTAAATATCTTGCGACACCGGTTACAACAGTGCTAAGCAAACGCCTGTTTGCACTTTCAGGTGACACTGTAAACAAGAAGCGGACACCATTATCTCCTGCAAATGTAACCAGACTTGTTTGTTTGAGCGATTGGCTGAAGTAGGACTGAGTGGACTCGTAGGCGCTTGTCATAAAAATAAAGGGAAGGGTAAACACTTTTAAATTCCTCCTAGCCAGAGGAAAAACCCTTTCACCTGTAAAGGGTTAAGAAGCTAAGACAACCTCGCTGGCACCTGACCAAAATGACCAATGAGGAGACAAGATACTTTCACAGCTGGAGGGAGGGAAACAAAGGGTTCTCTCTGTCTGTGTTGTCTTTTGCTGGGACCAGAACAGGAATGCAGGTAAGAACTGCTGTAAAAGGTTAATAAGCAATCTAGTTAGATATGCATTAGATTCTGTTTTGTTTAAATGGCTGATAAAATAAGTTGTGCTGAATGGAATGTATATTCCTGTTTTTGTGTCTTTTTGTGACTTAAGGTTTTGCCTAGAGAGAGTCTCTGTTTTGAATCTGATTACCTTGTAAGGTATTTACCATCCTGATTTTACAGAGGTGATTCTTTTACTTTTTCTTTAATTAAAATTCTTCTTTTAAGAACCTGATTGCTTTTTCATTGTTCTTAAGATCCAAGAGTTTGGGTCTGTGTTCACCTGTACAAATTGGTAAGGATTTTTTATCAAGCCTTCCCCAGGAAAGGGAGTGTAAGGCTTGGGGGGATTTTGGGGGAAAGACGTTTCCAAGTGGGCTCTTTCCCTGTTATATTTGTTAGATGCTTGGTGATGGCAGCAATAAGGTCCAGGGACAAAAAGTATAATAGTTTGTACCTTGGGGAAGTTTTAACCTAAGCTGGTAAAAATAAGCTTAGGGGGTTTTTCATGCAGGTCCCCACATCTGTACCCTACTCGGGAAAACCTTGACAGCTCTAAAGTTTTACATTGTTTGATTTTTGAATGCAGTTATTTTTTGTACATAATTTGACATTTGTAAGTTCAACTTTCATGATAAAGAGATTGTACTACAGTACTTGTATTAGGTGAATTGAAAATACAGTTTCTTTTGTTTTTTACAGTGCAAATAGTTGTAATCAAAAATAAATATAAACTGAGCACTGTACACTTTGTATTCTGTGTAGTAATTGAAATCAGTATACACTGCACCCTCGCTAGAACGCAGGGTTCAGGATCCATGCGTCGGACCGCGTTAATGCAGGGACCGCATTACCGTGGATCCCAATTTAAATATTTAAATTTGGGATCCATCGCTGCAACCGCACTATATGCGAATCCACACTATAGTGATGTGCGTTCTAGTGAGGGTCCACTGTATTTGAAAGTGTAGAAAACATTTAAATAAATGGTATTCTATTGTTTACCAGTGTGATTAATCGCGATTAATTTTTTTAATTGTTCGACAGCCCTAATTTATGGTAATTACTACTCACTTCTGCTTAGAAGAGTTGTTCATTCAAGACCTTCATCTGCTCTGTTAGCCCAGAGAAATTGGAGGCTATTTAAGAATTTGCCTCCAGCCCTGAAATTTTCAAGGAGACTAATGAAAGGATTGATATTTGTGAGGGGCAAAAGCTTTGTAGGTTTAACTCAGGGATCAGCAACCTTTGGCCCACGACCCACCATAAGTCCCCTGGCAGGCCGGCCAGTTTGTTTACCTGCCGCGTCCATAG
Organism: Dermochelys coriacea; assembly: GCF_009764565.3. Taxonomy (NCBI): domain Eukaryota; kingdom Metazoa; phylum Chordata; order Testudines; family Dermochelyidae; genus Dermochelys; species Dermochelys coriacea. Next base: position 56,084,821 of record NC_050076.1, read on the forward strand.
GTTCGGCCGATCACAGCTCCCACTGACCGCGGTTTCCCACTCCAGGCCAATGCAGGCTGCGGGAAGTGGCGCGGGCTGAGGGATGTACTGGCTGCTGCTTCCCACAGATCCCATTGGCCTGGAGTGGTGAACCGCAGTCAGTGGGAGCTGCGATCAGCCGAATCTGTGGATGCGACAGGTAAACAAACTGGCCTGGCCCGTCAGGAGGCAAAGGTTGCCGATACCTGGTTTAACTAATTGACTTTCTACCATCTTTAGCAACTCATAGATTTCAAGGCCAGAATGGACCATTGTGATCAGCTAGTCTGACCTCCTGTACATCACAGAACTTCACCCACCCACTCCTATAATCGAACCATAATGTCGGGCTGAGGTACTGAAATTTTCAAATCATGATTTAAAGACTTCAAGTTACAGAGAATCCACCATTTACTCTAGTTTACACCTGCAAGTCACCTGTGACCCATGCTTCAAAGGAAGGTGAAAAATCCCCAGAGTCTCTGCCAATCTGGCCTGGGGGGAAATTCTTTCCTGACCCCAAACATGGCAATCAGAACCTGAGCATGTGGGTAAGATCCACCAGCCAGACTCTTGAGAAAGAATTCACTGTAGTAACTCAGGTTTCAGAGTAGCAGCCGTGTTAGTCTGTATTCGCAAAAAGAAAAGGAGTACTTTGTAGCTCATGAAAGCTTATGCTCAAATAAATTTGTTAGTCTCTAAGGTGCCACAAGTACTCCTTTTCTTTTTGTAGTAACTCAGAGCCCTTCCTATCTAGTAGTGTCCCATCTCCAGCCTTGGGAGATATTTGCTACTAGTAGTCGCAGAACAGCTACGTGCCATTATAGGCAACCTCAACATACCACTCCTTCCATAAACTTATCAAGTTCAGTGTTGACACCAGTTAGGATTTTTGCCCCCACTGCTCCTCTTGGAAGGCTGTTCCAGAATGTCACTCCTCTGATGGTTAGAAACCTTCGCATATTTCAAGCCTAAACTTGTTGATTGCCAGTTTATAGCCACGTATTCTTGTGTCCACATTGGCCTTTAACTTAAATAACTCTTCTCCCTTCCTGTTGTTTATCCCTCTGATGGATTTATAGAGAGCAATCATATCTCCCCTCAACCTTCTTTTAGTTAGGCTAAACAAGCCAACCTCCTTAAGTCTCTGTAAGGTATGTTCTCCATTCTTCTGATTACCCTAGTAGCCCATCTCTCTACCTGTTCCAGTTTGAATTCATCTTTCTTACACATGGGAGACCAGAATTGCACACAGTATTCTAGATGAGGTCTCACCGGTGCCTTGTATAATGGTACTAACACTGCCTATCTCTACTGGAAATGCTTTGCCTGATGCATTAGCTTTTTTCACAGCCGTATCACATTGGCTGCTCATAGTCATCCTTTGATCAACTAATACACAAAGACCTTTCTCCTGCTCCTGTTGCTTCCAATTGATAAGTCGCCAGCTTACAGCAAAAATTCTTATTGATAGTTGCAAAGTGCATGACTTTGCACTATTAAATTTCATCCCATTTCTATTACTACAGTTTTCAGGATCATCCAATTCTTCTTGTATGATAATTCAGTCCTCTTCTATATTGGCAATATCTCTCAACTTTTGTGTCATCTGGAAATTTTATTACAACACTCCCACTTTTTGTGCCATGGTCGTGAATGAAAATGTTAAATAAGATTGGTCCCAGGACCCATCCCTGAGGAACTCCATTAGTAACCTCCCTCCAGTCTGACCATTCACCTGTCAGCATAACGCGTTGTAGTCTCTGCTTTAACCAGTTCCTTATCCACCTTTAGATTCTTGTATTAATCCCCATCTTCTCTAATGTAACTAATAATTTCCCATGTGGAACTGTATCAAATAGCTTACTGAAGTGGTAGATTACATGTCCTTTGTCTAAAAAAATTCAGTTATCTTAAAGAAGGATCAGGTTGGTCTGGCATGATCTAGCTTTTGTAAAAACATATTGTGTTTTATCCCAGTTACCATTTACGTCTATGTCCTTAACTACTTACTCTTTTCAAATTTGTTCCAAGACCTTGTGTACAATTGAGGTCAAACTAACAGGCCTGTAATTTCTTGGATCGCTTTTTTTTCCCCTTTCTTAAAAATAAGTACTATATTAGCAAAGATGGTCTAAAAGATGTTCTCTGGCTAGATCAGTGAACATGGCAAGCCATGAATTTTCTAACACTGTCTGCCTGGGAATAGAAATACCGTTTTGGTAAAGGTTTCAGAGTGGAAAAGAGTGCTTTCATGAAAAAGCAGCTATTTGTTCGATAGAACTACCTGGGCCTTTTTAATGTCTATGTAATTATTTGAAAAAGTGACTGCGCGTTTAAGTGTCTGTGATCTCATTTGCCGAGGTGCTGAGCACCTGTAGTTCATGTTGACTTCAGTAACAGCTACAGGTGCACAGCACCTCTGATGATGAGGCCATAAGTATTTGGGGTGTTTTTTCTAGTACACATAAACTGGGCTATTCTCAGCTGGTGTAAATTGGCATAGCTCCTTTGAAGTCAATGGAGCTACGTTGATTTACACCAAATGAGAATCTGGTCCACTTGTTAGTAGTACTTCTTCAGGGGCTGTTCATTTTCCCCAAGTCCTTTTCCTTCTGGTCTCTTGTTGATCTGCTTTTTCTCATTTTCATAGATTTTTCTTCCATCTCCAATTTATTTCTCCTTCTCACTTTGGACAGAATTTCTCGTTGGATTGGTGCAAACAGCCTGATGTAGGGCTTCCAAAGCCAGATTTGATCCTATTTCTTCAGTTGAGCACGTTGGAGGCAGCAAAACGAGGGGACTTCGGAAACGAACGCTATGAGAACAGCTCCTTCCAGGAGAAAGTTCTACAGAACTACTACCATATGATAAAGGACAAGACTTTAAACTGGAAGGTAAGGGAATAACCTTTCAGGAAGGCTCTAGATGGGCCAAGGAATTAAAACTAAACTTCTCAAGATTTTATCCTTCGGAGCCGCCTTCAAGGAAAAATTGTTCTATAACGTAAAGGGTTTTCTAATCCTTGAAATTAAACATTGAAGACAAAACTGCTACAGTGTAGCACAGTCACAGGGAGATGCCATCTTGATCTTCTCATGTAGTTAGGATGCAGGAATTGCAACTCACCATTTGAATGACTGGAACAATAAGCTATCAAGCTTGATATAAAACTAGGTCAAGAAAGTAAGTGATCATTTCAGCAGATATTAAACTACTGTTAAATTTTGTATTTTTTTAAAATGTGGTTAATTATATACAACTGCCTTGAAAACCTGACTTCCCATTCATTCAGATGGTGACCTGCATTTTCTTGGTCTGCATCTACTGGTCAGCTAGAGTTCGTCTCAAGTATCAACAAAATGTCAGTTTTTGCAGAACAACAACTCTGAGCACTGAACAGAGCCTGAAATAGCGTTAAGTGTTCCTAAAATGGTTTTGAAAATCCGTCTGTATATTCTTATAAAGTCAATATGTAAGCTGTTAAAGGTATTACAGTGATCACTGGATAGAATAATATCAGCCACTCACAGAGAACTGTTCACAGTCAAGTGTAGATTTAAAAGCAGGTTGAATACTTTCAAATAATAAATACATTGAGGAAATTGCAATCTGTTGGTGAATGAGGAGAAAACAAGGCTGGATAAACTATTGTGAATTGTTCACTCAGCTCAACTCTAAACCCATCTGTTAACTGTGGTTTTAGTGATCTGAGAATTTTTTTACCTGCCAGTTTCCATCTCTACCTTGTGCGTTCCAGGATTAGGTCATTTATAAAGAAACAAAATCAGTATCTCTTGTAACTATTCATCCATCAAGTGCTAACTTCATTCTGCTCATTGTCTAAGTAGTCTAAAGCCATGGAAATGTGTTGACCTTACCAGTTACCATAGATTTGTAGCAATGAGTGAGCAGCAATTTGAGCAAAAAGTCATCAGATTGTCTTTTAAAACTCAACTGTTTTGCTCCAAATTGCAAAAACGCCATAATTTCCTGTCTTAATGGTGGTCTGGAATGTCTGTTTAATAGATACTAGCACATTGGTGTTTCACTTTGACAGTAGGTCCTTTATTTGACCACCCTTCTTTATAGAAATCAGAGTTAAACAGATGAAGTCCTAACAGAGTCTCATGCAACAGGGGCGGTGCATTGGAAGATAGGCTAAGCTAGACTGGTGTGTCCCAGTTTCTCCAACTCTAGAATGGGGATATTATTTTTATACCTTACAGGGGTATGATGAGGCTTAATTCATTAATGTTTCAAGATCCTCACTTAGATAGCACTATACAAGTGCAGCATATTATTTCTGTTGAATTCAGCTCTTCACGTTTCGGAAAACAGCTGGAGAGTACATATCCGCAACCCACATCTCCAGCAAGAGTAAAACTTTTGCACACCCAGTGAAAGATTAACATTTTGTCCAAGTAATAGTCAAATTTGTATCCTCTAGGAGATTTCTTTAGAGCTGGGGATGTAAAATACCTTAGGTCCGATGCCTAATAGCCTCTGTCACTAACAAATCCTGTTCATGTCTGTGTTTTCCCTCATGCCACTCCACACTTATTAGGTGTTCTTCCCTGCATTCAATTTCTGTCTCTTCCAATTCCAGGACAGAAATTGTGCACAAGAGGTAAAATTCAACATTCTTCACTATTCTCCTCGATTCATGAGTTTGGAATAGAGATAGCTGATGTAAAAGGTTTAATATAGTGGGGAAAGGATGGAAATAAGTCCAAGACAGTCAGTGGCATCCCCTTTCTAAACACTTTACTGTCTTATTTTCTCCTCTAATGAAAGTGTTGGGTACTGAGAAATGTTTTAAATGCAATGCTTTTATTTTGGAAACAGACAATTGATGCTTCGAAGAGCATTGAAGAGTTGCATAATGAAATTAAGTCTTTCACTGAGGAGGCCATGCAGGAGGTTCAGAATAAGCCCATAGGAGAACTCTGGAACTAGAATTGGCTCTTATTCCACCCTCTTCCTGCAGCATATTCTGCTCCAGATCTGATTGAAGGGAAACTGGCATCTCTCAGATCTTCCTCAGACAGACTCCTTCACCTTTAATAGCTGCAGTTTAGATCACAGAGAATTGTTTTTATAGACCAAAAATACCTTGGAGACCTCTGGTTTTATTTAACTCCTCTGTAAATTGGATCTTACAAGCCATCTTCCTGATGTATTTTATAAATGCAGACTTTTTTGTAAATCTTCCTATAATCCAGGCACAAGCCTTGTGCTGGAGCAATGACAAAATGTATAAAACTGGAGCTGTTGGCTAATTACCAGGCTGAGTTATGGTAGTGGAAGGAGGAGCAGGGGGGAGGGATAGGATTGTGAATTAAGAGAAGGGCAAAGGGGTTTTTTTTACATTTGTACTTAGAGAACTGTCATTTTTCACAATCTTATACCTGTGGGACTTCCCTTCCCATAATTTATTTAACATACTAACTCAAACTCTTAATTCGTGGAAGTCTTGCTAATAAATTAGTGCCTTTTATTTTAGTGTCCTTTTTTGCGGCAGCACCAAATATTTATTTAAATAAACTGGTTTGAAATCACTTTTGGAAGAGTATCAACCCAAGGCTGTACTCTTCCTTAGCGGGAGGGTGATCCAGTGTTTCAAACACCAGTCTGGGATGTGGGAGACCTAGGTTCAATTTCCTGCTCTGCTGCAGACTTTCATTGGGACCAGGTCAATTAGTGTCTCTGGGCCTCAGTTCCCCAGCTATAAAATAGTACCTCTCTGTCACTCCTATCTCGGGGTGTTGTGAGGATAAATACATTAGAGATTGTGAGGTGCTCAGATGAGGGTACCAGTAAGAACCATGGCTAGGTAGGTTGCTATAGCATGGGACTGGTTTGAAAGGTGATCTGCACACTGAAACTATAATTATCTTTAAACTGAGTTGAGTTCCCTACATAGCAAGGATAACGTGTCAGCACCTTAAAGTTAGGCTTTCTTGTTTTACAGATCCCGATGTCCTTGTTTTGTGGGTAATACCCCAGCATACCCCACCATGTCACACCTGCTAGGGACTGTGGTCTTACCTGACTCTCAGCTCCTTCCTGGCCGAAACCAGATTCCATGGTGATATTTCTAGAACAGCATCTTCTGTGTTCTTACATCAAGCAGGAGGCTTGATTGGATGTAAAATTAAAATATTGGCAGGGTTTTAGTTTCTGTATCTATAGGTCACTTTAAAAAAAAATCTGTCAGTCAGTTTATATTTTATGCTGCATTTCTATTAAACTGTTGGCTTTTTGATAGGTTGAACCCTAGTTTAATATACCTTGGAAACAGCTCACCTCATTTGACGAGAGGTCAGCACTGCAGCTCTTAGTTATGTCTGGCACTAAAGGTTTATCTTCTGCTACTGGAAATTAGGGTTGAACTCCTTGACCCAGCAGACACAGAAATTCAGCTATGGAGATCTAAAGTTTAGATGAGGCTATGCTGATAAGATACAATATGATGGAAAGAAATTGGGTAAACTCCTGTTTTACTGGAACTGTTTCTTTAAGTATGAGTCTATTGCAGACTTCTCCTTTTGATAGTTAAATTAAAGTCTGTTTATAACAGTTATGTGTCATTATTGAGAGTATCTGCTGTAGTAGACTTATTTTTACCATAAAGTTTGTTGAGAAAGGAGGGCCTGTATGGCTGAGGTACAGGACTGGGAAGCAGAGACCTAGGGTCCTAGCCCTTCTGCAAACTTAATGTGACCTCAGGCACGTTACTTTATTGTTCTCTGACTTAGTTTCCTGTCTGCAAATGGGAGTAATGCTTCCTCGGCCTGAACAGGGTCTTCTAAGGATGAATTTATGAACAGCCAAAGGGGTGAGTGTTAAACTGACTAAACAAATGTACCTGAGAAGAATGATTTCATATCCCTCTTTCGTAGCCAGATTCCTTGTTACAACAGATTAAAGGATCCAGATGCTGACAGGGATCCCTTTAAAAGGGAAGAGCAGCTCTATCATCATTAGCAGTAAAATAGTCAAGTACTGATATTGTCGTCTTTAGGCTTCAAAGTTAAATACCCGGAGAGATAAATGGGACACTTCACATCTGACTAGTTTTGACTTCATATTTTTAAAGTTATCATTGTAGGCATGAGGATTAGCAACCTAATTTTTATAAATGAAAACATAGAACTGTGTTCTAGAAAATAAGTAGCACATGTGGGATCCTGACTGTAGGTGCTAGTCTAGCTTTGCTGTTGGTACTGCAAATAAGCATAGTGATAGGTGTTTAGGAAAGCACTGCATGTGTTAGCAGTTTAAAAGCACATAGTGGTCATTATTTTGTCCTTACACTGGATGCTTTCATCTTTCCCATATCTGCCTTTAAAGCTTATTGGAGGATGGTGAATTTTTCACCAACTTGTTTCTCTTTAAGAAGCTCTAGCAGTCCAGGACTAGGCCCTGTATTCTTACCGGAGCTTGCAATAACTTTGGGAGGCAAAGAGACTGGCATTAGCACTGCAGTAAGGAAGGATGACTCTTGAGGTTGAGAAGAGCACATTCATGTTCTCCTGTCTCTTCCACCCCACCCCTTTTAAAAAAAACAATAACAACCTTTCCAAGGAAGCATACAGGAAATGGCTCAGTTATCTTGAGCCTGACAAGGATTCAAGCCAACTGGTCCAGGATTCTCAACTATGTTTGAGGCATGGTAGCTTAGCTTAGTTAGGCCTACTTCCACTGTGGACTATCAGACACCCTTTGCACTACCTGAAATCTCTTAACAGGTTAGCCCCATCCACCTTTGCTATCTAAAGCCTGGTTAAAACTAGATGCCCTAGAACTGCTTCAAAAGGGTTTTCCATAGTATGGCATAAGAAACTCTGGACAATGAGTAAGGGGTAAAATATACCTCCTCCATCCAGGGGCTGCTCCTCAGAAATAAGTACTAAAAAACAAAAGATTAAGTTTGTTTATTCAAATACAAATTGAAAGCAGTTAATGAATGGAGCACAGCCCCACTTCCTCCACCATCTCCCCTCCCCCCTTAAAATTAATGCAAGAGATGAGGAAACAGCAGCAGAGAGAAAGCAAGTAATTTAGTGACAGAAGCATCATAGCTCAAGAGTTAAAATCTCTGGGAGGTTAGGGGCAGATAATGAGATTAACATCAATAGGTCAGTCAGCCTTGTCATGGAGGACAGCATTTATGGCCAGTTTATGTATCTTCTGGGCACAAAAGCATCAACTGACAAGTGCTGTTCCCAAATGCAGGAAGATGCATTGCAAACATGGATTTGCCACCTGCAGCAGCTCTGGAGAAAGGAGAAGACTTGAATAGCTTCTATGGTGGCTCACATCAGGACCCAGTTCTCCTATGCATCCGTTTTCAATCCAGCTTTCATTTTTACTAAATAGTTATTATGGACCACAGGCAAGTTCATGTAAAGTTAAAGTAACTCCAAGGTTTTCAGTACAATTGTGTTTGATGTTTAACTATCAACTTTTCTAGGCATCCATTTTTTCCTCGACATCTTCAGATGGTCACTTAAAATGGGTTTCTTTGGCCTAGCTTCTACAGAATGCATTTGCCACATGGTGCTAGAAGGATCATAGAATATCAGGGTTTGAAGGGACCTCAGGAGGTCATCTAGTCCAACCTCCTGCTCAAACCAGGGCCAATCCCCAACTAAATCATCATAAAGGGAAGCTGCAAAATAGCATGTGAAATGGTACCAATCAGCTAAGAAATATATTCTATGCCTAATTAAATTTCAAGCCCCCTTGTACATCATTTTGAAAGCAGGGAGTCCAATGAGAATAGTATCCCCAACTATTCAATCAGCCCAGGAGGAGCGACCATGCTACATAGGATGCTTTGTGGCACCAAAAACTGTTGGGTTAAGGACTAATTCACAAAGTTGAAACCTTACACACCAACACCAGGCAGCCTGTGGAGTCAGAAGAGGGTTTAGGTATGAGAAAGGACATGGTAGATTCTCAGTCTTCCTGTTCTGCCCCCCCCCCCCCCCAACTATTTTTAACAAAGCAATATCGGGCTCTTAAGATTTAAAAACATCTCAACCTCTCACAGGACTCTGTCTGGTTCTCTTAACATACTTTAATGAAGATACCTCACTGCTAGAGTTGTCAATCCATCTTTTTCAGAGCCTTGGTGTTTTGAGGACTCATCCAGTGAGACTCTAGCACTCGCATCCTTTTTCTTCCTTCCTCCTTTTATTTAAACTGGGGTTCTCCTCCCCTTTTGGTTGTCATCTTCAGACCTTGGGCATTACCATGAGGTTTTCCACATAGAGGAAGTGCTTCACCTCTGAGAAGGCTGTCCTTTATAAGAGCAGGCAGCTTCTAGGTATGGTGAGAAGACAGGCAGCACTGTGTTTGTGAGAAACCACTGCAACTACTATTAAGCATCAGCAGCAGCGTATGGCCTAGTACTATGGAAAACATGACCATCCAGGTGACTAGCTCACATACTACTGGGCTGGAGCCTCTGTATGGGACATGCCTGGTATTAATTTACATTGCTTTCCATAAATCTAAGTTTAGCCCAAGTCAGCCATAAGCAGGAAAGCTGTGGAAGGAACTAACCGTATAGGTTTTGCCTCTCAAAAGAGGAATGGCGCTGATTAAATATCATTTGGAAGTACTCACAAGGGTCTAGCTCCATGTGGGGTTTCTGCTGTTATTCCTGGAGGGCCAGCTGAGCTATTGCTGTAACAAACAAAACTTTGAACTCCTAGGCACCACTGCATCCACTTCTTGCATGCGTTTTGCACTAAGAAATCCTGACTGGCCACTGAAGTCTTAATGACGACTTTTCTCTTGATCCCAATGCAGACAGTGCATACTGTGCTTCTGCCTGCACAGAATGCTGGGATGGATGGGAGGCAGGGATGTCAGCAAGCACCTATGAAAACCAGTAAGGGCCTAGGTGCTCGAAGGAACTTCTTTCACCCCCTCCCCCCCCCAACACAGATGTGCAGTCAGTTTATCATCTCTTTTCAAAGAGATAAAATTTCAAAGTCTTCATCCTCCGAGTCAAAGAATCTTTCCAATCTGTCTGCATCAGAAGAGTCTGAAAGACAAGAGACAAAACCACCTCTGTTTAATGTGCCCATTGCTTACAACAGATTTACACCACTCACTAACCCAAGCTGTATGAGGGGGAAATTATGGGTGTCAAGCCAATGCAACAAAGCGGGGGGCATGATTGACTGAGGGATTTGGGGAAGGGGGAAAGAAGAGGACAGAGCATACTTTAATAGCAAACAACAATGGACAATCCACATTACACCTACAGTATGTATGGCACAGAATATATTAGCCATTCCTAAATGGTATGTTCCTCAGCGCTGGATAGTTTGTGTCTAATAGTCTTAATATGACACAACCTTGTGTTGTAACATCTCGTGGCTGTATGTAGAAGTGTGAAATGTATAGACTCTATACACCCATAAATATATATGCTATACACTATATAGAGAGAGTTCTGATTAAAGAGAAGCTGGGTTCAACCATATCTTTGGAAAGAGTAGACTAGTGCTGTCTTGCAGCTTTATATGGACCATACTCAATCCTCTGTCGATAGTATTAGGAGACGTCACACATCCCAACACGAGTTGAAGGAACATTTCCTTTTATTAATGCCTTTGACCCAGAACACTAGGAAAGGGCACCACCACAACACAGATGTTACTGACTCAGCTGAGGCCAGCTCTATCAGGGAGCTGCAACTGATGCAGAGTCATGTTCCCTACTGATTTGAAGAGTGCAGGCCACGCTGATGGAGCAGGCATTAGTGAATGCCCAGCACAGAAGCAATGAAGGCAGTGGATGTTGATCCATGATAGTTTTACCATTACAGCAGGCATGCCACCTGAACCCTCCAAATTTGGAGCTGACCATAGGGGAAAACAGAGAGGGGAGAGAAGTGGAACAGAGTGGACCTTGCAGAGACCAACACTATCTAAAGCAACAAGACTGTGTTTTAGGTTTTACCACAGTAACCAACAGCTAGTGAAATGCTGACTGCACAGCAGGAACAGAGGACACTATCAACTAAGAAGAGGTGGGGCTCTGGGTTGTGGTGCATTCAGTTGGATGAGGGAGCATATACAACAGCCCAACGTTTACTGCTTTCCACAGTTTTCCAAGTAGATTGAGAGCCCACATGTGCACCAAGAGCATGGATGTATCTATACAGAAAATACCCAAGGGGAAGTACTCTCAACTGAGGCAATAAGGGAAAAAAGCAGCCAATATCTCAAGGACGACAACGATTGCAGTAAGACCAAAGTGAGACTGAATTAAAATCACAAGCAAATCAGTAATTCTAGTGAGGGCTATGGCAATAAGATGAGCAGAAAAAAATAATGGACTGGTAAGGGGAGAGAGAACTAAAGGTGGGCAGCCCATTCCAATATTTTAGGGAGGAACAAGAGATGGGAATTAGGGAAAATTTGAACCAAGAAGGATTAAAAATAAGGGAAAGGAAAAGCTTTCTTGAAGGAGGAATGAACAGTGTGAGCTAAGAGAGGCTGTGAGAAAGGCAGTGACAGAACTGAGTGTCACAGCAGAGAGAAACAGATAAGAGCACAGGGTACAAATGACAAGACACATCCAGTTCCTGGTAACTAGAGATGTTTGTCCACAGATACTCCTCTTGGCAGAAGAAGTTACTCACCTTGTGCAGTAACAACGGTTCTTTGAGATGTGTCCCCCTATGGGTGTTCCACTATAGGTGTGTCTGCATCCCTGCGCGGCTGATCAGAGAATTTCAATAGCAGTCTGTCCTGCACACGTGGCTCCCCACCTGCCCTGAGTCTAGTCAGTGTGCATGGTCATTTCCCTCTCAATTCCTTTTCTACTGCAGAGCCATATAGAGAACTCCAAAATAGACTGTCAGAGAGTCAGTCATTGAGCACCAATAGGGGGACATATCTTGAACCATTGTTACTGCACAAGGCAAGTACCTTAGTCTTCAAGTAGCATCCCTATGGGTGCTCCACAGTAGGTGACTCCCAAGCAGCACCCACCACAAGAGGCTGGGACTTTACAGGCAAGTCTGATACAGATGATAGTACAGTGGCCCTGAATTAGGCGTCTGAAGCTGAATCACTCAGAATGGCATATTGTTCTGCAAAGATATGCACAGAGGTCTGTGTAGCTGCCCTGCATCTCTCGGATATGGGGATACCCTTAGAGAAGGCAATCTAAGAGGAGACTGCCCTTGTGGAATGTGTGAATATTGAAGATGGGGGGGGTTACCCCCCCAACACACAATTGGTAGCAGAGTCTAATATAGCTAGAGACCCACTTGGACAGTGTCTGAGCGGACATCGCCGCACCTTTGATTTATCCATAACGGAAAGGAAGAGAGTCTTGGAGATTTTCAGAAGGCCTTCATCCTGTCTAAACAGAAGGCCAAAGCTCTTCTCACAGAGTATATGGAGGATGACCTCCCTATTGTCCATATGAGGTTTTGGATAGAATATTGGGAGTTGAAAGAGTTGATACATGTGAAATGCAGAAGTTATTTGGGGAGTGAATTTCGGGTGTGGTCTGAGCGTGACCTTGTCAGGGAAGAACACTAAGTCGGGGATGTGCCATTACAGCTGCTATCTCCCCTATCCTTCTGGCATAAGTGATGGTGATGAGGAACACCATCTTCATGGAAAGGTGAGTTAACAAACAAGTGGCCTGGGTTCGAAGGGCAGTCTAGTCAGTCCTTTAGCACTAGGCAAGGTCCCATTGGGGAGTAGGGGTCCTAGGTTGTGGGAAAAGGTTTGCTATACGTTTCAGAAATCTCTTCATAGTTAGAAAAAGAAAAGGAGTACTTGTGGCACCTTAGAGACTAACAAATTTATTTGAGCATAAGCTTTCGTGAGCTACAGCTCACTTCATCTGAAGCGAGCTGTAGCTCACGAAAGCTTATGCTCAAATAAATTTGTTAGTCTCTAAGGTGCCACAAGTACTCCTTTTCTTTTTGCGAATACAGACTAACACGGCTGCTACTCTGGATCCTCTGAGCAAGAAGCTTTTATGTGCCGGAACCATGAAGAAGCCATGCTTTGAGATGTAGGATCCATGGTTTAGGGTGAAGGATGTGACCCCTGTTTTGTGACAGACGACATGGGGTGATTGGTAGGGTCACCGGAGGACATCGTGCCGGCTGGAACAGGCAAGGGAATCATGTCTGTCTGGGCCTGGTAGGAGCAATCAGAATATTTGGTTTTCCCTTTTTATCTTCAACAGCACCTTTAATAATAGAGGGAATGGAGGAAAGGTGTAAAGAAAGCCCTTGTTCCACAGGAGGAGGAGCACGTCTCCCTGGAGTGTTGGCCAAAGCCAGACAAATGGAGCCAAGAGGCCCTCCTCATAACCACCACCATGGAGATAGAGCACGCTGCCATGTTGACCGCATCCAATGTGCACTACAGAGATGTTTTGCAACTAGCTGGTCTTCGTTAATGATGGCCAAGAATTGGTCTTTGTATCTATCCAGAAGCTGCACAATAAAGGAGTTTAATTTTGTATAGTTCTAATAATCATATTTGGCCACTAGGGCCCAATAGTTAGCTACCCAAAATTGGAGGGTGGCTGAAGAATAGGCTTTTCTGCCAAACAAGTCCAAACATTTCCCACCTCAGTCATACGAGGTAGATTTAAATTGGTATTGATGACCCCTTGAATTGACCATGTCCACTATGATGGAATTCGGAGGCAAACAGGTGAATAGAAAATCTGTGCCCTTTGCAGGCACATAGTACTTTTTGTCCACCTGCTTACATGTTAGTGGGATGGATGCCAGGGCCTGCCATATGACCCTATTGGGATCTACATGCACCTTGTTTACTGGGAGGGCTAGAGGTAGAAGAATGAAGAACGTCCACCAGCTTGTGATGAGGTTCAGACACCTCACGTAGTTGCACTTGCAGGGTCTCAGCCACTCTTTGAATTAGGTCCCAGAATGACCTAAAGTTGTCCGCCAGAGATGGCGGGGGAGGCATTACTGCCTCGTCAGGTGAGGATGATGAGAAAAGTTTGAGGGGCCTCTTCCTTTTCTGCCTCCACTTCCCATTCTTCCAAAAATTCCAGCAGGTCTGGTGCCTTTGATGTTGTCACTGAAGGGGAACATCTCTGTGCCTGCTGGTAAATTATGCTCTGGGGCAGCCCGAGGTCCCAGTAAGGACACTGAGTAGGGAGCTAGTGGCTGGGTCCATGGTTGCCCATACCAGGGAGGTTGAGGGCTGGGTGGTACCCCTGGTACTCTTGATGGGATTGGGGTCTGTATGGTGGGTAAGATGACCGATGAGAACCCAGTTCCTCCCGGTTCGCTATCTGAGTCGGAATGGGAAAGAGGCAGTGCATGGCATGGAGACACCATTACGTCGACTGCTCCTGGTGAGGTTGGTACCAGAGTCCCAGTGCTGAGAAGGGGCAAGTCCGGTGCCTTGGTGTAACATTGCTCTCCGTATGCTTTATGAAAATATGCTTATGAATGTGAATAGGATGCAACTGAAATATGCTTTATGTAAAAGGTCTCTTGTAAGGCATCACTATAAATCTTATAATCAATTGAGTGCGTTCATCCTATTTGTATGCATGTATCATTCTTGTATCTGAAGCTAGAAATATGAAGTATAACTCTGAGGTTCTATTGTAACTATGCAAAGTGTGGGCCATTAATTGTGGTTTATAATCTTGATGGCTCCCATTGATTAGGATAATTGGTTGTAAATGATTTACCTGCAAGCCTTCCTGTGTACATGTGGGCCAGTCTGTGGGTAATTAAGAATGAGGTCTCACAGGGACATGTGACCATGTCACCTGATAATGAAATCCATCTTAAATCTGGTACTTTTCCATTTAGAAGGAGGGGTGGGGACCCAGAGAGAAAAAAAGACTCCTGCCTTGTGCTAAAGCTATAAAAGGGAGTGGAGCAGAACAAAGGAGGGTAGTTATTATAAAGCCCCTGTTTTCCACCTAAGAGATCTGCTGGAACTAACAAGAACTGTACCGGGGAAAGGATTGGGCCCAGACTAGGAAGGAGTCTAGTCTGTGAAAAGCTTATTGAAACATCTCTGAGGGCAAGATATTACCTGTATTCAGTTTCTTAAGGTATTAGGCTTAGACTTGTGTGTCTTATTTTACTTTGTGACTTACTTTGTTCTATCTGTTATTACTTGAAACCACTTAAATCCTATTTTTTATACTTAATAAAAATCACTTTTGTTTACTAATGAGTAAGTGATTAATACCTGGGGAGCAAACAGCTGTGCATCTCTCTATCAGTGTTACAGAGGGTGGACAATTTACGAGTTTACCTTGTATAATCTTTATACAAAAGTAAAAGATTTATTTGGGGTTTGGATCCCATGGGAGCTGGGAGTCTGGGTGCTGGAGGCAAGTAACCTGCTGAGCAGTTTTTAGTTAAAGTCTGCAGCTTTGGGGGTAAAAAGAAAAGGAGTACTTGTGGCACCTTAGAGACTAACAAATTAATTTGAGCATAAGCTTTCGTGGAGCTACAGCTCACTTCATCGGATGCATTTGGTGGAAAAAGCTTTGGAGGTGTGGACCAGACCTGGGTCTGTGTTGCAGCAGGCTAGTGTGTCTGACTCAACAAGGCAGGGTTCTGGAGTCCCAAGCTGGCAGGGAAAATGGGCTCAGAGGTAATCTCAGCACACCAGGTGACAGTCCCAAGGGGATCCCTATGACCAAACCCGTCACACTTGGATTCAGAGAGAGGTCCAGCACGCACCTGTAGTACCAGTACGGACGATATCAGTGCTGAAGGCTGCCAGTGCCAAGAAGCCTGCACCAGAGGAGTTGGAGATGTAGACCTGGCTATATGGTCCTTTTGTGCCACGCACACCAGCATCAATTCCGATGCTCTCCTTGACATAGCCTTCACCGGGGCAGATCGACTATGTTTGTCTTGCCCTCATGGTACTGGTATCTCTCTGCCCATGCCCGTTGGGTCAGTACTGTGTGTGCCCTGGGTACTGATGGCTTCAACGCCATCGGTACCTAAGATACAGATAGAGCCAGAGAACGTTTCCAGCTTGATCTGGACTTGCTATGTGGGCTCACAGACCTCTTCTTACCAGTCTTTCATGAGTGCGTAAATTCCTTAAGATCACCTGCCTTCGACATAGAAGGTTGCGGTGATGCTTCACTCCGAGACTTCAGATTGAAGGACTGATTCTACGAGCAGGAGTTTTAGTCTCAACTCTGTCCTTTCTGGACTTGGGTATTAGCTGCTGGCACCAGCCACACTTTTGTGGATTGTGCTTTTCCCCAAGGCAGCAAACATGCTGCAAGTGTCCGTCCATTACCGGGACGGAGTCTTTACAGCCAAGACTCTTTTTGAAGCCTGGGGAGCCAGGTATACCCTTGTCCAGGAGGGTTTCCGCCCCAGGGTTGGCGGGAGGCATAGTTTCCCCCCCCCCCATTTTCTTTTTTTGGCATGGCCAACTAAAACAAATATTAAAAGAAAGGGGCTTCAAGAAATAAAGAAATTTGCAAAACTATCAGGAGTTAATTTGTGAACAGACACCTCTAAGTTGGTCTCTAGCCTAGGGTCGTTGAGAAGGAACTGAGGAAGAAATGCCCATGCATGCTGACTAGCTACAAGGCAGGCAGGGAGCCACGCATGTGCAGGCGGGACGAACTGTTATTGAAATTCTTTGATCAGCAATGCAGGGGCACACGCACGCACGCCTACAGCGGAGCACCCAGAGGGACATCACTCAAAGAAGTTAAATGCTTCTGCAATGTCCATGCCTATTATTAAACGCAAACAGGGACTGGTGGCATGGGAACTGCATGGTAGTTGTTCCTCCTGTGCATGTGCCAATTACCCACCCCAGCCCTGTTAGCACAAAGGGGAAGAAATCAGCAACATTGGAAACTGAAAGAAGTCATTCTTTCCAAGGCCGTTTATTTCTAAAGTGCCAAATCATTCTGTAGACTTCAGGGAAGCAAAGAGCCAAAAGTCACCATGCAGTTCCAACAGGAAGAACCATGCAAGCTTTCAAGGAAGCCAAAGAGATAAGCCCACCCCAGTGGTTTTCTACCAAAAACAGCCAGATGGCTGGGCCTTACCTGGTGTGAGATTCAGAACATCAGGGCTGGAGAAGTGTGAAGGCTGATGTTCTACCAGTTCAAACATCGGCAGAACTCCTCTTAGCAGGGACAGCTGTGGAGTGAACACAGAAGCCAGCCTGTTAGTACAAACACATCACCAATCAAAGGTAGTAGTGACAGCCTCTTCACTCAGGAGCTGGAAGAAACGTGAAGAATCTGACAGAAAATCTGACTAATATGTTCCTCTTCTCTACCTTTAAACCCCTGCCTTTTCTGGAAGGGAGCATTCAGCTAGCTGGTTTCTATCACTTGACAGCAAGGGATGGCAAAGAGGATCTATAATCCTGGTAAGGAAAGGTCCTGGAAGAACAGTACAGCAGAGTACTTATTTTAAAGGGAATTGATGTGTAGAGATTTCTGGTGTGGAGACTGAAAGCAGAATACACACAAGCACCAAGAGGAGGAACTAGGGCCTCACAGCGTCCAGAGCAAATAGTGGGGCTTGCCTTGGGAAATACTGAAGACATCATCAGGGAGTTGTTATATTTGTTCAAGCTAAATGAGTTATTAGTTCTGAGGGTTCAGCTTCTAAGCCCAAAACTAACTAAACCACAGCTTAACTGTATCTCTACCACCTGGGACTGTTAAAGCCACCAGATCTCTAATTAGGCAAGGATGGGGCATGGTTACTGTACAGACCTGAGACTCCCATCTACCCCCCTTCCACACATACATCCAAGGAATAAACCAAGGGTGTTCCTTGTGTTCCACAGACATGCCACAGTGCCCTGTTTTAGCAGGGTGTTAGCCTCATTGTCCTCGACATTTCCAAGCTGGGTAATTCGGTTTTGCTCGTCTCAGATTTCTTATGCAGTTTCAGAAGGTTGTGGTGCACTTCAATTCCTTTTCTAATTGCTACTTCGATAAACTGCTGCTGTGGGGACTGACTGAGGAGACCAGGGATCTTTCCCAGTCTCTGGCAGACTTCCTGTGATGCCCTGGGCAAGTCACGAATCTCAGTCACAGACCTGCCTAATTTTTCTAAAAGTGATTATAACTTTTTGTAAAGTGATAACTCTTATTTTCAGCCTTGCAGAGCTTCACACATTAATGATTGTAAGGGTGCTTCGAGATCATAATTGAGCTAGTCCCCCCACACTGGTCAGACGGTACCAATCTGCTGGCCTTCAAGGCAAGGCATAGAAGATTACCTCAGGCATTTGCTAGTTAAATGTGGGGGACTGAATTATTTTTGGTTTTAATTATTAAACTAGTTATGTACTCTTTAAAAGGTGGTCACCCTGTAGAGTGTGCTGGATGCATTTGCAGAAGTTGGAAAATAATGTAGACAATGCCCTTTACCAGTGACATGGCTGAACACAAACCTTTTTGATTTCCTGGCACCAGTCATTAAAGTCTTCCTCTGTGTTGCAGAAAAAGCCCTAAAAAGAAAATCTTTATTAGCTTATAACAACAACAAAACAATTTGTGGATAGCGTCTATTAAAGCTTCAGAGTAATGCCAAGCAATTATATGAAATATACATTCTGAACGTCAGCTATGCCAATAAAAATGTTTCTGCTTTTCATGTAGTGACAGAGCCAAAAATTTGAGAATGTTTTTTGTAGTTCAAGCTACCTGACTTTAAACTGCAATTCAGATGTAGCAAAACTGGCTACTTCTCATTGACTTACTCAGGCCAGTCTCTTCCAATGCTAGAAACATTGACTATGGTCTCAAGTGGGGCACATGACTTGCAAGGAGAGGCTGAGGGAACAGGGCTTATTTAGTCTGCAGAAGAGAAGAGGGGGGATTTGATAGCAGCCTTCAACTACCTGAAAGGGGTGTTCCAAAGAGAATGAAGCTAGGCTGTTCTCAGTGGTGGCAGATGACAGAACAAGGAGCAATGGTCTCAAGTTGCAGTGGGGAAGGTCTAGGTTGGATATTAGGAAAAACTATTTCACTAGGAGGGTGGTGAAACACTGGAATGGGTTACCTAGGGAGGTGGTGGAATCTCCATTCTTAGAGGTTTTTAAGGCCCAGCTTGACAAAGCCCTGGCTGGGATGATTTAGTTGGGGTTGGACTAGATGATCTCCTGAGGTCTCTTCCAACCCTAATCTTCTATGAAGGAAGTGATATGGGGACAGAGCCAGCCCAATTGGACACACAGTGCAGACATTTCAAACCTGAAAACAGAGTGTCACAACTGTACTTGGGTCCAGAGGTGCCGACTTTCCAATGGTTCTGCCCCCACTCCACCTCTTCCCACAGGCCCCCCCCAACCTCTTCCCATCCCCGCTCTACCCTGCCTCTTCCCTCCTCTGAGCATGCTCCACCCTTGCTCCTCTCCCTCCCAGCGCTTCCTGCATGCCATAGAACAGCTGATCTGCAGCGGCAGAAGGTGCTGGGAGGGAGGGGGAGGTGCTGATCAGCAGGGCTGCCGGCAGGCTGGAGGCACAGGAGCTGATGAGAGGAACACCCATGAAGTCGGCGCCTATGCGTGGGTCATCTACTTCACCACAAGGCAGGATGCAAATCCAGACTGCAATTCAGAGATGGCAGAACCTAGGAGTTATTGGGCTTCTGTCAGAAAGGCAACTGTAAGTACAATTGCATGAAGATAAAGTCAGGGGTACAGAAGAGGCAACTTCTCTCTAGATATCCCTCACTATACCCTTGGGCTGGAGTGAATTCTGGGACTGTTATGATCTCCATAAGAACGGCCATACTGAGTCAGACCAAAGGTCAATCAAGCCCAGTATCCAGTCCTCTGACAGTGACCAATGGCAGGTGCCCCAAAAGGAATGGACAGGTAGGTTATCATCAAGTGATCCATGCCCCGTCACTGAATCCCAGCTTCTGGAAATCAGAGGCTAGGGACACCATTCCTGCCCATTCTGGCTAATAGCCATTGATGGACCATGAATCTATCATGAAGCTCCCTTTTGAACCCCGTTAATAGTACTGACCTTCACAACACCCTCTGGCAAGGAGTTCCGGAGGTTGACAGTGCGTTGGGTGAAAAAATACTTTGTGTTTGTTTTAAACCAGCTACCTATTAATTTCATTTGGTGGCCCCTTGTTTTTGTATTATGAGGAGTAAACACCACTTCCTTATTTACTTTCTCTATACCACTCATGATTTTATAGACCTCTATCATATCCCGCCTTAGTCTCCTCTTGTCCAAGCTGAAAAGTCCCAGTCTTATCACTCTCTCCTCATACGGAAGCTGTTCTGTACCCCTAATGATTTTTGTTGCCCTTTTCTGAATCTTTTCCAATCCCAATATATCTTTTTTGAGATGGGGCGACCACATCTGCACACAGTATTCAAGGTGTGGGCGTACCATGGATTTATAGAGAGGCAATATATTTTCTGTCTTATTATCTATCCCTTTCTTGAGGATTCCCAACATTCTCAAAAAGAAAAGGAGTACTTGTGGCACCTTAGAGACTAACAAATTTATTAGAGCATAAGCTTTCGTGAGCTACAGCTCACTTCATCGGATGCATTTGGTGGAAAATACAGAGGGGAGATTGATATACACACACAGAGAACATGAAACAATGGGTTTTATCATACACACTGTAAGGAGAGTGATCGCTTAAGATAAGCCATCACCAGCAGCAGGGGGCGGAAAGGAGGAAAACCTTTCATGGTGACGAGCAAGGTAAGCTATTTCCAGCAGTTAACAAGAATATCTGAGGAACGGTGGGGGGTGGGGGGGGGGAGAAATACCATGGGGAAATAGTTTCACTTTGTGTAATGACTCATCCATTCCCAGTCTCTATTCAAGCCTAAGTTAATTGTATCCAGTTTGCAAATTAATTCCAATTCAGCATTCTCTCGTTGGAGTCTGTTTTTGAAGCTTTTTTGTTGAAGGATAGCCACTCTTAGGTCTGTAATCGAGTGACCAGAGAGATTGAAGTGTTCTCCAATTGGTTTTTGAATGTTATAATTCTTGACGTCTGATTTGTGTCCATTCATTCTTTTACGTAGAGACTGTCCAGTTTGACCAATGTACATGGCAGAGGGGCATTGCTGACACATGGCGGCATATATCACATTGGTAGATGCGCAGGTGAACAAGTCTCTGATAGTGTGGCTGATGTGATTAGGCCCTATGATGGTGTCCCCTGAATAGATATGTGGACAGAGTTGGCAACGGGCTTTGTTGCAAGGATAGGTTCCTGGGTTAGTGGTTCTGTTGTGTGGTTGCTGGTGAGTATTTGCTTCAGATTGGGGGGCTGTCTGTAAGCTACTCTGAAACCTCCCAACATTCTATTTGCTTTTTTGACTGCCACTGCACATTGAGTGGATGATTTCAGAGAACTATCCACAATGACTCCAAGATCTCTTTCAAGTGGTAACAGCTAATTTAGACCCCATCATTATATATGTATAGTTAGGATTATGTTTTCCAATGTGCCATTACTTTGCATTTATCAACATTAAATTTCATCTGCCATTTTGTTGCCCAGTCACCCAATTTTGTGAGATCCTTTTGTAGTTCTTCGCTGTCTGCCTGGGCCTTAACTATCTTGAGTAGTGTTGTATCATCTGAAAATTTTGCTACCTCACTGTTTACCCATTTTTCCAGATTGTTTATGAATATGTTAAATAGGACTGGTCCCAGTTCAGATCCCTGGGGGGCACCTTTCCATTCTGAAACTGACCATTTATTCCTAACCTTTGTTTCCTATCTTTTAACCAGTTGCCAATCCATGAGAGAACCTTCCCTCTTTATCCCATGACTGCTTATTTTGCTTAATAGCCTTTGGTGACGAACCTTGTCAAAGGCTTTCTGAAAATCTAAATACACTATATCCACTGGATTTCCTTTGTCTGCATGCTTATTGAGCCCCCTCAAAGAATTCTAGTAGATTGATGAGGCATGATTTCCCTTTACAAAAACCACGTTGACTATTCCCCAACAAATTATATTAATCTATGTGTCTGACAATTCTGTTCTTTACTACAGTTTCAACCAATTTGCCTGGTACTGAGGCTTACTCAGTAGTGAGGCTGAGTAGTGAGGCTTACTGGCCTGTAGTTGCTGGGGTCACCTCTGGAGCCCTTTTTAAAAATTGTGTCACATTAGCTATCCTCCAGTCAGCTGGTACAGAAGCTGATTTAAATGATAGGTTACAGATGACAATTAGTAGTCCTGCAATTTCACATTGGAATTCCTTCAAAACTCTTGGGTGGATACCATCCAGTCCTGGAGATTTATTACTGCTTAGTTTATCAATTTGTTCCAAAACCTCCTCTAATGACACTTCAATCTGGGACAGTTCCTCAGATCTGTCACCCAAAAAGAATGGCTCAGGTTTGGCAATCTCCCTCACATCCTCAACAGTGAAGACCGATGCAAAGAATTCATTTAGTTTCTCCACAATGGCCTTATCGATGCATTCACTTTATTTCAGAGTTGCCTACAGCACTTGCCACACTGCATGACAGACCTTTAGCAATTAGTCACTGTGTAGATGTAGCAGTGTAAGGGAGTTTTCCCCGGTACTGAATTTTTTCATGCAGGAGAGTTATTTTTGATCAAAGTTTTAACTTGTCAGGGTATCGAAGGGTTTGCCAATAGGACTGGCAAGTAAATAGCATCTGCATTAGCAGACTTGTAGGGAGAGGAAACAGCCAGAAAAGAAGGGAAGGCTGAAAAAGACTGTTCCAGCTGCTAACAGTGGCACAACTGCAAAGACAGGGTCAAGCTCTCAACAGCTGGGACAGAAATAAGTCACAGGTACACACCACTGCGATGGATGGGTCGAGTTCAGCAATGCTCATTCGGCAGGGCGGGTGCTGGCAGTGGAAGCTCTCATCAGGGATACAGCCATTGTCACTGGGTTCCACTGCAGGCTGTGTAGTGTGGGGGTCCAAGTAAATTAGCTCCTCACCTGGACAAATAGAGGAGAAATTAACAGGGCATGTCACACCAGATGAGCACCTTGTGCGTGAGTGAGTGCGTGCATAAAGGTCACTAACACAGCCTTTGTCCTTTCATAATCTGCTAAAGAGGAAAACAGATAGGTGCTCACAAACAAAAAGGGGGAGGAGAGGGTAAACAAGTTACACAAACCCATGAAGGGAAGTCAGCTCTGGATCTAGGACAAGGTCAGACAGACTGATCCATCTACTACAATTTAATTCTACATAAGGAATGTTCCACAAGGAATAGCACTTTAGGGTTTGTGCAAGAGAGCCTATACCCACGGCTGCAGTCACCCCTGGATCCTCGCTCACAAGGAGGCTTATCTCACAGCATCCTCTAGCTGTTCTAAAGTAAAGGGGGAACACCATTCTGCAGTCACTCCCCTATCTGTGAGCAGACATCTCAAGTCAAACTGGACACTTCCCTAACATGGCACAAAGCTAGGCTGGTTAGTCACTCACCTACATAGCCGATGAAGTAATGAGCGCTGTTGGGTTTCCCTCCAATCACTCCCAGGGAGTGAGGCATCATGAAACAGTGCTGGAAAGCAAGACTGAACATGAGCAGCTGGCAGACAGCAGCAACTAGAGCAAGTGATCAGAAATCAAACTCAAAGGCAATCACTGTGATACTGGCACATGCTGGGCTTCTGAACCATGAGCAAGTCCAGCAGCAGAAGCATCGGTTTATGGTAGAAGGTCTCTGCCAAGAGGGAAGGATGCTGCAACCGGTAAACTTCAAGGGAAAGAGACTCAGAGAAGCCTTAGAGCCCTGGGTAAGAAGTAGACCAAGAAAAAGGGGCAGGAGGAGGAAGGAGAAGAGACGGGACTCCAGACATTGCATGGTGCAATCTGCACTATAGTCACAAATTCCACAAGCAACTGAGCAAAACCCTCGCTCCACTAAGTCAATGACAAAACTCCCATTGATTTCAATAGGGTCAGGATTTTACCCTAAGTCATTTGTCAATGGATCTGCAATAGCACTCCCAAGGGAATTACATTGTTCTGAATGTTCTTGGGAAATGGATGAGAGAATTTAGCATCCATGTTGCTGAATCCAAGCACAATTCAGTGAATTCAGGCCAAGTATCCACTCTAAATTCAGAGTGCCCATACTCACACAGCTGAGGGACTGACACCACCGTTAGAGCAAGATACTGTGCAACCTTCTTCACAAAGTCAACGTGTGCCCCTCAGAATCTGATCTCTGCCAGCCTCAGCTGCTCCAAGGGCTGGTCTGGAACCCCAGAGTTCTGCTCACCTAAATTTGATTTGCAGCACACACAGCTCTGACACCATCACCAGATGTGGACTTGCAGCACACAGCACTTAAAGCTCAGGTTGCTGCCGAGCAGAGACTGGCAGTCATGCTGAATGCTCTGGTGGCTTGGGTTGGGTACAGACACAGGTAGGGACTGAGATTAGGCCATGGGTAAAATTCTCAGAAGCACCTAAATCTCTTTTTCAAGAGTGACAACCATTTTGGCTCTTAAGTCACATTGATTGTCAAGGAGACTTAAGCACCTAAACACCAATGTCCCTCTTGCAACTGGAACTTGGGCACTTACGAACATTTTGCCCCAGAACCAGTTTTACACCTGACCTAATCAAGACTTATTCCTTGGCTCTCAGCAGTAAAACACTGGGAAGTCTACTCATCCATGGCTATATCAAACAGCACTAATTCCCCTACCTTTAGTGTTTCAATATAAGCTTCATTGATATCCGTGAGCCCAAGGCGAAGAGGTATCAGCAGCACCAATGGTTTCCATAGCGACAACCTATCTGTAACCTCTGCTCCATCCGGGTACCCATTATAGAGCAGGTCTGACTCTGCAGCAGGGAATGCTGCAGCCCCAGCACACAAGAAACTGGACTTGCATAACCTTCCTACAGAAAGGGAGCACACACACACACACACACAAGCAGAAATGGTTTCAGGAAAAGCATCAAACAGCTTCTAGTCCTTGATGAGTACTTCCCCCCCCCCCTTAGCTCCCCCGCTCCCACCGCCTCAGTGCTCAACAGAAACTGCCATCTAATTTCTCAGAGCTACATGACACTTTAATAAGCAGCTGGTTTAAAGAGCAAGCGCTTTGCTTGAATTATATATTCGCTCCAGAACCCTCTGGTAAACTTATTTTAGAAATACTGTACATCAAGCCTTTTACATCAAAGCACTTAACACTCAAGGTATGTCTACACATCAACAAAACACCCATGGCTGGCTTTTGTTAGCTGACTTGGGCTTGGGGTGCAGGGCTATACAATTGTAGTGCAGATATTCAGACACAGGCTGGAGCCAGGACTCTGGGACTGCACGAGCGGGGAGGGTTCCAGAGCCCCAACATCTACATTACAATTTTAGAGTCCCACAGTCTGAGCCCAAGTCAGCTGACACAGGCCAGTTGTGGGTGTTTTATTGCTGTGTAGATATACCCACAGGGATCACTTGGGGCACCATTAAAAAGCAGCCATCTTTAGGGCAGCAATGCAGGAACCAGCAACTGCCCTGTGCCAGCAAGATTAAACAGTACACTTGTGAGGAGAGGCAGAACAACTATGCAATTTAAATCACAGGGAGAATTTAGGTAGAAAGAATGTAAGTGCTTGAGTTGTAATTTGGTCAGGACACTGGGGCTGAACACAGGAGGTCTTCATCTGTAATAAGATACAAACGGAGCACTAAATAGCCACACTAAATCTTACAGGGACCCATCGGGGTACTTAGTCTTCAAAGACAAAGAAGACAGGATTTCTGGCAAGTATTCTTGCCAAGCTCAGGCAGGTCAGATGAAAGGAGTCCAAGAGGCAATTCTAGGGGTATCCAAAAGTGTTGGGAGTGTTCAAAAATTCTGGAACCTCAGTTCACCAAGGTCCCTTAAAACAAAACACAACTGCATCAGCTATGACACACCATGACAGTGTCTTTACAAGCAGCAGAGTTGTCTATAATAGGGGTTATTTCAAGAAAGCTTTCAGTTCTAATACCTTTTTTGGGTTGTCTGGTTCCACAAAATAGCTTCCAAGCAATCCCAAATTTTCCACTCCATGAGACCTCCCAGCTTGCACCATACCAGTGAGGATATTGACAAGTGGAGTCTGCCTAGGAGGGTAATGTGAGTGATACTATAAACACCATGCTGTGAAGTCAGGGATCATTCAGAAGCTACTTTAAGAGCCCTAAGGGGAGTGGAGGAGGGAAAACATTATTATAATTGGGAGGCACTTTACATGTCAAGGTGACTTCACGTTTTAACTGTGACACTTAGCACAAACAGCTGTCCATTTAGAGTACTGTACAAATGCTGATACTCACAGCACACCTGTGAGTTGAGCACTGAGTATCCCCATTTTACAGATGGGGAAACTGAGGCAGAAAGTTTAACCAGGTTGCTGAAGGCCACCCAGCAATTCAGTGACAAACAGATTTTCCCATTACCTGGGAGTTTCTGACCCCTACCCCCACTTACACTTCTCTAGGCCTTACTGCCTCACTTGCCAAGTCTACCAAACAATAGAAAACTGTGTTTTTTTTTTTTAAAAAGATAAAGTGATGCAGATTAACAAATGCAAAACAAACAGAAAAGGTGGCCCAAACAAGAAGCTACAGCCATGTATGGCGCAGCATGTGTAAGTACTTCCAGGCATCTTCAGTTCAAGCAGGGCACTTGTTTGCCAGACCCTATACCCCAACTGGACCAAGAGAAGGCACTATAAGGACATGGCATTCACAATGCACAAATACACTAGATGGAACAGAAGCATTTGGAGGCACTTGTTTGCGTCATACTAGGGATATGAATGACTGGGCAGTACACCTTTTTGTTTGGGCTATTTGCAGACCCTTCTCTAAGGTACTTCTCCTATCTGAGTCCATTTATTTTTTCTACTTGCCATTGCTGGGTTAGTGGACTGATCTGACCATCCTGTAAAACTTTTTGGATTTATTCCATACCCTCAGAAGCATTATTTAGTTTTCCTTCCAAGACTTTCCTGCCAGCAGTCTGAAAACCGTGTCTTATTGCAGCTATTTGCTCTGTTGCATTACAAATCACTACCTAGATGTAGCTATTTCCAACCATTCTGTACTTTCATCCCATTTATAGATCTGAAATTCTTTATCTTTGATCTCATGTGCTCCTTATGTCCCAGCCTCCTTTAAACTGAAACTTCCTATCAGTGCTTTAGGTTTAAGTGATTTACTCAGAGCCTGTTCCAATAATATGACTTGGCTGCCATGACATCTGTCAATTCTCTCACTAGTTTCACTCTCCTGGTTTCTTAATGTCTCTTTACAGCTCACCACCACCCTGGTCTTTTTGATACAATGGACTAATTCAGAAAGGAAAATGGATGAATGCTTTACACTATTCTAACAGAAGACATTTTCTATTCACTTTGGAAAGAATAGCTGTACAGTACAAATGTTAACTGCTAATTTCTACATTTGTGGAAAACACCATTAACTTCTGAATTGTGTCACTGTTAGCATGTCTTTTAGGTGTTCGGTATCGATAGAACAATTTGTTATTTAATAATACTCATATGAATAAGTGCAGATCAACAGATTTATTTAACTGTTTTCATATTGAAGTGACTGGGAATAGCATTTAATTATCATTTCAAAAGCATTTTACAAATTAGGGAATATATTGCCTCTATAAAGCATCAGCCTGACAGCCCTGCAGAATGAAGCCCAAACAGGCAGCAACAGTTACAGCTTCCCCATACCTTCCTAACAATGTCCCTCAATCCTAGCCTGAACACGTTACCTCTAGAGAGGAAAGGTTAGTTCAGACTCTCTGCCCATTCAGGCCCTGGCATAGCAAGCCACTTAAGGCACATAACTTCCATGTGTCTACTCACATGCTTAAAGTTAAACAGGTGCTTCAGTACTTTGCTGAGTCAGGGCCTCAAATCCTTGGCGTTTCTGCAGAGACTGTTGAAGGACAGAGGTGTTTTTTGTAATATAAACACTTGCACTCTAGGGCCAAAATGCCCTGACAGGCTGATCAATTTTAGCCACTACTGACCTACAGCTGATCTGAACCAGTGATCTAAAGATGAAAGTTTCCAAGGCTGATTACCAGTGCTTAATTTGTAATGAAAGAGGTGCCAGGACTCAAGCAATTTTTTTTACATTCATAACTGATGCAGCAAGCCCAAAGGTGCCAGGACTTTGAACTGTCAAATTAAACAATGTTGATTACCAGTATTAAGCCATCCAGTTCTTTCTACCATCCCAGAAACGAACAGCTAATCATTTCTCTCTACAAGATCTCTCCTATTAGCCAGTATTTCCTTCACTCTTTCCCTGCTCCCTCCCTGGCAAGGGATTTTCAATGCAATTTTGCTTATTTTTTTCCTCCCCCTCAACAAATTTGTTCTTGTTTTCTTCCTGTTTGGTAGAGACACTGCAGCTCTTAATTCCAAGAGAAACACAGAGACAACCATTTACATACAACGAGGTCACCAGGGCCGGCCCACAACTTTTTGGCACCTGAGGTGGGGGAGTTCAAATGACGCCCCCATTCCCCCTCGCTTGGGCCAAAACTTTGAAAGGTCTCAATTCTGCCTTTTTCCTGTTCTACTCCTCTCATGGTACTGCTCTGCTACCTACCCCAATAAAGGGGAACTAAACTTAAAATGCCTTGTTCAAAAAATTTAACACTCAACTTTCAAACGCCTGAACAGCAAATGTAACTTTGCTTGTCTGCATAGTAAACACTGGCATTTTTATCTGTTTGAATAATCAAAGTTGTGCTTTCCGTGCCTTCTTGGTTGCAAAGATTTGAACTGCTTCCTGCTGAAGGTCTACAGTCTGGGCTAGCTCATGCTCTATTGAGATGGTTGTAAGGCCAACCAGACTCTCCTGTGTCATTGTGGAGCACAGGATGTGTTTTTATTAACTGCAGCTTGGAGAAGCTGCGTCCTCCACTGGCAACTGTTACAAGAAGTTAGAAGTCTGTGCAGAGCAACAAAAGCATTTGGAAAGAGGGTGGTCATCTTATTTGTGCACATATATTCCAGAACAGCCTTTGGAGTGGATCCTGCTGAAATGTATCTTCAAAGGGCTTCCAGTTCATCATCTAAATAACTCGCATCAATATCGCACATGTCATCATGTGTCAACACTGTCTCTAGTGTACTGCATTGCTGGTGTAGGTCTTCTTCAGGTATAGTGAGAAGTTTTGGAATATCATACAACATCCCAAATATACACATTATATACACATACACACACACGAAATGTTCTTAAACTGACTGTATTGCACAATCTAGCACCTGGTTAAAGAATTCAACTTTGAATTGTCATTTGGGGACTCTTACGGGATTATCCAGTGCCTCGTAATCAAAATGTCTTCTTCGGTGACTCTTGTATTCTTGAATGGGTGGGAAAATAGCTTCAGTGTGAAGTTCCTCTGCCAACTTCTGTGCACTCTTCAGAATGTTTTGAAATCCCTCATCTGACCGGTAAGATGTAGGCATGACTTTGCTTTGTCCAGTTGTTCCATTGCTCCAGATATATCAAGGTCAACACCTTGGAGTCTCTTGCTTACATCATTTATTTCAAACAGTATGTCATGCCACAACACTAAGCCACACAGAAGTTTGAAATTATGTATGTTTCTGGTGATTCCATTTCCCTCTGACACTGTTCTCCCACAAACAGTTCCTGTCATAGCATTATCCTCCATAATGGCAACTATGGCATCATCTATCCTCCCAACTTGGTGTGATAGGCTTTAAAGCCTCCACTCGACTTTCCCATCGTGTGGCACTCAGTGGTTTCAGTGTCAGAGAGGATGTTCCCAGATGTTGCTTCAAAATTTGTCATTGATGAGTTGATGCAGAGAAATGCTTTGAATTACATTAAAAAATTCAGCAGCCTCACTAGAAGCTGATGCCGCATCACTGACCACCAAGTTCAATGAATGAGAACTGCATGGGACAAAAAAAGCTCGAGGGTTTAACTCTCGGATCTGTGTCTGCACTTCTCTGTTCTTTCCTCTCATGTTGGCACCATTATCCTAATCCTGATCTCTCATGTCAGCTATCGCAATTCCCATATCTTCCAGCTTTTTAAGAAGCACATTTGCCATATCAGATCCTGTAGTATCATCAGTGTCAATAAATTAAAGAAAATGCTCTCTGACAGTCACCATTGCAGGGACATTTTCACTAGGTTCTGTTGTTGTTACAGAACGCACCATTAAAGTCATTTGTTCCATACGGCTGATGTCAGGTGTGCAGTCCAGAACAACAGAGGAATATCTTGATGACTTCAGATCTGCCACAGTCTTGTTTGACTTTTGTTGCCAGTAACTGTATGATCTCAGTTAGAATAGTTTTTCCAAGGTAGTAGTGCGTGTACATTTCTTGGGTGGTGACTCGTCTTAGATGCTCCTGGAGTACAGCATCACACTTAGCCATCAGCTCCACAATTTTAAGGAAGTTTCCATTGTTTGGCACATACAGCTGACCCGAAGTGCCACATAGTGCTAGGTTTTGGGTAGCAAGCACTCTCACAATGGCAGGGAGCCTTTTCAGAACATTTTGCCAGTAAAGAGACTCTGATGCAATCTTCTCTTGATGCTGATCATCTATGGTGGCCTTTAACCTTAGTCTCATCTCAAGCTCTTTCCACCTATGGAATGCTCTGTTGGTTTGCTGCCTTCTCATGGCATGCCAAATTTCTAGCCAGATTTTTCCATCCTTTGTTCCTGTAGAACCCAATGTGGCTGGAACATTAGATTGGAAGAGTTTGCAACAAAAACAGTACGCAGCATTCTGGGGTTTTGAGTACCTAAGCCATGGCCTCTCCATTTTGTCACCATTGGGGATTTCACGCCAGTAATGTGTTGGATGGAAACGTCTATTTTCATTGTCTTTGGGGAACATGAAGTTTTTCACTTGCTGTGGCCCATGCAGTACAAGGAAGTCCCTCAGGCTACTGCTCAAGTGGGTCCACAGTCCTGGATCATCTAGACTTAAGGAACTAAACTCAGCAGCAGCTGTTTCTTGCGCCTCCGCCGCACTCTGATCTACACTTTTCTTCAGGAATGTGCATTGTTACATCCATTTGAGATGGAGATATGGATGCTGCAGTAGCTGCCAGGTCACCTGCACTCTGAGTAACTGGAAGATCAGGCATCTCCTCACCGCTCACATCCTCACTGGGGCCAGAATGCTCACTGTGAACATGTGTCTACGTATCTCAGGAGAGCTCCTTCCTGCTTAGATAGAAAAGCTTCCTTTGCTTTCTTTCTTTTTCTAAATGCTGCCCCAGAGAAGGGTTTTCTTCTTTCACTCATGTCTGCTGTTCTGTGCCAGCTATAATGGCTCTCAACACTCAACTGAAGGGGACAAATAAGCAGGCTGGTAGCAGGACCTGAGCGAGGGAAGATATCAGCATCTTAAGGGCCTAACTGGCTCCTACTACTTCAGTTGACTGCCTTTTCTCCTCAAGTGGGTTCAGGGAAGCAGCAGGAAATAAGAAGCTCCCTGAGAAGCTGGTGTTAATCAGTCCAGGCTCCTAGGGGGTGCTAGAGACGTATATAAGAGGTGGCTACTCCTTTCTCTCCATGCAGCTCCTGCTGCTTTCTGTTATTCCCCCTCATCTTTTCTCCTGCCTGTTGTGTCTCTTGTGCCCTCCTTCGTCCAGCACAGCACTCCACCATCTCTGTGCATCTAAAGCAGAGATAATACATATGCACTAGCAGCAGATACAATTTTCTATACTCTGGGTCCTAGTGGCGCTCCCCGCACAGTTTGGCGCCTGAGGCAGCTGCCTCAGTTCGTCTCATGGTAAGGCAAGCCCTGGTGGTCACCAAACGAATTTGCCAACACCAGCCTTCAAGTAGCTCCTAAACTTTGTCTCGGGGCTAGCTATTTTTCTCTCCAGAACCAGAATTCACATGCCAGGTCAATCCAGGCTTTACAATAAGGGCAATAACATTGCTTATTTGGCTTTACTTTTTGCTTCTAAAAGCAGTAGTTCCCATTTTGGATATACCTTCAAAGCAAAGAAAAACCCACAGCTGGCCTGGTCTTGCAGGGCTTGAACTGTAGAGCTGTCTCTTTGCTGTGTAGACTTCCAGGCTTGGCCCAAGTTCGGGACCCTCCCACCCTGCAGGGTCCTAGAGCCCGGGCTCCAGTCCAAGCCCAGAAGTCTACACAGCAATGTATCAGTCCGGCAGCCCAAGACCTGTACACCCGAGCTGGCTGGCACAGGCTAGCCGTGGGTTTTTTTGCACTGTGTAGGCATACCCTTTGTTTCTAACCCACCTGGCTAAGATTTTGGACAGGGTCTTTACTGTAAGTTTAGTTGTGTTATACTGCAATTGCTCTCCTGGTTCCTTCCATACATCCTGCAGCCAGAGCACACAACTTTGACTGCATCTGTTATACTTACTGATTTCTTCCATCACTACAGTGTTGTCCATGGCTACGTGCACTGCCAATGAGCTCCATGTATCAAAAGTGGCAAGTTTTCTACAGGAAAGAGAGAGAAGTAAATAGAGGACTAACTACAAGGCACTAAGCAAAGGCAGGGTTCTAGCAGAGAAGAACTTCCACTATTTCCTGTATAATTTTCATTAAACGAGATACTGAACTAGAGAAGATACTGGCTTTCACAGTTTGTGCCAGTCCTATCTCCTCTCAGTAGAGTTCACTGCAAGAATTCATAGCTTATCCAATCAAAGCAGTGAGGGAAATGCTGTAGGGAGAGAAAATGCCACTAACCTACACTGGTGATTAAACAACAGTGCAGTATTATCATGTCTAATTCCTGCAGATAACAGGGTACTCTTACACAGCTCTCTCCCTGGGCTCACCACTACAGTGGGAGGGAGGGAGAAGGAGAAAGAAATTAGGTTTACACTTTATTCTGCCACTGCATTAGTCACTCAAATGGCGAGACTGCCTCTGTCCTTGACTCTTAGGGAACGCCACTGCAGTCAAGATCTGCAAAGGCAGTCCTCATGTGAACACAGATTCAGAGGTGTTAAAGCCAGAAGAGAACGCATCACCTAGTCCTGTACAATACAAGCAGAGATTCCAGCAGCAAGCCCAATATCTTGCCAGGCCTAGAGATAGATTCTTGGAGGACTGTCCTCCATTGGAATTGACTTGTCTTTTTGGTCCACCAAGCCTGGGAGCAAGGGGTAAAGTCCATTTCCTCTCTCAAGTTTTTGCCCCACTGGGATTGATTTCACAGGGAGGCGGGAGACTATTTGGTTGGGACACCACACTATTCAGCACGATTGCTTTTATACTGCACACTGAAAAGTAAAAAACTACCCCATTGCATTGCACAGAAGGAACAAAAGGTAAAGCCCAGCACTTACTTGAGCACTTGTGCAACTGTGTTTGGTCCGTACCACTGGCCTATCGATTTGCCCTCTCCAACTCCCATCTGGGCTGCACCAAGTAGACAACCAAATTAGTCAGCAGCCTCCACCCTTTGCTCCTTCTCACAGCCCCTCGTGTCCTACTGCTGGAGTTTGATGTTGTTAATCATGATCGGTTACAAAAAAGGATTTTATGTGAAGAGCTACAGCTTGGGTCTGGGCTATACTAAAAGGTTAGGTGAACCCAGCCATGTCTATCAGGGGTGTGAAAAATTCACACCCCTAAGCGATGTAGTTAAACTGACCTGACCCCAGCGTAGACAGCACTGCGTCAACAGAAGAATTCTTCCATCAACCTAGCTCCTGCCTCTCGGGGAAGTGGATTACCGTACACTGACAGGAGAACCCCTCCTGTCAGCATAGGTAGCGTCTACACTGCAGTATTACCACTGCAGCATTGCAAGTGCAGACAAGCCCTTAGACATGCTTTGGAGTCGGATCATGCCATCTTGCCAGGGGTGTGAAGAGATCATAGCACCTCATGTGACTAACAATGGTCCTCCCAGTCAATTAAGAAGCCATGTTAATAGGCTCCAAAAAGGAGTCGCAGAGTATGACTGAGAGAAGCAAGATGGGTTCAGAACTCAGGAACGAGACAAAGGGAGTTCCTAAAAAGGCTAAGAACTTCAGATGCCTCAGAGGAAATGCTATTTAGAAGCAATTCTATTTAAAACAACAATGCCTGATTTTTCAGAGGTGCTGAGCACCCACCGTTCCCACTGTCTAACTAGAGTGCAGGTACTTAGCTCCTCTCAAAAACAGGCCCATTGCCATTTTTGCTTTGCTTTTCCTTCTCCTTCATCCTTAGAACACTTGCCCCTGGACAGGATTCTTGTGGAGTTCATGAGCGCCTCCTACTCATTTCCCCACCTGATGCAATCTTCTTGCTTGCAAGATTCCTGTGTAGCTGCTGTGGGCATGACAGTCATCATATTCTCCCCCGTCTTGAGACGGCAAGTACAAGGGAGACAAGGATACTGGCATTAGGCTGAAAGGGTTTTCATGTCACAAATCCTTCAACCCTTAAATCAATAGCCTTAGTTTTAGCAACATCACATAGGAAGCAGTGCTGTATATATTTCATTCATACACAGCAGCACAAATACATAGAAGCTGATCTGGACACACTTTACCACAGTTCTTAGCAAATTATTATTACATCAATCTCTCACAAGTAGGTTACTTCTGAAGTTGCTGTGCTACTAAAATAAACCTGAAGAATCTGTTGCTGTTCTGTAACATTCAGGGAAGCCCAGGGCAGGACGCGCCTATCTACAACTGCCTCTTACCTATCTGGTGGATGGAGTAGTAGCTGTCTTTTTTGTCAATGAAAGCATTAAGTACGTTGAAGTAATTATCCGTCTGCCTCTTCCCTTTCACCCACCTCCAATCTAAGAGATGCAGGGGGGGAGAGGGGGGGGAAAAAAAAAAAGATAGGTTACTTACTAGTATACTTCTCCGCATGTTACTACTTAGTAGGACTTCCTTTAGGCTATGAGTCAGAAGTCTTACTAGGGACCTGTGAAGATCCCAAAAAAGGACCACATTTAACACAAGTAAAAGGGTTTTTTCAGAGGCGGGAATTAAAGACATGGTAAAAAAATCAATTCCAGGACATGCATTGACCCTTCTCTGTAAGGATGCATTGGCTCCCAAGGAGAGGGAATATCATGCACCCCAAAAATCCCACAAGCATGAAAGAACATTGGAATTTCTAGTGCCCAGAAAGTCATTGCAGAAGTGGGGCAGTTGGTTTGGGAAGAACAGGATGCCAGTGCCAAAAGGTGTCTCCTGCCAATCCACAGAACTTTAGCAGCAGCAGCCATAGAAGAGACCATGTATCACAAAGTGTCAGCTGGCTACGGGTGTCACTTCTAGAAAGGTGGGAGTCAGGGAGAGGCTGGAAGGCATCTCAGCAGAAGGTTAAAAATAAAAGTAACAGTTGCCTACTGTACAGCAATTTTAACCAGCGTCAAAGTTTCAGGCATACAAATCTGGGAAGTTTGGAGCTCTCTTGGCTAGCACTTTCAGGGGTCTCAAACATGAAATGGCATTCTGCTCATCTTGGGGGATGGGGAAGAGGTTTTGCAGTAATTTAAAAAAGCTCCGCAAACAAAACCAGTCTAACAGTCAGCAGAATATCTGCAGGCTGCCATAGCAATAAATCCAAATGCTAGGGTGTCCCCGCCCCTCCCCTCCCCCCCCCCGAATGACATGATCTTGTCTCCAAACACCCACTGGTACAAGGGGAAAGCAAGCTGCTCCACTGGTGCAGAGGAATTTACAAGAACACTTTTTACTGGCTAGCACAGCCCTTGTCAATTGTCCATACAGATTTATTAATGTTGATTTGGAAGGAAGAGATGCTAGTGAAACTCACTAGGATGTTTCCATTGGGGCTGCTTCATCATCTAGCTCTTCCGGTGAGAAGAGCTAGGGAAACTTTACATGGAGCCCACAGCAATTTCAAGTTGTGCCGTTTCTCTTTGTTGCCCTAACAAGTGCACCATCATTTGGACTGGCTCTGGATACCTCCCTTAAAGATGCATTGATTTACCTCTGCCTAAGTGCCGGCAGACCAATGCCTGTGCGAAGATCATCTGACCACACCTCAACATGCAGCCCCAGCCGGTATCAGATGTGGGGCCTGTTCCTCCTGTAGCCAAGCAAAACAATCAGAACAGAATGTAAGGATTAGACCAGCTGTCTAGTCACAGTGCAATACAATGGGAGGTGAGAGAGGGAGAACTTGGAGCGCTCTAGGTATGCAAGGTGGGTGTTATAACAACAGAGACTCATCTGCCAGACAATGATGCTGAGGGATAAATACAGATTTAAGAGGCAAACCCTACCACCTGACCTTTAAGAAAAATAAAGCCAGGCACTTACGGAAGACGGGTGAGTTTCAAGTAAATATCCAATTCAGACTGGTGAATGAGACATGGGATCATACCAGCCCTCAGGCATGGGTCTGTGAACAGATCTCCAGCCCAAGCTACCAGAAACCTATTTATATATTTCAGATAAAGGTGTTTTATGGACTATTTTCCCCATAATCTTCACCCAAATCCTACACCTGCTAAGGCACCTTGCCATGAAAACAAGGTGAGGACTCTCCACAGCTGCTGAATACAAAAATAAGCCAAAAAAGACAGAGGGTAATTAGACTGTTTGTTCGTGTTATCGGTATTCAGAGGCTAAAAGCCAAAAGGCTTTAAAAGCACATCCTATGGCAGAACTTCAAAGAAAGCTGCCACTTCCCCTCCCAGGCTAGGGCATTGCACAGTCAGCTGTTAAGATAAAGTTTAGAACACAGAGTGACCAGAACTAGTGGGCTGGTTTTATAGACTCAGCTGCTCCTTAATATACTGGTACCACAAAATTTTTTGCAACTATTTTCTCTTCTCTCTGGTCACTTTATATCCAGGGTGTAGGGAAATAGAAAGTAAAAGAGCCAAAGAAGAGATCCTCCAAGTCACCACCCAGACTCATGCCAATATGTGAGATCAATTTCTCTTATTTGGTCAGCTCTCCTTTAACCAGGCTGGTGATCTGTCATTTACAGAGGACCCAAAAACATGCTAGGTGCTGTACAGAACAAATGCATTGCCCTGGTCCTCAAAAGTTTGAAATCACATTTTAGATGTCAGAATGGATGGGAGCAGCCAACAATGGATGGGGTAGTGGGGAGAAGGGGTGAGGACAAGATTTACAGCAGAATAAGATCAAATGATTACTTGATTATAGCACGGGCACATCTTGGGGCTTTCTTGGAAAGTCACTGCTTGCATGGAAGCAGCACAGAAAAGGGCACAGAGATGGGAATGGAAAAGAGCGA
Source organism: Dermochelys coriacea (assembly GCF_009764565.3). Lineage (NCBI taxonomy): Eukaryota > Metazoa > Chordata > Testudines > Dermochelyidae > Dermochelys > Dermochelys coriacea. The sequence goes on from NC_050076.1 coordinate 56,122,119, forward strand.
AAGAGCTGTAGAAGCAGACATTTAAAGAGCTGTGGAAGCTTGTTGGGCCACAGACACTTTATCTCGTGCTTCCCCTAGGTACTTTTTTGGGGGTCCCTGCTGTTTCACTAATAGAGAAGAAAGCTTGCATCTGTGGTCTTGCTACTTTCTACTGTAAACTGGGATAGAATTAGTCAAGTTCATAAATTAAGCCTGTAGAATTTTAAGTTATCTGATATTCACGGGAACAGAGACACAAAGTGGGTGAGGTAATTTTTTTTTTTTTTTTTTTTTTTTTTTTTTTTTAAATTGGACCACCTTCTGTTGGTGAGAGACAACTTTCGAGCCACACAGAGCTCTTCTTCAGGTCCTCTTCTTCTACCGTCTCTGCCTCAAAGAATTCTTTCACAACAATGACACCACTCACAATGACCACATCCCCACCAACAATCATAAGAAAAAAAAAAAAATCTGAGTGGGCACCATAGAGCGGATGAAACTGCACTCGTGATCATTACATTGATTGCTTCAGGGGAAAAAAATTGACTGCAAAAATCCTTAAACATCACATCCACCGTAATCTCTCCATTACTAAGAGGACACCCATAAAGTCCGTAAAATCTAACCACAAGATAGAGATCAAGCCAGCAGATGAAGGCGGTGCCACGGTAGTCCTCAACCATGATGTCATTGATGAGGCAAACTGACAACTCTCCAACACCACTTACTATGAAGAACTGAAAGATGATCCCACACCACGATTTACCCGGGAACTTAGGGATATCATCAAATCCTTCCCCAAACAACTTCAAGAGAAACTCTACAACTTTATCCCCAGGAACTCACCCCAGGGACCTTCTACATTCTTTCCAAGGTACACAAACAAGGGAATCCAGACAGATCCATCATATCTGGTCACAACACTCGTACTGAAGGAATACTGGGACTCATAAATCATCCTCAAACCACTCAAACAAAAGACCAGCTTCCTTGAGGACACACAGACTTCCTCCACAAACTCCAGAACATTAACAACCACTCTCAGAACACCATCCTCACCACCATGGATGTCACTTCCCTGCGCAACATCCCTCACAACGACGGCATAGCTGCCTACCTCAAATATTTACAAGACAATGGACAACTCTTAGATATCCACCCCAAACACATCGCCAAACTCATTCATTCCATCCTTGCCCATAACAATTTTACATTCAACAACAAACACTTCCTCCAAACCATGGGAGCAGCCCTAGGTACTAGGATAGCTCCCCAATATGCCAACCCCTTCACGGGCTACCTTGAAGAAAAACGTCTGGACAAATGTACCACAAAACCGACGACACAAAAATTGATGATCTTCTGGACAGATGGCTTAAATTCCCTTATAGATTTCCACCATGGCTTAAACTCCCTTATAGATTTCCACCACAATTTCAACCACCACCACACATCCATTAAACTCTTTCTGGAACACTCCCACATTAGTATCAACCTCCTAAATACCAACCAGCTTCAGCAAGGGAATCCTGCAGATAACCACACAAGAAACCCACAGATCACCACACTTACCTTCATAGATCCAATGACCACCCTTAATACACCAAGAAATCTTATGTACAGCTAGACACTCAGATACCACAGAATATGCTCTGAGGAGAAAGTCCGGGATATACACCTTCACACACTTAAAACTGCCTTCACCAAACAAGGATTTTCCACCAGAGAAGTAGATTGCATCATGGAATGGGCCACCTAAATACCCAGGAGATAACCTGCTTCAACACAGAAATAACCCCCCCTAGTCATCACCTATCACCCCATATTGAAACCCATATGGGGTATCATACTATAACCCATACTCAGTGGGGATCCCATCCTGAAAGACATCTCCTGAACCTCTATTCTGGCATTCAAACAACCCCCCAAACTCTCCAAGCTCATCAGAAGCAAGCTCCCCACAGACCACAACATGCCAACTCAAAGCGGCACCATCCCCTGCCAGAACAGATGCAATATCTGCAGACAGATCCACAGCTAAAATGATCAACACCCACCCCCCAACATATCTTTCAAGACCCATGGATCCTACACACGCCTATCACAACATGTGATATACCTCATCCAGTGCACTATATGCCCCAACCACCACAATGTGGATGAAATCAATCACTATGCTCTCGAATAAACTCGGACAGGAAAATAAGACAAAACACCCCATCACCTGTGGGTGAACACTTTTCACAATGTATATCTGACCTATCAAAGGAAACCTACACAAAACGCTTGCAAAAGATGAGCCTGGGATCTTAAATTCATAACTCTGCTAGACACTATAAATCATGGACTGAACAAACTGGATTTATGGCTTATTACAACAATCTGTAACCCACTAACTCAATTTTTGATTCCGTGACTGCAGAGGTGTTAACGGGCCATTACTTTAAAAAGGTCCCTTAGAATGTGCTAACTACTTACACTAAATGACTTGTTCCACCTTGCATTTAGCTGCAACATGTTAAGTACCTTTCCCAGACCTGCAGAAGAGCTCTATGTAGCTCAAAAGCTTGTCTCTCTCCCCCTCAACAGAAGTTGGTCCAACAACAGATATTACCTCACATTCCTTTTGTCTCTAATATCTTGGGACCGACACAGCTACAACTACACTGAGTTCAGGGGAACAAGTTAAGTTCATCTAGGGTTTGTTTAATTTACACAGAGAGGTTGAGATCAGATTAGACTTGCTAAAACATTAGCTAACCCTGATCTAACCTCAACCTTTGCCCTAGTGTAGACATAGACGTGAAAGGGGTTAACTTATGTACTCAGTCAATGTTAACCCCCCAGGAATCAGTCTAACGGCTTGTCTACACTTACATTTTATAGTGCTCTAACTTGCTGGCTCAGGGGGGTGAAAAGCAAGTTTGAGCGCTTTAAAGTGCTAGTGTGGACAGACTCCCAGCGCTCAGAGCTATTCCCCTCGAGGAGGTGGGTTACCAGTAGCAATGGGAGAGCTCCCTCCCAGCGCTCATGCAGGACCACACACACACACACACACACACACACACACACACACACACACACACACACACTTCAAAACACTCCCACGGCAGCGCTTTGAAGTTTCTAGTGTAGATGTAGCCTTAGCTTCAATGCAACCAGCTAGCCTGTATTAAATTGTCCTCGGATTTCCATCCAATTTTTATGTATAAAATTGCACAAGAAGAAAATAGCAGAATCATATTCAGGAAGAGGACCCATGAAAACTAGTCATTGATCCAGAGGAGAATTTTCATTCTATCACTACAGTTCATCCCCCATTTGCACATAATTCCTAGTATGTTTACCATGAATTGTGTATGATGCTTTAAGGTGCAATTTCTTTGTTCCACCTCTAGCTTTTATCTCAGCTCTTTGCTTCAGTTTGAGTACAATAGAAATCCCATACAGATGTTTTATTTTACATTTTGTATTACTTTATTTTGTGTTAAGCACAAGAATTCTTCCTTTCTTCCAGCAAGGGAAAGAGTCTCCTACATACATCTTTATCTATCAATTGTATCAATAGTTGCCTTATTTCCAGGAGAAACAAAATGTAGTTACAGCAAGTGCATCAAGCATTAACTATTCTATCCTACCAGTTAAATTTGGAGTATTCAACTTTCTATGAAGTGTAAATAACCCAATACTGTATTTGTAGGGATTGATAAGAACTTATTAACAGGGTGGATAAAAATAAATGATTTTTTAAAAAAAAAATAGTTTTTTTCCTCAAAAAGCATTTTATCAAAAAAAAACCGATCTAAAGATAGTTTTAATTAAGGTATCTTTGAGCTATAATGTATCTCATCATGGAATAGGGATTATAAATTCTAATTCTATAGTACGAGACAGTATAGTCATGTAACGTTTAAGAAAAGTTTTGTAAATGAGTTCCAATAGTTCATGGGACCCAATCTTGTGTGATTCCAGGGGTTTTTGTATAGATTATTGAGGTTAATCTATCTACCCACCCAATGGGATTCAGTGCTTAGTCTAGAAGATACCATCAGAGATGCTTAGTTTTGCAGTTCTCAGACTGTGGATTTGTGTCTCCAGAGATAACATGCTTATTAACATCAAAAATGGTTTTAAATAAATAAATAAATAAATAAATAAATCGAGGAGAGAAATAACAGACCTCAACCCTATTGTCCCTCTGCAAATTTGTGTACACCGAGTCAATCCCTTACCTCTCTCTAAAAGTGCAAAGTTTCAAAAACTTCAATGAATAGAAGACTGTTGGGGGCAGAATAGATCTGAACAAGGAGAAGAAGTCTGGAGATAAATGTGAGAAGGGAGGGACAGGCAGTAGAAACAAAAGTGAAACTGTTTGAGCAGCATATTCCAGAAGTCTTGAGATCTTTCCGAGTGTATCCTTCATTGATTTGAGATCTCCCATACCATTCTCTCATTAGAAGGGAGAACCTATAATGGAAGCAGGCCATAAAAGACCAGGTTTGGGAATATTTTAATGACGTTCTCTACCTGTGGGTAAAACAGGCACGCATGCAAATGCAACAAAGAAATGCAAGACCTAGTTGCCCAAATGAAACAACTTCATGAGAAGTGTTCCTTCCCAGGAGGAAGCTGCGCTGAAGATGAAGATCCTGCATGTTCAGACATGCTGCTTTCATCAGGTCGGTCAACTTTTTTATTTCATACTTCTTTAAGGACTGCCTGTCTTCCTTCTGGACTATTCTTGAATTCTCATGTTTGAGCAAAAAATATAGTTGTTACTCTATGGTACTATCATTTTAGATGCAGTTGTGATAAAAATAGCTGAAATAGGCAGATCTTCCTTTTACGATTTCACCTTTAAAGTAGTACTGAGTGTCAGTTAATGCAACTGAGTAATACTAACTGAGCAATACAGTAATAATAATTAAATAACTGCATTGATTTATTTTGTTTAGGAGAATCCATCCTCAACATACAGGATTTTGAAGACTATCCACCTTCAAGATCAACATCATTTTCTATAGTTTCAGGATAGCCAATGACAGCATTTCAGTCACATCATGTATGTCACATAGCCACAGTATATCACCTGTAGTGAAAAGAAAAGGATCTCCATCTCCAGAAACAACCACAGATAAATTTGTGGTAAGAACCAACAGATTACAAAAAGAGGTAATTGATGAAAAAACTGCCCAGTTTGTTTATGCAACAAACTCTCCTTTCCATATGATTGAGAAACCACACTTCATTAACATGGTTCAGTCATTAAAACCAGGATACAGTCCACCCAACAGTACAGATGTCGCAGGCAAATTGCTGGATAAAGCGTATGAAAGAGAAATTGAGCAGTGTGCAAAAGGTCTAGAGGGTAAAATTGTTAACCTGGGTCTTGATGGGTGGAGCAATGTCCATAATGATCCTGTTGTATGAGCTTGTGTGACAAAAAAAGGGAATGTCTTCCTTACGGAAACAATTGATACATCAGGAAATGCACACACAACAGAATACTTACAAGAAGTAGCAGTAAAAGCTCTAACAAACTGAAAAACAATTCAAATGTCTAATATGTAGCTTGGTCATAGACAATGCTGCAAATGTATCCAAGAGAGTCCCAAGCTAGCAACATATGGTTGCAGTGCTCATTTGATGCATCTCCTAGCCAAAGACTTCAGTGTCTCACAAATAAAGGAATGTCGTTGAAATTGAAAAATACTTCCGTACCACCACTTTGCAGCAGCTGCTCTGAAAAAAGTGGGAGGAACCAAGCTAACTCTCCCACAAGATGTGTGATGGAACTCAGTAGTGGACTGTTTTGAGCATTATATCAAGAACTGGCCTAATCTGATGACCGTTTGTGAAAAAATAGATGGCACTGTCACAGCCAAAGTTCTCAATATTGGGCTTAACAGAAATGTTGAACACATGCTGAGTACCCTGAAACCTATTTCTGTAGTCTTGAACAAAATACAGGGAAATAGCTGTTTTACTGCTGACACTGTTGAAATTTGGAAGGAACTGAGTGAGATCTTAAAATGAGAAATATGCAATGACAGAGTTAAATTACAAGCATTAAAAAAAACAAATGGAACAAGCACCATCTCCAGCTCATTTTCTTGAAAATATTCTCAATACTCGGTACCAGGGTCAAACCCTTAGCTGCTGAAGAAGGGGAGATGGCTATGACATGGACATCCAGCAATCATCCCTCCATAATGCCAACTATAATAAACTTCAGAGCTAAGGATGAACTTTTCAAGAAATATGTTTGCTGATGTTTTAAAGAAAGTCACACCAGTGAACTGGTGAAAGTCACTTAAGCACTTGGATTCAGAGACTGTTGAAGTGATAATCTCACTTTTAACAGCAGTAGCTTCTTTCGTCGGTGTAGAAAGAATATTTTCTTCCTTTGGACTAATTCATTCCAAATTGAGAAATCGTTTGGGACCTGAAAAAGCAGGAAAGCTTGTTTTTCTTTTCCAGATTATGAACAAACAGGAAAATGAAGGTGAAGACGACTGAGTTAGCTGCAGAAGCCAATATTTTAAATTTCTCATGTTGACCTTGCTGACAGTCTATTTAACTATTTTAGTTAATTTTAACAAAAACAAACCTGATTTTAAAAAACTTGAATGTTTAAATTCAAAAATTCGTATGCTTGTTTTGTTAAAATATTTTTGCTGTTGAAGAAAAATATCCAGAATACATAATGGTGTTGTTTTAGTTAAATAAAACTATTTTAAATGTCTGTCTGATGATGTTCTTCTCCTAATATAGCATGGCAAGAAAATCCTCCAAATATTCATGATTAACCTGTTGAATTGGAGATCATTCACCTCCCAATGACTTCATAAATATCTACTTCAATTACCTTTGATAAATGAAATAACCAAACAAGAATGCACTTTTATGTAGAAATCCATGATTAAATAGAGTTTTCCTGACTAGAGATTTAAATCAAATCCATCCTGCTTATTAAGAGAAAATTGCTTCAGTTACTGGAAGGATTTAAGATAATTTTATTCAGAAAAATCACCTGCAAAATTAATGCTAGCTATCTGCCCTTTCTGGAAGTCTGGATTACCATTTAAAAGCAACACTGCAGGATTGCCTCACAAAAGGGGCTCAGGACACCAATTTGGCATTACCTAGGGTGGTGTTTATCTGGCCCGTTAATGGAGTGCATGAGCACCTCAGTCTTTAATGGAATTATCCTCAACACCCTGGTGAGGCAGGGCAGTGCTATTCTCAACATTGTACAGGTAGGGAACTGAGGCAGAGAGAGGCTGAGGTGGCCAAGGACACACAGGGAGTCTGTGGAAGAGCAAGGAATTGAACCCATGTCTCCTAGTCCCAAGCTAGCACCCTAACCACTGGACCGTCCACTTCCCTCTTATGGGAAAGTAGTACACTTCCTCCACATCCATCGCTGCCCAAGATGTAACCAAATGTTAATAAAAGGCCAGGGATAGGTGCTAAATGTGGTGGCTTTGATAGGTGCTCTCCTCACACCTTGGAAAGCTACGGTAGCACTGCAGTAGGTTGTTGTTCACAGTTCAGGTCTCTCTTTAAAATGGCGTTTTCTGAAACTACTCCAGTACTTTACTGCCAATCCACTGCACTTCAGATGCTTATTTCTCACGAGATGGCACCTTTTACAGATCCAAAGCCTACTGAGGTCAATGGAAATGCTCCCATTGGATCAGGCCCCAAGAGATAAGCCAGACTCCTTTACAGTATAGTTATTTTCTTAACTGTATCTGTGCTACTTACCAATGGCAGGAAAGTTTTTTCTGTATGTGAACCAAAGCCGAGAGGTCACATCCAACAGGATCTCCTCCTTCTCTGAAGAATTTTCAGAAAAACAAACACACACACACACATATGTGACATCCCTGAGAAAGGCATCAAACCCTACCTAAATCCCACCTCTGAATAACTTTCACTGATGAAAGTGCCTGGCTTGACAGGAGCAGGGGACTATTGCATGAAGGCCAGTCAAAGATCCGGCCTACAGGGCAGGAGAGGCCTGGGAAGAAAAAACAGGGCCATGTTTGGGGGAAACAGTCTTTACTACTTCAGCCTCTCCTTTCCAGCGTTAGACTTCCCTAATTTTAAGCATCACGACCCTGTATCTCCAGGCAGAAAAGCGGAAGGAGAGGGTGTTCTACAACCCCTGTAGCCAAAAAAAAAAAAAAAAAAAAAAAAAAAAAAAAGACAATTTTCTCCAAAAATGCAGCAGGAATGTCTGAAGGCAGCAGCAAAGGCTATCCTGGCAACATGCAGGAGAACACACAACTGCACTAGCAAGCAGGGGCTGCACTTCTGCAGGATGCTACTTAGAAAAAGCTGGGATCACATAAGAGTTCAAAACACTACATGGGATGGTTAGATGTATGTAAAGCCCTCAAGCCCTGAAAAGCAGTGTGTAAGTACTAGCAGGTGAGTGAAGTACCTGTGAACACACTGTATGTTCTCCCCAGTATCCAAACAGGGTCTTTGGTCTCAGGGAAGTCTTCATACTCAAACCTGAGAGTATCATAGGTCAGAGTAGCTGGTGAGAAACAGAAAACACACAGAAATCACATGCATTGTGGTTTGTTTTTTCCAGTTTAAAATAATGTAAGATATAGTTATACAGGATTGATCACTTCACAATTCCAATAAGAAAAGGAGTACTTGTGGCACCTTAGAGACTAACAAATTTATTAGAGCATAAGCTTTCGTGAGCTACAGCTCACTTCATCGGATGCATTTCCACACAATTCCAATGTTATAGTAACATGCCTACATGTTGAGCAGCTAGTCTGAGCTCTGGTAAGAACGCTATTGATCAAAATAATAAATACCACCCAACTCTTATATAATGCATTTCATGAGTTGATCTCAGAGCACTTTATAAAGGTGCTCAGTATCATTCCCATTTTACAAATGGGGAAACTGAGGCACGGAATGGGGAAATGAGTTGCCTAATGTCACCCAGTCGGGCTATTAATAGAGTCAGGAACAGAACGCAGGTCTCTGGAGTCTCAATCCCATGCTCTGCCCATTAGACCACAGTGCTTTGATGAAATCAGCAAGCTGTGAAAAATTACTGCATCAGTGAGGAAAAGCTCAGGATTGAACCAACACACAGGAATTGCCAAACCTGATCAGACCCAAGATCCATCTAGTCCAGTACCCTGTCTCTGACAGTGGCCAGTATCAGCTGCTTCAGAGAGAGATGCAAGAACCCTGGAACAGGCAGATGTGGGATAATCTGCCCCTTCCCAACATAGGTCTCAACCTGGTCTCTAATAATTTGAGATTGGTTTAAACCCTCATGTAGGAGGTTTAATATCCTTCCGGAATTTCCAGGTTTGTTATTAACAAACAAGTCCCTTCTTCCCAGAGTAAATTTTTTTGGTGGTGCAGTGAGAAGCCTAGGATTAAATTAGCATGGATACTAAATATCCTTCTCAAAGACGGTCAGTCCCTTCTGAGGGTTCTAAAAATTGCTCCCTTGTTAGAATCAAACATGCAAAGGTCTTTGCTCAAAAAAAAAAAAGTTTGCAGTGTGGGGGAAAAGACGAGATGTTCTTTATGCATGTCACACGATAAATCACGGGAAACAATGGGAGCTATGCTGAGGCATCCAATCTAGAGGTTGCAGGCTTGTACATGATCCATTCTACTAGTTTCCTTCAAAACATGACGTTGCTCAATACTTCAACATCTGTCTTTTCTAACATAAGTATCCAGCTCTGATTGCACATTACAAAACAATCCAGCAGTGTAGTCTATTGCAAGGCGTTCCCAATCAGGGCTGTGGTCCTCTCCACAGGAATGAACAAGCAAGCTGTTGGGAGGTTCTGCACAATGTTTTAGCGAAAACAGGGCTCCACTCTGTGCCTTGGGAACGGTTGATCTGAGCTCCAAAGAAAATGTTCCTAATAAAAGTGTTAGAAGATTCAGTTCAAATCACTTTTTACTTGCACGTGTTATTCTTGAATAAACTTGAGCGAACTACACATCAAATTGTAACAGCTTTACTTAGTTATGCTGTACAGACAAGATATGCTCAGCTGCGCTTTTAGCTGACACAAGATTCAATAAATTACCCAGTGATACAGCTGACATGAACACCACACAGCACACTCCATTTCCCTCTAACTGGGGGTGTACCCTCTTAGCTTTCTGGTGTGACTCAGCGGCCATTTCTCAGTCGCCACCTGCTGATTTCATTGTCCTTCATCCTAATTTCATGAGTAGAATTCTATATACATAAATTCAGTTTTTCCTGAACTTAGAAATTGGTGGTTTATAACCAGTACATTTAAGGCTTGCCTACATTTGAAGGTTAGTTTAGATTAAGTTAGGTTATGAATTTAAAGCACAATAGATATTTGTGACCACCGTGTTGACAAGCCCTCAGCCTTGCTAAGTGTTATCCCAGTTTTAACAGGTGTGGTCAATAAGTCCTCTACAGTTTGTATGATGATATATTTTCTTAGCACAGAGGGTCACAAAGAGATTCTACCCCTCCTTTTAGCCATGTAGGTTAATGCATATTACATTCAGATAAAACATCTTGTTTGTCTTGTTTTGTCAATGAGACCCCACAGATCTCACTTAGATCTTCTGCCCCCTGGTCTTTCTAACTGGGAATAGCATGATCCGAGTGTCAAAGGGAAAACAAAAGCAGCAGAAAACTGCCATCACTGGGCTAAACTGTAGTTTTCTTTAAGGAATGGGGCCCTGTCTAATAAATGGGGGACTAATTCCAAATTAATATCTGATTGGACAGATAAGGAAGTAGATTACCTGTACCAAAGTTCTCAAACTTTTTCACAGTACGGACCACATCTTAATAAAGATAATGGTCTCCTCTTCCCATTGACTACAACTCCCCTGCAAGCACAGCAATTCTTTCCATAGGAAAATATTAATATGATGTAGCAGCCAGAAAAAAGGATTAGAGCCAGACCCATGTAACAAGGCAGATTTTCAGAAACCACCAACAGTCCACACTTTGGTTTATCTTCTTTCACCTTCTCCTTACTACAAAAGATTGATAATAGTGTAGACTGATAATAGTGTAGACAGATAAGCATTGATAGCACAAAGTTCCTGTATGTTTGGTGCTATTTCTCACAGATGGTATTTTCATAAGCCTGTATTTTCGAGTCAAAAATAACCTTCTCCCTTGGCTCTCCCCTTTCCCCCCCGATTCACAGGCTCATTTGCCACCCAAAGGTGGATTTATTATTAAGTTTCGCATAACTCTGTGCAGTCACTTGAGATTGTTTTAACATAAAAAAAATGTTAAGACTCTTTTAAGACAAGTTTTAGAGCTCATTACTCAAAGATAGCTTATTTTTAGATTTTCAAACTTGTCATGGATCAAACACTCAGTGCAAATACTTGTTTAAGTAAATTGGAAAGACGGGGACTGCATTTACGTAATACATGACTCTCCACTTTGTCCCCCTTTCAGTCAGCAATATATACCACTTCCCATATATCTCGAACGCTGCATGTGAGCTGGTTCAGATGGCCAAGTTAAACTTTGCCTAGAGGGTCTCTCTTACTCAGGGCTGCTCTGGAACCAACCTGCACCCTGGAAAGTCATTCCTCTCCCTTCTGCCCCCACATTTATTTGTATTTCCAATCAATAGCATTCAATTCAAATTTCACATGTTCTGCAACTTTCTATTCTACAAGGGCCATGTGATTTGAAGCTGGCAGACTGGTGGTGAGTGAGGGACCTGCTGGGCCCGCTCTGATTCAATGAAAGCTGCCATGGGAAGAGGCTAAGCAGGTCTACTGGATTCCCAAGCTGCACACTACAGAACGCAGTGTGCTCAGGGAATCCAAAGCCTCAGAGCACACAAAATTTGATTTGATCACAGTCACTATGCACACCGAGGATGAGAGTTCCAAGGCCCCACTCCCGCAACTGGATCTGTGCACACAGTTCCCTACATTGACATGGAGCCCCAACTGGGCTCTCTGAAGATGCAGGGGTTCACCCATGGAGATCCAGCTACACAACTGGAACCTCAGACTGCACACTCAACAGATGTCAGTCAGATACACCAGCACGTCTCTTGCTTATTAAAAAAGAAAACACAGGTAATCAAATGTGAGACATGACATCCATTCAACAGCATAGTCAAGAATTTACATGCAAGAGTCAAGATAGTCTAAGTTATGGTTCCTAGTGAGTATAATTATGACACATGGCACATCATAATGGGCATGCTAGTGTTCCAGGTATATTTAAGGTTACCAGAGCATTTTCACTATAAACCCCATTTTCAGGTGATCATAACTTTCCAAAAGTTCCACCCGTTGGGCTGAAATTCTCCAGACCTGGTTTATACCCAAACGCAAATATTTAGACACATTTGAACAAAACAGTTCTGCTATTTGAGAGTATGAGAAGAGTGGGAAAACATACATGAACGTTTCAGAGTAACAGCCATGTTAGTCTGTATTCGCAAAAAGAAAAGGAATACTTGTGGCACCTTAGAGACTAACAAATTTATTTGAGCATAAGCTTTTGTGAGCTACAGCTCACTTCATCGGATGCATTCAGTGGAAAAATTCAGTGAATTCATCTTGTTTCCAGCCAACAGGCACACTAGGCTAAATGCAACCAAATACTGTGCTTTTATGTGCAATGATGCACTGGTCAGGGAGCCTGACTGGAAGCCAGTTTGATACCCACAGCTGTAGAACTCTGGTTGTAATACTACTACCACTGAGGAAGAAAAATAAAGGCAGCAGCAGCCCTGGAGCACAGTTCTGGGTCCAAGGTGGAAAATAAGCAGAGGCTGAATGTCTTAGGAGAGTATTAATCAGAGTTGGATATGAAGTCCTTCACCCATGGGTCAGTGGCTTACATGTGGCCCTGGAAAGAAGGGAACAAAATTACCACCCTATGATGGCGGTCAGATGATTGTTTGCAAAGAGTAGGTCTCAGTCCATTTCCTAATGGATACCTGTCCATATCAAAAACCACTACTGCAATTGGCCTTAATTGTCTTTCTTGTTGGCATTCTGAGCAGAGAAGGCAAGAAATGGACAGTCATGGAGAACAACCAACCATTTCACTCTGACAGTGGTATCTCCACAACAGGGCTGCAAAACATTACCAGGACAGTGGAGAAAGACTGCACAGCTAACTGCTCTTGCTGTACAGTGAATTTCCACATCCAGGGCAGTCAAGCCAACATCACTGAAGCAGTGAGGTGCCCTTTTCCATTACCCCAATTACAAAAGAAACTAGAGAAAAATTGGAAGAAGGAAACTTTTCTGAAGTCTGTAAGCTAGTATACTCTATGGCATGCATCAGGCCACACACACACCAAGCTGCAGAAGAAAGAAGGGCGTCCTGTGGAACAAGAAATGCTGCTTCCAGGGAGTGGTACTGATGATTGACCAAGTTAATTTCAAATGCTGAACCATTCCTAACAAGAGGAAACTATTCCCACTCCATACATACACTCAGCCTTTCCCAAACTGCCATGTATAACGTGGGGTTGGGGAGGAGGACAGTGTTCTGTTTCAATTCAAGGCACTTTGTTGGCATAAAAAGTTACGTAAGTGTTGCCAAATATAAAAGCCAAACCTTAGGACTGTCAGAAACAGACAATTTATCAAGGATCTGCAGTGTGTTTGAAGTTGTAGCAGGTTTCAGAGTGGTAGCCTGTATCACCGTGTTAGTCTGTATCACCAAAAAAAACCAGGAATACTCGTGGCACCTTAGAGACTAACATTTATTTGGGCATAAGCTTTCGTGGGCTAAAACCCACTTCATCGGATGCATGCAGTGGAAAATACAGTAGGAAGATATATATACACAGAGAACATGAAAAAATGGGTGTTGCCATACCAACTGTAATGAGACCAATTAATTAAGGTGGGCTATTATCCACTGCATGCATCCGATGAAGTGGGTTTTAGCCCATGAAAGCTTATACCCAAATAAATTTATTAGTCTCTAAGGTGCCACAAGTACCTCTCAGTTTTTTTGAAGTTGTAACAGTTTCCATTGCTGATTTGTTATCAGGGTGCTACATGACAACACGCTGTCCCTCCTGTCTTTCTCCTACAGTTACGTTTTCCTCATCACTTTAAGAGAAAAATCTTGTGTCCTTCCTCATGCAAGCCACACCCCTTCCTCTAATTACCAGGGGGAGCCCAGGAAGTGGGTATGGTTAAGGGGGTATCTTATACATATCATGCTTGACACCTCCTATGCCAAGTTCTGTAGAACTTTTTCATAACACGGACCATATTTTAATAGAGACTGTCCTGTGGACATCTCTCCCCATGTGAGCATACGAGGTTGATGGCAGAAATGAGCACATTCTAGCATAACAGTAGCCCTCATTTTAGCTTTGCCCATGTCTCCACGGAGCTTAAAATATTGATGTTGTGAGAAAGAAAACAGGGAGACCTGGAAAAGGAGGGTACACACAGAAACCCTGACATGTTGGAATGGGGGTCACAGAGAACCCCTGGCATAGGGAAGGGATCAGGTTACAGGGAGTCCCTGAAATAAAGGGGGATGGGAGGATGAAACACAGGCAGCTTATAGGAGAGAAAGTAGTAATACAAAAAGCCTCAGTCTAGGCAAAGAGCATCTTACTGTGTGTAGTAAGCTTGGTCTACAGCTACTACATTGATAAGTGTGGTACAAGAACCTATATAGAAGAGAAGTAAAGTGTATGACCCAGTGTATTTTTAACTTTCAATGTGAGTTAGCATCAAGATGTGAGATCACCATGGGATCAACTAGCCCTGAATGAACAATGGACCCCACCTGCTCATCCCCTACCTTGGAGAACCCAAGCCCTTAACCCCTACCTTGGGGATCCCCAGCTCACACCCCCACACCCTACTACCTCCACCCCCTGCCTTGGTGATCCCCAGCCACCCCATAGATCCCTACACGACCTTCCCCTCAACCCCTACCAAGGGAACCATCAAGGGAGATTGACCAGACTACACCCCACCCCAGGGCCTCCCTCCCACACACATCGCCACCCTTACTCCCCCATGGCGGGTGTGGGGAGAACACGGGCTCTCAGGGAAGCAGGGACACAGCCAGCCCGACACGCCGAGCAGCGGGGCGGGGCGGGGCCAGCCCAGGCCCAGAGCTCTGGCAGGGGACCCGCCGCCGCTCACCTGCGTCCATCCTGTGACTCCTGCCTCTAAGCAGCCCCAGGGCCAAGTGAGCTGCAGCTACTGCCTCCTCCACATACACCCACAGGCCGCAGCCTAGCCCGTCCGCTCCTGACGAGAAGCCCAGCGCGCCCAATCAGAGAGCGGCTCACAGCGCTTCTCAGTCAGGATAGGTCGAGAGGGGAGCTCGCCGCATGCCTCGGCTTTGCCCCGCTTCCTCATCCATACGGGGGCCGCCATTTTACTGTACGGAACGAAGGACTCAGGTGAGATGGAGTGATATGGCACCAGGCTGAAGCCGGGGTCAGGGAATGATCTTTAAATGCTTTGCCATTACCGGATCTCAGCCCTATGCGCAACCCCACCCCTATCTACCGAGGGTACGTGTGATATGTGGGCGCCGCCATCGTGTAGTACGGTCAGGAAAACCCCGCCCCCTGTTTCCAACATGGCTGCCTCAATTGAGCTTCATTTGAACCCCTCGAGTCTCCCGTTCCTATCCGCTCCCCACAAGCCCAACCCTCGCGTCAAAGAAAGACCCAGTGAGGGCACAGAGAGGGGTATTAGGAAGTTCTCCTCTGCGGAGATAGTGCTGTACGGTGGTGCCTCGACTAAAATGGCGGCGGCCATATGGTGGTCGCCATCTTTGTTGACGGCACCATCGTACTGAAACCCCTTTTCCTGGGAAGAGGGGCAGCTTAGGTGACCTGGCTCCGCCATCTTGTTGTACGGCTGGCCTCGGCCCCTGTGTTGGGAGGGGTGAGGGGAGTGGGGGGAAGGGCCAACCGGCCGGAGATGGTGATCTGCTGCGCGGCGGTGAATTGCTCTAACCGGCAGGGGAAGGTGCATAGAGGAGCCGTCTCCTTCCACAGGTAACAGCGGCCGCTTCAGCCGGCCCAGTACCCCCGCCCCGACCGCCAAGCCCGGCTCCCGCTGGAATCGCGGGGCACAGAGTCGCCCCTTCCCGGACCTCTCCCCCACCCCTTGACTGAGTGACAGACTGTACAGACAGACACTGACTCATCCCCCCGACAGACAGATAGACAGACACTGATCCCCTTTCTGGTCCCAACTTGAGAGATCTCCCCGACAGACAGACCTCTACCCACACCTGCCTTCACAGACTGACAGACACACACCTGCTTATCCTTAACAGGTAAAGCCATCTACCCACCCACCCCCCGGACAGGCAGCTATCCACTTTCTTCCCTTTCCCCCATCATCCACCCCTCCCGTCTCTTCCTACTGCCACACATGGACAAACACCTCCCCACTCCCCCGAACCACTCTCTGTCCCCCCGCAGACAGACACTCACCTACCTCCTCTCTGTCCCCTTGCAGAGCTACACCTGGTGTGCACCTGTCGCTCCCCCCTCACACACACACATTCATCTACCCCGTAACAGGAACACATGTATCTCCCACAATCTGACACACTTACACTTACCTCTGGGTACACCCCTGCCTCCCTCCCTCCGCTCCCAACACGCACACCTCTACCTCCCCGCTGTCATGGACAGACACAAATGTACCTACCTCTCTTCCTTCCTGGCCCCTGCATACAGACACACATTCACCCCTACCCTCACATAAATAGACAGACTCACACTTTTCTCCTCCACTAGACAGATGTCCTGTTTCTTTGTCCCCAACCAGACAGGAAGTTAGACATGCCAAACTCCTGTCCTATCCCTCCAACAGAAATACACAGAGCTGCATCTGTCCTCCATCCTCCTAAGTTGGAAAGTCACAGCTATCCCCCCATCACCAGATGCACATACACCTTCTCATTTTCCCCTCCTCAGACTGCCAAGTACTCACCTATCCCTGCCTTCCACTCTTTGCAGGTTTCCCACTGACCAGTGTAGCTGTTTAGTCCTGCTACATTCTTAGATGATTGATGAGGGACTCTCATGTTTCTTCCTCTTTTGTCAGCTGCACAAATTTTATCCTCCCCTTTCTCTCCTGCCCCAGCACATGTATATCCTGCACCCTGACAAATCTCCAACTGTACAGCATATAAGTGTTTAAACTTGCTGTACCTTTAGGGCTATGATGTGGGATATATACATTCTTCCCTGATTCCCTCACACACATTGCACCCCTATATCTGCCACCAACCAGTATAACTGCTTAGACCTGCTGTGCACTTAAAGTTGTTAATATGGAGGACAGAACATGCATCTTTGTCTCTTACATCTCCCTTCCCTACTTCACCCCCCCTGCAATCTACTTTTCTCCTTCTCTCAGACACACACACTTCCCAATATCCCCACCCTGCAGATTTTCCTATAGCAGACATCCCAACTGTTAAGTTTTTAGGCTGTTGATGAATGAGGGATGCATGCTTCCCTTCCCCACGGTTCTTATGTTCTCACTCTTTACCCCTTTGGCCTTGTCTACGTTAGAAAGTGTGGTGTTTAAGCAAGCATTTAATCATTTTTAACAGCTGAGTTAACTGACCATGACTGTGGTCAAGATAGACAAAGATATACCGTGTTTGATATGATGACATAGTTAATCATGAAGTCTAGCTGACAACATGTTGAACATGACTTGTCTGCACTGACCACAAAGCCTGGTCAGTCTATTTTGGCTAACTATGTTGTTAAAAATCATGATTAAACACAATAACATTTCCTAATACAAACAAGACCTAAAATGCATTCCCCTCCCACTCTCCAATGTGTTTTCTTCCCTGCAGGTCTCCCTCTAGATGTATGTCCAGTCTACATTATAAAAACTTTGCTGGTATAACTACACTGGCAAACTCTCCTAGTTAAGATGCAGCTTATACTGTCAAGAATGCTGGTATAGTTTATTTTGTTCAGGGAGCTGGTATAAGTTATACCAACAAAAGCTCTTTTTTGCTGGTATAATTATGTCTACATTAGGGCTTCTCTTGGTATAAACATGTTGTAAAAAAAAAAATCACACCCATCTCTCACATTGCTATTCTAGCAAAAGTTTCTAGTGTAGATCTGCCCATAGTAACTCTGCTTATGCTATTGATGAGGAACACACACACTTGGATTTCACCCCCTCCAAGGTCTCCACTGGCTCATGAAACTGCAGCTTAGTCTTGTTATAGCCCACGGCTGGCGTTAAGGACTGTACACACGCACATTTCCCCCACTGCATATCTCAGCTAGTACGTGTAATAGTATTGTCATCATCTACCCTCATGCTGGTGATGTGGGATGCACACAATCTTGCCCTCTTATGTCTTTGCTGAACAATACGAGAGCTTGGCCCAGAATGAACAATAGGGAAAGAGGTTCCATGAGTTACATACAAACAGCTTTCTTTCTGGGACGTATTCTATTACTGCAGGTGGCATCCAAGAGAAACTCCATTAAAGAAATGCTCTGTGGTACTAGTCTTTTTCTCTTCCAAAAAACCCAGGATAAAAATATTGCTTTCCTCTTGTAGTTAGAAACTGAAGACAACTCAAGAGCAAATTATATACAACACTTGTTTGTAATGAAATTGAGGTAATCATGTTTCCTGTGTACGAAATAAGTAATACTAACATAGTAATACTAACTATGCTGATTCTGTTCTGTATGTCTCTTACTTAAAATCTGCAAATACAGTAAGCAGTGTCTTTTCTATTATGCAAAGTTGCTCATAATCTTTATATCCATTATCCTTCATTGTATGAATTTTGTGATTTGTTTTGCCATCTTTTGAAATTTCAGAAAGTTCTTCTGATTACTTTTGGTTTGTAAGGTTGATGGGTAATCATAGTTGGTTTGAGTAATATTCCTGCCTGAACACATTCACCTCAAATGCTCTCTTAAAATGGAGGGCCATATGGTCCAAAGTCGCAAACATGCAAATGGAACTATGCGGGCAGACACCTATACCTGCATGCAGCCCATGGTCTCCGTGTAGGTGCGGGGGTCCATCTGCCTAGATCCAAATGTAACCTTAGCATTGGTAATGCTAAGCAAAAATTCAAAATGAAGATGACTTTTGTGAGCCCATTTCAAACTGTATCTTGTATGCCTAGTTTAATTTTTAATTTTTCTTCCTTCATGGGATATGAATATCTACTGAATTCCTCTATGAAAATGATTGTGTGTGAAGTCCCTGGTTATGTTTTTGTTTTTTCTGGATAGGTGCCATTAACAGTCTAAAACAAGCATTTGTGTCAACTATAAGAAATACAGTGTGTGTTAATGTTATGATTTCTTGGCATTGAGGCCTGAATGTAGGATGTTTTATATCTTGTTTAATATCCCTTCATTACTCAGTTTAAACACCAGTCAGTTCCTGAAGATTGTAGATGGATTAGATTGTTGTTCGGGGCAGAGGGTTTCATTATTCACATCTTGTCTTTCCTCACTTACAAGGAGAGTCATGGTGTCTGACTGGTATAAATACATAGTGAAGTGGTCAGGTGCTTGCTAACTGATTTTAATAGACAGTAGCACAAAGCTAACTGGTTATGTCCTCTCAGGGGAATTTAACTGCCAGCCGAGGAAATGAATATTTAGCATTCCGCTGAAACTTTCAATAATCAATCATCAACCAGGCATAACCAGTACTATACTGCTTTCTAGATAATTTTGGTTTCCAAAACTTATGGTCCGCTAACACTGAACTTCTTTGATTATAGAAATATCCATTTATTTTACCCTTTTTATGCTTCTTGTTTGCAGATTCCCTCTAAAGGACTCAAAACGTCTGATCCAGTGGTTAAAAGCAGTTCAAAGGGACAACTGGACTCCCACCAAGTACTCCTTTCTCTGCAGTGAGCATTTCACCAAAGATAGTTTCTCCAAACGGCTGGAAGATCAGCATCGGCTACTCAAGCCGACAGCTGTGCCAACTATCTTCCAGCTCACAGAGAAGAAAGATGACAACCAGGATTATGTGAAAAGTAGAATTAAAATAGCAAGCCAAATACCTGCGTGGGATGGAGATCAACCAAGGGAAGGAAGCTGTGAGGTAGTTGAGAGAACCTCATATTCTGACCAAGACTTTATGATAATTCAAGGGACTAAAGAGATGGAGCAGGTGACTCTGCAAACTGAAATTGGGTCAATGTCTGAGCAAGGAGAGAATGTCTGTGGGCAGTTGGAAGGGCCTCTGAGAAGGATGTTAGTTGATAATTTAGTCACAAAGACAGGACTCCAGAAAAAGCCAGAAAGACCATCTGTGGATGATTGTTCTGAAAGCACAGTCCATACTGAGAGTTGGATAACTGATAGAAGTGGTATATCAATTGATGACTTCACACCTCCAGTATCTGGGGCTTGCAAATTTATTGGCTCCCTCCACTCTTACAGCTTTTCCTCTAAGCACACCAGAGAGAAGCCATCTTTCCCAAAAGAGCAACTTGAGAAGAAAAGGCCAAAGAGAGATGTGGAACCAAGCTGCAGTAGCAACATCATGGGGCACAATAAGACCTTAGCAGAAAGCTCCCCTAATTCATCACTTATTGCAACCCCTCAGAAACCTTCCCAAAGTTTGTCAGCATCCCCTGCAGACCTTACCCCTCAGCCAGCAACAGAGGCTGTGGTAGGTCAGAAGGGAGAGACAGATGCCAACCCCATGTCAATTAATGAGGTCATCATCTCAGCCTCAGGAGCTTGTAAGCTCATTGACTCCCTCCATTCATACTGTTTCTCCTCTAGGCAAAGCAAAAACGAAGTGTGCTGCCTACGGGAGCAGGTGGAGAAAAAGAATGGAGAGCTGAAGCTGTTGAGGCAGAGAATCAGCCGCTCTGACAGCCAAGTCAAGAAGCTGAAGGAGAAGCTGGATGAACTAGAGAAGATCAGTTTCCCATACTTGAACAGTCTGCTGTCCCAGGACTGTGGTCAGTACCCTCAGTGCCTTTGTAATTGGGGCAGAATTCATTCTTTTGGCTAAAGTAGGAGGCTATCTAGTTAAAGTCTTACAAAAGAGGTGAACTTTAAGGTCATCTCTGATCTAGGGTAATGTGTTTTGCCTTGCTTCTAAATAGAAAGTACTCCAATTAGCCTCTACTTTCCCTTCCCCAGTCATTTTTAACTAGCTCATAGATTCATAGATACTAAGGTCAGAAGGGACCATTCTGATCATCTAGTCCGACCTCCTGCACAGCGCAGGCCACAGAATCTCACCCACCCACTCCTATGAAAAACCTCACCTATGTCTGAGCTATTGAAGTCCTCAAATCGTGGTTTAAAGACTTCAAGGAGCAGAGAAGCCTCCCTCAAGTGACCCGTGCCCCATGCTACAGAGGAAGGCGAAAAACCTCCAGGGCCTCTCCAATCTGCCCTGGAGGAAAATTCCTTCCCGACCTCAAATATGGCGATCAGCTAAACCCTGAGCGTATGGGCAAGATTCACCAGCCAGATACTACAGAAAATTCTTTCCTGGGTAACTCAGATCCTATCCATCTAATATCCCATCTCAGGGGATTAGGCCTATTTACCCTGAATATTTAAAGATCAATTACTTACCAAAATCCCATTATCCCATCATACCATCTCCTCCATAAACTTATCGAGTAGAATCTTAAAACCAGATAGATCTTTTGCCCCCACTGCTTCCCTTGGAAGGCTATTCCAAAACTTCACTCCTCTGATGGTTAGAAACCTTCATCTAATTTCAAGTCTAAACTTCCTGGTGGCCAGTTTATACCCATTTGTTCTTGTGTCCACATTGGTGCTGAGCTGAAATAATTCCTCTCCCTCTCCTGTATTTATCCCTCTGATATATTTATAGAGAGCAATCACATCTCCCCTCAACCTTCTTTTAGTTAGGCTAAACAAGCCAAGCTCCTTAAGTCTCCTTTCATAAGACAAGTTTTCCATTCCTCGGATCATCCTAGTAGCCCTTCTCTGTACCTGCTCCAGTTTGAATTCATCCTTTTTAAACATGGGAGACCAGAACTGCACACAGTGTTCTAGGTGAGGTCTCACCAGTGCCTTGTATAATGGTACTAAAACCTCCTTATCCCTACTGGAAATGCCTCTCCTGATGTATCCCAAAACCGCATTAGCTTTTTTCACAGCCATATCACATTGGCAACTCATAGTCATCCTATGATCAACCAATACTCCAAGGTCCTTCTCCTCTTCTGTTACTTCTAATTGTTGCGTCCCCAACTTATAACTAAAATTCTTGTTATTAATCCCTAAATGCATAACCTTACACTTCTCATTATTAAATTTCATCCTATTAGTATTACTCCAGTTTACAAGGTCATCCAGATCTTCCTGTATAATATCCCGATCCTTCTCCGAATTGGCAATACCTCCCAGCTTTGTATCATCTGCAAACTTTATTAGCACACTCCCACTTTTTGTGCCAAGGTCAGTAATAAAAAGATTAAATACGATTGGTCCCAAAACCGATCCCTGAGGAACTCCACTGGTAACCTCCCTCCAACCTGACAGTTCGCCTTTCAGTAGGACCCATTGCAGTCTCCCCTTTAACCAATTCCTTATCCACCTTTTGATGTTCATATTGATCCCCATCCCCAGCTCAGTTTTTACTTGAAGCTGATCATAAAGGCCATAGGATTTATTTGTCATGTTTAAGGAGCTAGAAGTCTGCTAGGGCCTAATTTTAAAGCCCAACTAGACCACACCAAATCTGAGCCCAACCCTAGCTCGTTGAGTTGTTTCATAATGACCTGAATTTGACACTTTTTGTAAGGTGGGTCCTATTGGGTTTGGGTAGGGTTGAAAGCATCTACCTGACAATGCTGTCTCCACCCAGCCCATGGCTTCCTATCCCCATAGTGCTGGACTTTGGGCTCGGGAGCCCTGGATCCCTCACCCCAACCCCAAACTCTGCTTATCCTGTGAGAGGCTCCAGCAGTGGCACTGCTGGGTGCAGACTCTATGTGATACATCACACTCCACCAGGGCTCCTTCCTGCAGCACTGGGGTGGCCAGTCCTAGAAGCACTTTTCCAGGGATCTTGGCCACCGGGCAGTGGCTCTGGACATCTCTAGCGCCTCTGCCCATGCAGGTTTCTCGGGGCAAGCATTGAGCCTGCCCAGCTAGCCAGCCCACACATCAGGCCAGCCAAATCAGTATCGCCTCTCTCTTGCCATGGCAAGTGCAGTGTGGACACCTGGAACACTCCAAGCCTCCTCTCTGCATCCTGGCACTGCTGCGGCTTCCTGTTCAGGATGGCAAAGACTCATTCTTTAGAGCATAAGCCCAGCGCCCAACTGACAGTGTTGGAAAGAAAAACTTTCCCTAGAGGTTTTCCATTGTGGGATTTCTTACCTCTTCCTCTGAAGCTTCTAGTACTAGCCAGTGTCAGAGACGGGATACTGGTGTAAATGGACCACTGCTCTAATCCATTGTGGCAATTCCTATCTCTAAACTCAACTAAGAGAATATAAACTATCTGCTTATATTTAGGGTTGCCACCCAACCTTGTTTTTCCATGAGAAGGTCCCAATTTTAATAGGTCTTTTCCATGGAAAAATTTTAATGTAGGTGGAAAAAATATCACTAAAGTGATGTCAAGGTTGGGTGTTTTTTGTTTGTTTGTCCCTGCAGGACTACATAGTAGAAGTGAAACCGTTCAAAATTTGTAACTTCATCCAGTGTTTCCAACAATACTGTAGACCACAAAATCAAAGCTTAAATAGCTAGTAGTAAATGTCACTAAAACCCTGCAACAGCCTTGTGATTGGTACCTTTTGGTGCATATTTTTATATTCTCTTTGTGTGTCAATATAAAAGAATTACCTTAATCCAAACTGCTAGACAAATTTTTTTAGGTTTACATAATTTGTCTTAATATATTTTTAATAAGTTCACATTTGTTGGAACTCCTACAAATGAGCTTCTTATAAAATTGATCCTTTGAAAGATGCTTTGCCCTAATTTAGTAAGCACCATGACTGATTTTGTGAGATATATGTGCTGTATATTGAAGGACAAGAATCAAACCTTTTTAATAGGAATTCTGAAAATTGCCAGATCTAATATTTTCTCAAGATAGGAAGCAATATGTAGATAATCAAACAAATTCTAAGTGATTATAAATTGTTTACTGCGTAAAGTTTACATTGGTAAAATTTTAACTGCTGTCCATAAATCTTAAAGAAGAGTTTATTTTAATATTAGCATTCTGTTGGCATGTACCACCTACTCGCGCTTCTGTCTTCTTGTTTATATAGTCTTAAAAAACCACTAATAAAACTGAAGCCAACAGTCGAGTTGGGCAGTTTATATTTTGTATGAGTGCTAAGGGTAGATTGATAAAAAAGCTAAATTGAGAGTGCTTTTCGTTTCCTGAGAATCACATAAAAGAGACTCCATAATTTATCAGTTAAATAATAATAGTATTGGAAGAGAGAAGGTGAATTAGGTAATATCTTTTATTGTACAATTGCTGGGAGTGGAAGAGACAAGCTTTTGAGCTACCCAGAGTTCTTCTTCAGGTCTGTGTGGCCATGAATGACAGCTTGGGAAACAAACAGTTAAGGCTGAAACGTTGCTTTGTTTTGTCTGAACTCTGAGTTGGGAAGGGCATGTCTCCCTTACCACAGCAGTTTTATCAGTTTGCATCTCAGCCAGATTGTGGTATATTTCCTGTGAAAATGTACAGCCAAATTTCCATGTTTCTTTTCTAAACATATGGCCTATGAAGGTGTGCGTAAGGTGACTAGGCAGACTGATTTTGCAGGTTGTTTATGCTAATTATTTTATGCCCTGGTTCCAGTACAGCAAGCTAACCGGCTGACCACCCCTGCTTCCTGGCATTCTGCCACCCCACTAAAACTGCTGGTGCCAAGACGAACCTTAGGCCCATCTGCAACTGGCCTCAGCATGGAGTCTCCCTAATTAATTGTTATATATTCTGACATGTTTTGGAGTCTGGGGTTTCTCCTAGCCCAGAGCGTGCCAGTGTGAGAGCCTGGAATCTGAAGTGTTCAAGATTTTACTGCATGTCAGAGCATGCAGTAAATCATTTGATAGGTGCCAGAGTCCTAGAAAAAGGCAGCTGGGACCAAAATTAATCTCCTGAGGGAGAGTAAAGATATTGGGGGAAAAATAAGGATCTTAATCTAAAGCATTGGGGAAATGCTGCTGAAAACCCAGTGGAGGGTCAGGAGAGGAGGAGAATGTTATGAACAGCCTGCTCTGATTGGAGACAATTACTGCCAAATCCTTTTGTCCTGCTTGAAAGCGTCTCTTAACTACCAAATCCTTCTACATCTCATCCCCTTTGACTATATTTAGAATAGTCCAGGTTTTCTGTTTTGAAAGTTGGGTCATGCTAATTGTGCAACTGCTGTGTATCAGGTCAGTTACTTTTGTAAGAGCCTGTTTTAAATTAAACTACAACTCCCAGCAGAAACTGGGATAACATTCTCACCTAATTGTGAGATCATTTGCTATATTACTATCTTATCAACCAAATCCAAAACATTTCCTGGTGACCAAGGAAAGATTAGGGAGCTAAGATGAGCAGTCTAAAAATAACCCTGGGGAATATGGCCAGCAATACAGCAACCAAAGGTATGGTTAAATGCAGGTAAAATACTGTATTTATTAGTCAAAGAGTTAAAATTCTACCATTTAAAGGTTTTTGCTTCACTGAAACCCCTTTTGAATCTAGTGGCTGCTTTTGTGAAGGCTGTGTTATTCAACAAAAAAACAATGAAGAATTGATTCACATCTGAAGCTACCTGAATTATTTGAAAAATGAATATAACATTTAGACTTCCCCCAAATTAGATTTGTTTTAGAAGTCTTACTAAACCTAATATACGTACATTAGTGTTCATAATCCTTGCACTTGAATGAAAAAAGTTTTGGGTGAATTGGATGGCTTTTGAGACTGGTAATAGGATATAAATGTGGGGCTTTTATTTTTGTGCACTAGTTGAATCTGACACCTCTTCAATGGTCTGTGTGAAGTGAGCAGGCGTTCCCAATCCAGACTGGGTTAGCGTTACAAAGCCAGTCAGCAAAATCCATGCCTTTATTGATGGTGTCAGAGGCCAAGAGTTGAACGATCCTGGAGGCTAAATACTCTCATCCCTTTAAGTGGTTGCTCCAGATCAGGGCAGTAGAACATTGCTGGGGCAGTGTGGGGGATGTCGCCCTGCTGATTCCTCTGCAATACCTGTTCTTTGGACAAAGGGAGGGTCTCAGTCTCTGAGACTGTCTGGCATAAACCTGTCATCAGCACCAAATTCATTTAAAATTTAATTTAATTTAAAAAACAGAATGCAGGGCTCCAGACTGATGCTAAAATGAGCTGAAAATTAATCTATCTCTGACGATCTAATTCTGATGGTCTCAGGAGGTAGCAAAATCGGACAACACTTTTTGTGATCTTGCTTCTTTAATGTAGGAATGTATGTTAGGAGTTGGATGGGAGGGATATCAGGCAATTATATCCAATCTTTAACCTCCCCTTCCTTTCACTGGACTCTATCTCCTCTAGCTGAGCCAGAAGCTATGAGCTTGATGCAGGAATTCCTGGGTGAAATTTGATAGCCTGTGTTGTGCAGTAGGACAAACTAAATTATCATAATGGACTCTTCTTGCCTTAACCTGTTTGAAACTAGGGAAAGATTTAACAATCCCTCACACTGTGTGCTGGTGTTGAGATAGCCTAATACCTGAGGGGGGCAGTTTAGCAAATATTTAGGAGGGGGGATTTGTTCAGTGAATTTGTTCAGTTCAAGACTATAACAGGATTTAAAAAAGAATTAGATAAATTCATGGAGGATAGGTCCATCAATGGCTATTAGCCAGGATGGGCAGGGATGGTGTCTCTGTTTGCCAGAAGCTGGGAATGGGAGACAGGGAATGGATCACTTGACGATTATCTGTTCTGTTCATTCCCTCTGGGGCACCTGGCATTGGCCACTGTCAGAAGACAGAATACTGGGCTAAGTGGGCCTTTGGTCTGACCCAATATGGCCGTTCTTATGTTCTCTACCTGAAAAGGGTGTTGTGAGGGTAAATACATTAAAGATTGTGAAATGCTCATATACAGTGACGGGGAACATAAAAGTACTCTTCTGGCCATGGTAGAGATGCTGCTGTTTCTTCCATCCCTTTTTTGTCCGTTTGTATTGTTTCTCCCCTTTCTCTTGGTGAGATCACAAACTTTGTCATAATAAACTATATAATATGAATTAAAATAGAAACAGTTCTATACTGTACAGTGGAGGGAAAGTAAGCTTGCAGCAAAACCTCTGAATTCCACAGCTTGTATTAGAAAGCAATTAAAAATGTTAATTAAGGAAGACCTAAAAGAAAGCTTATATCACTTATAAATGCACAGTTTCCTTAGGACAGGGATGGGCAAACTGTGGCCCACGGTCCGAATCTGGCCCACCAGCCGTTTTAATCTGGCCTGCCAGCTGTTTTAATCTGTCCCTCGAACTTGCACTGGGGAGTGGGGTCTGGGGCTTACCACGCTCTGGCACTTCAGCTGGGGAGCAGGGTCGGGGGCTGCTCCACGTGGCTTCCAGAAGCAGCACATGCCCCCCCCCCGGCTCCTACATGTAGGGGCACTGCTCTGCACGCCACCCCCATGCCAAGTGCTGCCCTCGCAGCTCCCATTGGCCAGGAACTGCAGCCAATGGGAACTGCAGGGGCGGTGCCTGCGGACGGGGCAGTGTACAGAGCTGCCTGGCTGCACCTCCACATAGGAGCCAGAGAAGGGACATGCCGCTGCTTCTGGGAGCCACTTGAGGAAAGTGCTGCTCAGAGCCTGCACCCCTGAGCCTCCCTCCATGCCCCAACCCCCTGCCCCAGCCCTATCCCCCTCCTGCCCTCCAAACCCCTTGATCCCAGCCCGGAGCAACCCCTGCACCCCAAACCTCTCATCCCCAGCCCCACCCCAGAGCCTGCCCCCAGCCAGAGCACTCACCCCGGCATCCTCCCCCAACCCGGAGCCCCCTTCCGCACCTTGAACTCCTCATTTCTGGCCCCAGCCTGGAGCCCGCACCCCCAACCAGAGCCCTGACCCCCCTCCCACATCCCAACCCCAATTTTGTGAGCATTTATGGCCTGCCATACAATTTCTATTCCCAGATGTGGCCCTCAGGCCAAAAAGTTTGCCCACCCCTCCCTTAGGATGTTAGGGAGTTCCAAAATATGTAATTTTAACATTTTTTCTATATCCTGTGAATTAGTACTAGCAGGCTGCAGAAGTCAGAAAGTCTTCCTGCAGAATTTTGATACAGTATGCTGTAGCTGTAGCACATGCTGACCCTGGTTATGCGATCTTCATTCATAACAAAATACAAATCTTGTGAATGTGTAAAAATGGGGACAGAATTCGATAGTTCTGTAAAACAACATTGCAGAGGCAGGAAAGGAGAATGACTTGTCACAGAGTAGTGGAAACCAGTCGGAAGGATAGGGATTGTATCTTTGCCTCAGTATGAGTCTAGAGGATTGGGGACTGCACTGGCTCCTATAGCAAAGCGAAAGGAGTCACTCACTATTAAGCTTGTTTTTGGTGTAGGTAGGAATTTAACATCAAGGCCTGTCTTTGGATGGGAAAGATCAGATGACAGCTTGTCTGTGAATTTTGAGCGGGGAGGTGAGGTGAGGTGATAAAGCACCTTGTTTGTTTAGTTTGGGAGGGGAAATGAAAACCAGGAGATCTTGGCATAGCCTGTCTGTCAACAGGGAGTGGATTTGGTGATTAGGTTAGGAGTTTGTGGACCTCATGGCTCCCCAAAGTGGAAAGGAGCAGAAATTGTATAACAGGTGAACAGCCAGGCTAGGAATACTGGAGTTGGTCAATGGAGATGCATGATGAGGAGAGTACCCAGGGTAGAGGATGATGGGATAGTGTGTAGAGAAGGGAAGAAGCAGTGGCAGTGTGCATGGAAAGAGAGGCAATAACACTGGAAGAAGATGAAAATATGCAAGGGGGTAAAGTATATCTACAGTGGGGGAGCAGTATGGAGAAGGTCAATAGTAGCTAAACTAACATCACGGTGAATTCCCTTGTCATTTCAACAGAGGATGATATCTTCAAATTTAGGTTGTGTTCTATGAGTCAGTCTGCAGCATGCATACACCTTTAATTTTTTCAGTGGACATGGTTTTCAGATTCCAAGTTCAGAAGACCATTGTGCTACTCTAGTCTGACCTGTATAACGCAGGCCATACAATTTCCCAAAATAATTCCTAGACCAGATCTTTTAGAAGAAACATCCTGTCTTGATTTTAAAATTGCCCGTGATGGAAAATCCACCATGACCCTGGATAAGTTGTTCCACTGGTTAATTACCCAGACTAGTTGGGGTGAGTGGGGCTAGAAGACTGAGCATTTTATCTTCCCCTGGCTTTTTCTGACCTATTTCACCACCACATAGTTAAGGAATTGGGAGAGGACAGTGAGTTTATAGGTTTTATTATGTCTTTACTGCATCACGTGATCTCACACACTATGAATTATACTATTGGTGGATTTCATCCAAATGTTTTACCACTGAAGTCCAGAATGTTAGTAGTTCTCTCCTATGCAACAAAGTCCTTAAACTAAAATTCACATTCCCCAGTACTATGAGGCACCTTTTGATAATGCAGCTGGTAGAATGTTTGCAAGAGTCCTGCTTGAAGCTTAGCTCCATAATAAGGAAAATATTCCATCACCTCTTTGGAATGATTCCTCTAAACAATCATTGATAACAATCTAATCATTGATAACACTGATATTTAAAACAAAACAACCCAGCATGCCAGAGATGCATTTCCCTTTCCTTTGCAAACACCACTTTATGTTCTACCACAATGATCATCTAGCTCTACTCACCCTACCATGATCCCAGAGGCAGTTAGCCTCCCTCTTAAAGTACTCCAGCCTTCACTTGCTATACAAGGTATAGTACAGATCAGCTGGTAACCAGCATAAGCCAGTTCAGTCATAAATAATAATTCACATTCCAATTATATACTTTATTTCAGCTCCATTAAACTCCCAGGCTTTTAAAATCAGTTGTGTCACCAAATAATGCAAGCTGTTAGCAAGGTTGAAGAATTTAGCAACATCTCCCAGCTGAAGAATGAAGTCTGCTAGCCATTCCCTCTGCAATGTAAAAGAATAAAGCACTTGTACTTAATTCTAAGGTGTTCTCAATCAACCTTCTATCTTAATCATTTGTTTAAAATGCTACTTACTGCATCTTTCTTGCTCCTCTCCTACCCTCTTTTCCATCCTGGTTTCACTCCACTTTCCTTTCTTTCCTGTCATAGATCATGATTTATCCCTTTCTCCTTTGTTTTCATTGTCAGTTAGCTTCTTATTTTCTCTCTCTCCTCCACCTCATTATATAACTTCCCTATGTTGTGTTCTCTGCTGCTTCTCCCATTTCTTCCCCCCTCCCTCAATTTCTCAGTCTCTCTCTTTTAAAATCATTCATCTCTTTTCTAATTCATTCCATCTGTCTGTCTTTCTCCTACTCCCTTACACACCCAGCCCAACTCATTTACCTCCATCCACTCACACATAAGGCTTAAAATTTATCAGAGATCAGGGAACTAAACCTGCTTGCCAAAAGACTGATGCAAAAGATGAGAGGGCATCATTGCCCAGAAGCAACATCCAGGTGAGAAATAAACCTGTGCCCCAGCTGCTGGGAAAGGTTTTTTGTGTGCTCAAATTCCTAATGATGCTGTTCCTGGATTCTACTCAGAGGCTTTGTCTTTCAAATCCTCTGTGGGGTAGTAGGTGCCTGATAAACTTGAATCCCCAAACTCCTCTGACTACTCAGGAGAAAGAGGATTCTTTTCCATTGCTTCTCCCTCCACCTCCCACCCTAGAATCTGCCAGCTGCTTCAAAGGTGGATGAAATACCTGCTCCTCCTCTCTCCCTTCTAGCTACAACAAGTGGCAGGAGAGAGGTGTTGTTTTGTTCATCTGCTGCTCTGTCTTTCCTCAGCCTCTAGCTTTTGAGAGGAGGATGGGTCTCCACTGCTCTTTCCCTGCCATAGCCTCTGTTTTGGAGTCTTCATGCTCCATTAGTGATTCCTATGCTGCCTTTGCATCTGCTTCTAGCTTTCCCAAGCAGCACAATGCATGAATGATTCTTGTCAGTTTCACTGCTGTCCACAGGGTTCTGAATAGTGGCAGTTATTACTCTTCAACTTGGTGCTTTCCCAAGGTGCAGCAAAGACAATTAAAGCTGTCTGTCTGCAGACTTAGGAAGACATGACTGCATTAATTTATACTTAGTTTACATCTGGAAAGTTATTTTCACAAACTTAAGGGCTAGAAACCCAACTGAAAAAATATAGACGTTCTGCAGAAGTTGATGGTACTTGCCAGAAAACCTATGTAATTTCCCCAGGCATGTAAATGTTTAAAGAAATGGTCGTTAGGAACAATAAAATTACTCCTTGCACCAGAAGCCATTTCTTCCATCCATCAGGTACAATCTGCCTCTTGATCTAGAAATGCTGGGGGGGAGGGAGTCAGAGAAAGATTAAACTTGTTCTTCTCCAAGTGCTTGCTCATATCTATTCCAGTTAGGTGTGCGCGTGCCGCTTGCACAGACATCGGAAACTTTTCCCTAGCTGCTTCCTGTCTGGCTGGCTGTGGAGCCCCCTGGAGTGGCGCTGATACGGTGCTCTATATAGGACCCTGCCAGCCCGACCCCCCCCCTTTCAATTCCTTCTTACCACCAGTGACGGTTGTTAGAACAGTGGTCTCTTGTTCTCAAGTACTCCACCACTCCCTAGCTATCTTACTTATCTCTGTATATAGTTACCCATTGTTAGCTAATTGTTAGTCGTTATCTCTAGTGTTAAGTATAATTTATAGCAGTTGGGGGGTTTTCCCCTTCAACAAGTGCCCTGTGGGGCTCCGGGGCATGCTGTCCCGGAGCTTCAAACCTTGTAGCTCCTGCGGCAAGCCTATGCCCATGGGCAATCCCCACAACTGCTGTCTTCCGTGTCTGGGAGAGGCCCACCAGGTGGACAAGTGTAAAATTTGCAGGGCATTTAAGCCCCATACCAGAAAGGAGAGGGACATTCACCTGAAACAACTCCTCATGGAGTCTGTTCTCCATCCGCCACAAGACTTGGGCCTGAGCCCCTCGGTGCGGAGCACTCCTCCACCGGTGCCGTCTACAGCACTGCAAAAGGGCTCGGCACACCCTCCTAGGAACCAGCGATCTCCCGGGGCCCAGAAGCGCTCCTCCAGGCACCGCTCCCACTCCCCGGCTGCCCATAAAAAGCAGGCCATGGGAGGACCTCCTCAGAGGTTTGAAGCGGACGCCGCAGCCCCAGCAGGACACAGTGCAGACCATACCCATAAGACTGACAGACCCTCCAGTAGGCCTCAGCCGCACGGGCCCTCAGTCCCCCGGGCAGCCCCGGACCCGCTGCACCTGCAGGTGGAGGAGGTCACGCTGCCCTCCACTCTGGACGCTTTTGAGGCCGCTAGAGGGCTCATTGAGATGACTCTGCCTGTGTCCCTGGTCTTGAGGCCTCCACCAACTCGAGCCCCGGTACCGTCAAGGGGCAAACTGACAATGTTTGGGCCGTCTGCCCCCAGATCAGCATCACTGCGCCGCTCTGAGTCCCGGCACCATTCTGAGTCCTGGCATTACACGTATGTTACGCACCAGTCTAACTCACGGCTCTGGTCCGACTCGCGGCACTGGTCTCGCAATCCTGATCCTTGGAGCCGTTCCTGCTCGAGATGGTTGTCAGCTGATAGGTCGTGGTCCCACTCAAGGTCTAGGTCATGGTCTGAGACCCCGTGGCACCTCTCAGATGGTCATCATTCCGTGCACCGTTCTACGTCGCGGCACCGCACCTCTCCAAGTTGCCAATTGCAGCATCGCTCTCCGGCACGGCGCAGATCTCCGGCACGGCACTGGTCACTCTCTCGACGCCGCTCCCCATCGAGGCGAGGTCCAACTTCTTGGTGCCTGTCAACCTCACAGTACCACTCTCCACAATGGCACCAGTCACTGCCCAAATCTCACCATTCCTTGTGGTACCCATCCCACCCGTCGGGGGATGCAGAGCCTTCCTCGAGCATCGCCCCTCCTTTGTCGTCCTGCTCCCAGTCTCCCTCCCTTAGGTCAGGTAGGGCATCGGAAGCTTCGGACGTACCCCCATCAGGCCCAGGCAGCCTCAAATAGGACACCTCAGTACCCCACTGGCAACCCCACTGGCAGTTCTGGACCCCCTGAGCATACCACCAGGCCCAGGCTGTCCCTCTGCCACCACGTTCGGGGTCCCGCCTTTCCGAGGCAACTCTCAGTCACCCACCTCTGGACCCTGCACAAACTCTGGAACCAGCCCCACCCGCGGTGGAGGCTACTCCCAGTGCTCAGGAGGAACCAGACCCAACAGACCAAAGGGCTGTTTCAGACCCGGCCCTGCCGGTCGCGTCCTCCTCATCTTCTCCTGATGAGGCTGTAGCGGGCACATCCACATCCGGCCCACCTCCCATGGACTTCAGGGCACAGCAAGAGCTCCTCCGGCGGGTGGCCCTGAACATGAACCTCCAAGTGGAGGAGGTTGTAGAAGAAGAGGACCCGGTGGTGGACATCCTGACACCAGAAGGGCCTTCTAGAGTAGCCTTGCCAGTTGTTAAAACTATTCAGTCTAATGCCAAAACAATCTGGCAAATTCCGGCCTCCATTCCCCCCATGGCCAAGGGAGCTGAAAGGAAGTACCTTGTCCCGACTAAGGGGTATGAATACCTTTTCACACACACAGCCCCCCTGCTCCCTGGTGGTGGATGCGGTAAATGAGAGAGAAAGGCAGGGTCAGCAGGGGCCCGCCCCTAAATCAAAGGATGTGAAACACCTGGATCACTTTGGGAGAAAGGTTTATTCCACAGGTGGCCTTTCCCTTCGGATCGCTAATCAATTCACGATCCTTAGCAGATACAATTACAATTCTTGGTCTGCTATTCAGAAGTTCCAGGAGCTTCTCCCATTTGATTCACACACAGAGCTGGGGGCCATTGCCGAGGAGGGCAGACTAGCGGCCCAGACTTCTCTTCAAGGCTCCCTGGATGCCGTGGATGTGGCAGCGCGCACACTGGCGTCTGGCATCGCCATGCGACGTAACGCCTGGCTCCAGTCCTCGGCCTTTCACCGGAAGTCAAGCAAACAATCCAGGACCTCCCATTCAACGGTTAAGGCCTATTCGCCGAACAGACGAATTCGAGACTGCATAGCCTGAAAGATTCACGTAATACCATTAAGTCTTTAGTCATGCATACCCCCGCAACTCAGAGAAAGCCATTCAAGCCACAGCCCACCCAGTAGCATTCCTTCCCCACTAGACCCAGGCAGGACTTTTCCCGCAGAAGGAGCAGATACTCTTGGCGCAGGCCATCACACCCCTCTCCTGGGCAGGGCCAATCTAGCCCCCTCCAGGCCCTAAGTGCACCTTTTGAAGATACGCACAAGGACGGATTACCAGTCCACAACCCAGTCAGCTATCCTCCCTTTCTGAACTGTCTATCCCGCTTCTACCATGCATGGTCCCTTATTATATCGGACCAATGGGTCCTCCACACGGTAGAGGCAGGATATTCTATCCACTTCTGTTCCTTCCCGCCCTCCCAAACCCTTGCCCGTCCCTCTTCGGGGACCCCTATCACGAGCACCTCCTTATTCAGGAGGTCTAGTCCCTCCTCACTCTGGGAGCCATGGAGGAGGTGCCTCAGGAACTCAAAGGCAAGGTTTTCTACTCATGTTACTTCCTAGTCCCCAAGGCAAAAGGAGGCCTACGGCCCATTCTAGACCTCAGGGAGCTCAACAGGTACATCTTCAACTTGAAGTTCCGCATGGTCTCCTTGGGCACGATCATTCCCTCGCTGGATCCAGGAGACTGGTACGCCACCCTCGATGTGAAGGATGCCTATTTTCACATCTCAATCACTCCGTCTTACAGACGTTTTCTCCACTTCGTGGTGAACAAGATGCACTATCAGTTCACAGCCCTCCCATTCGGCCAGAGCACTGCTCCTCGTGTCTTCACCAAATGCATGGCAGTCATCGCAGCCTTCCTTCACTGCCATCACATGCATATCTACCCATACCTAGACGACTGGCTCATACGAGGCTGGTCCCGCCAGCACATAGAATCACAGGTGCAATTGGTCAGAGACATGTTCGACTGCTTGGGCAGCATTCTCAATGTCAACAAGTCGATTCTCGCTCCGACCCAAACAATAGAATTTATCGGAGCAGTTCTGGATGCAAATCAAGCGAGAGTGTTTCTCCCAGAGGCCCGACGTCTAGCCCTTGCACACGTAATCACCGGTCCTTGCAGTTTTCCCACTACCACAGCGAGACAGTATCTCAAGCTGCTGGGCCACATGGCGTACTGCACTTACGTGGTGCAGCATGCTAGGTTGCAGCTCACTCCCCTACAGGCGTGGCTGGTGTCCTTATATCACCCGGGCTGTGACAGTCTGGACATGGTGCTCACCGTTCTGAGGCATATCCTCGATTCCCTGCGTTGGTGGCTGGACCCCCACATGGCGGCCGCCGGAGTTCCATTCCACCCTCCCCAGCCCACTCTGACCCTGGTAATGGACACGTCCGCGCTGGGCTGGGGAGCGCATCTCGGAAGCCTGACGACTCAGGGTCTATGGCAAGTAGAGGAACTGGCCCTGCATGTCAATATCAAAGAACTCAGGGCTATCCGACTCATTGGCAAGCATTTCTGCCCCGTTTGCAGAGCCATTGTGTAGCGGTGCTGACAGACAACACCACAGCTATGTTTTATTTAAACAAACAAGATGGAGCCCGGTCATCTCCTCTGTGTCAGGAAGCCCTTCTACTATGGGAATTCTGCCTAGCCCACTCCATCCTTCTCCAAGCTTCATACCTGCTGGGCATTCAGAACGTACTGGCAGACGACTTGAGCAGACGCTTCCTTACACACAAATGATTGATTTGTCTGTACATTATCTACTCCATTTTCCACAGCTGGGGGCTTCCCCGAATTGATCCGTTCGCCGCACAGGCCAACAGGAAATGCCCAACCTTCTGCTCCTTCCGGGGTCATAGCCGGGCTTGATCGCAGATGCCTTCCTGATTCCGTGGTCCGGTCAGTTACTATATGCCTTCCTGCCATTTCCTCTGGTTCACAAGGTGCTTCTCAAGGTCCGCAGGGACAAGGCAGATGTCATACTGGTGGCCCCAGCTTGGCCTTGCCAGTGCTGGTACCCCCCCTCTTGTATCTGTTGATCCGGGTCCCGCTGTGTCTACCTCTCACTCCCAATCTCATCTCAGAATCATGGTCGTCTCCTCCATCTGGACCTTCAGTCTCTCCATGTCATGGTCTGGAGGATCCGTGGTTGAACCAGGCTGAGCTCACCTGTTCGGACTTGGTGAGACAGGTGCTCCTGGAAAGCCGCAAACCTTCTACCAGGATTACATGCAAAGCAAAGTGGAGTGTTTGGTTTCCATTTGGTGTGCTCAACAGCAGGTGCTCCCACTTCAGGCTTCAATACCGTGCATCCTGGACTATCTAGTGCACTTGAAAGACCAGCATCTGGCATTTGGCTCTCTTAAGGTCCACCTCGCGGCTATCTCAGCATTCCACCCAGGCGTTTCTGAGCGTTCCATGTTTGCACACCCCATTGTGGGATGTTTCTTAAAAGATCTGGAAAAAGTCCATCCCCAGATGAAGCCCCCTGTGCGGCCTGGGACCTTAACTTAGTT
Source organism: Dermochelys coriacea (assembly GCF_009764565.3). Lineage (NCBI taxonomy): Eukaryota > Metazoa > Chordata > Testudines > Dermochelyidae > Dermochelys > Dermochelys coriacea. Next base: position 56,158,921 of record NC_050076.1, read on the forward strand.
CTTTCTTGTCTCATGGGTCCTGCTTTCAAGCCACTAGCTTCCTGCTCACTCCTCTACCTTTCCTGGAAGGTTGCCTTCCTAGTGGCCATTACCTCAGCACAACATGTTTCTGAGCTACGGGTCCTCACGTGTGAGCCACCATATACCATTTTCCATAAGGACAAAGTTCAGCTTAGATCTTGTCCAGCTTTCCTACCAAAAGGTGTATCCCGTTTCCATGTTAGCCATGATATTTTCCTGACGGTTTTCTACCCAAAACCGCATGCCAATCTTCGGAAGCAGCAGCTGCATTCATAGGATGTCAGAAGGGTGCTCGCCTTCTACATAGATCAAACAAAACCGTTCCACAAGACAACCCAGTTGTTCGTCGCTATAGCGGAACGAATGAAAGGTGAGTGGATATCTTCATGGATTACCATGTGTATTCACACTTGTAATAACTTGGCAAATGTCCCTCCGCCTGCTGTTATGGCTCATTCCATGAGAGCTCAAGCCTCCTCTGCAGCCTTCCTAGTGCATGTACCCCACCAGGAAATCTGCAGGGTTGCCACATGGGCTTCGGTGCACACCTTCACGTTGCACTATGCCATTGTCCATCAATCTCATGACGATGCGGCCTTTGGCAGGGCGATTCTTCAGTCTGCGATACCTTGACTTTGACCCCACCTCCGAGATAAGGCTTAGGAGTCACCTAACTGGAATTGATATGAGCAAGCACTCGAAGAAGGAAAAACAGTTACTCATCCTTTTTGTAACTGTGGTTCTTCGAGATGTATTGCTCATATCTATTGCATTTCCCCCCCACCTTCTCCTCTGTCGGAGTTGCCAGCAAGAAGGAACTGAAGGGGGGTCGGGCCAGCAGGGTCATACGTAGAGTGCCATATCGGCGCCACTTCAGGGGGCTCCACAGCCGGCCTGATGGGTAGCTGCTAGGGAAAAGTTTCCGACATCTGTGCGCGCAATGCGTGCACACCTAACTGGAATAGATATGAGCAACACATCTCGAAGAACAACAGTTACAAAAAGGGTGAGTAACTGTTTTTTCTGTTGCAAACCCCTCTGCATAGCAGTGGAGCTCGAAGTGTATTCCAGGTTAATGTTCTTCAGCTTCAGAAAATAGGAATCTCTTTTCACACAGTCAAAAACTGAAAATCACTGCCTGCTTTATCTTTTGCACAGAAGAGAGGACTTTGAATTGCTGCAATATCACTTGCTCCACTAGAGGGGAGCAAAAGCCTACGTTGCAGACCAAAGGCCATGGTCCCCAAAGCTTCCCTGTTCACTTAAACTTGGGACTTTTTCTGTTATAAAGTGCAAAGAGAGCACTCAACAGGGAGAAGGGATCGGAGCGCAGTATACACTTTCAGCAAGCAGGAGGCAAATATCTATTTGACAGGATATCAGCACTCTTTTGACTCACTGATTTGCACACGCAGAGAGAAGGTGGAAAGAAAAGATCTTTCTTAGAAAGCTGTCCTGCTGTGAAGGGCTTTGATCTTAGGGTTTTCTATAGCACCCATCACCATAGTATCTAAGCTAAAAACCATTTGATTGTGTGTATGTTTATTTACAACATGGCAAATAATGTGGGGAGCCTGCAGATATTATTCCCTATATAAGTAAAAAGTCAGTACCTAAAAATGTGAAATATAAACATTTAATGTTTCTGCCCTCCCACCCCAGTTTGAGAACCACGTATCATCAGTACTGTCAGCTGTGAAGAGTGCAAACTGATCTGACAATCTTTGCAAACTATTGCTATAATTCTATAGAAATACCATCAATCTCACTGTGGGATCTGATGCAAATATCTTGTTATTCTATCTCAGTGTGTTTCAGGAGAATGAAATGTAATTAGGGGCATTATATTTGTTTTAAAACTGTTTTAACACTTGCTAAACTTGAGGAGAGAGAACATAAGAATGGCCATACTGGGTCAGACCAAAGGTCCATCTAGGCCAGTAGCCTGTCTTCCAACAGTGGCCAATGCCAGGTGACCCAGAGGGAATGAACAGAACAGGTAATCAAGTGATCCATTCCCTGTCACCCATTCCCAGCTTCTGGCAAACAGAGGCTAGGGACACCATCCTTGCCCATCCTGGCTAATAGCCATTGATGGACCTGTCCTCCATGAATGTGTCTGGGTTTTTTTTAACCCTTTTATGGTCTTGGCCTTCACAACATCCTCTGACAAGGAGTTCCACAGGTTGACTGCGTTGTGTGAATAAATACTTCCTTTTGTTTGTTTTAAACCTGCTGCCTATTAATTTCATTTGGTGAGCCCGAGTTCTTGTGTAATGAGGAGGAGTAAATAAGACTTCCTTATTTACTTTCTCCACACCAGTCATGATTTTATAGACCTCTATCATATCCCCCCTTAGTCGTCTTTTTTCCAAGCTGCAAAGCCCCAGTCTTATTATTCTCTCTTCATGTGGCAGACACTCCATGCCGCTAATCATTTTTGTTGTCCTTTTCTGAACCTTTTCCAATTCCAATATATCTTTTTTGAGATGGGGCAACCACATCTGCGTGCAGTATTCAAGATGTGGGCATACTAAGGGTTTATATAGAGGCAATATGATATTTTCTGTCTTATTATCTATCCTTTTCTTAATGATTCCCAACATTGTTTGCTTTTTTGACTGCCGCTGCACATTGAGCGGATGTTTTCAGATAATTATCCACAGTGACTCCAAGATCACTTTCTTGATTGTTGACAGCTAATTTAGACCCCATCATTTTATATGTATAGTTGGGATTATGTTTTCCAATGAGCATTACTTTGCATTTATCAATGTTGAATTTCATCTGCCCAGTTGTTGCTCAGTCACTCAGTTTTGAGAGATCCTTTTGTAGCTCTTCGCTGTCTGCCTGGGACTTAATTATCTTGAGTAGTGTTGTATCATCTGCAAATTTTACCACATCACTGTAATTTTACCACATCATGATCTTTTTCCAGATCAATTATGAATATGTTGAATAGGACTGGTCCCAGTACAGACACCTGGGGGACATCACTATTTACCTCTCTCCATTCTGAAAACTGACCATTTATTCCTACCCTTTGTTTCCTGTCTTTTAACCAGTTACCAATCCATGAGAGAACCTTCCCCCTTTATCCCATGACTGCTTATTTTGCTTAATAGCCTTTGGTGAGGGACCTTGTCAAAGGCTTCCTGAAAATCTAAATACACTATACCCACTGGATCCCCCTTGTCCACATGCTTGTTGTCTCCCTCAAAGAATTCTAGTATATTGGTGAGGCATGATTTCCCTTTACAAAAACCACCTTTACTATTCCCCAACAAATTATGTTCATCTGTGTGCCTGACAATTTTGTTTTTTACTGTCGTTTCAACCAGTTTGCCCGGTACTGAAGTCAGGCTTACTGGCCTGTAATCGCCGGCATCACATCTGGAGCCCTTTTTAAAAATTGGCATCACATTAGCTATCCTCAAGTCTTTTGGTACAGAACCTGAGATGCCACAAGAAGAGAGACCCCACAGGTGACAGAAATGAAAATTCTCTGTTGATGGGGAAAATTTTCATTAGAATCATAGAATATTAGGGTTGGAAGAGACCTCAGCAGGTCATCTAGTACAATCCCCTGCTCAAAGCAGGACGAACACCAACTAAATCATCTAAGCCAGGGCTTTGTCAAGCCAGGCCTTAAAAATCTCTAAGGATGGAGATTCCACCACCTCCCTAGGTAACCCATTCCAGTGCTTCACCACCCTCCTAGTAAAATAGTGTTTCCCAATATCCAACCTAGAACCCCCCCCCCCACACACACTGCAACTTGAGATCATTGCTCTTTGTTTGTCATCTTCCACCACTGAGAACAGCCGCACTCCACCCTCTTTGGAACCCCTCTTCAGGGAGTTGAAGTCTATCAAATCCCCCCTCACTCTTCTCTTCTGCAGACTAAACAAGCCTAGTTCCCTCAGCCTCTCCTTGTAAGTCATGTGTCCCCGCCCCCTGATCATTTTCGTTGCCCTCCGCTGGATTCTCTCCAATTTGTCCACATCCTTTCTGTGGTGGGGGGCCCAAAACTGGACGCAATACTCCAGATGTGGCCTCACAAGTGCCAAATAGAGGGGAATAATCACTTCCCTCGATCTACTGGCAGTGCTCCTACTAATGCAGCCCAATATGCTTTTAGCCTTCTTTGCAAAAAGGGCACGCTGCTGACTCATATTCAGCTTCTCATCCACTGTAATCTCCTGGTCCTTTTCTGCAGAACTGCTGCTTAGCCAGTTGGTCCTCAGCCTGTAGCAGTGCATGGGATTCTTCCATCCTAAGTGCAGGAATCTGCATTTGTCCTTGTTGAACCTCATCAGATTTCTTTTGGCCCAATCCTCCAATTTGTCTAGGTCACTCTGGACCCGATCCCTACCCTCCAGTGTATCTACCTTTCTTCCGAATTTAGTTTCATCTGTGAACTTGCTGAGAGTACAATCCATCCCATCATCCAGATCATTAATAAAGATGTTGAACAAAACCGGCCTCAGGACCTACCCCTGTGGTACTTCACTTGATACTAACTGCTAGCTAGACATCGAGCCGTTGGTCACTACCAATTGAGCCCGACAATCTAGCCAGTTTTCTATCCACCTCATAGTCCATTCATCCAATCCATAATTTTTTTAACTTGCTTGCAAAAATACTGTGGAAGACGCTATCAAAAGCTTTGCTAAAGTCAAGATATATCACATCCACTGCTTTCCCCATATCCACAGAGCCAGTTATCTCATCATAGAAGGCAATCAGGTTGGTCAGGCATGACTTGCCCTTGGTGAATCCATGTTGACTGTTCCTGATCACCTTCCTCTCCTCCAAGTGCTTCAAAATGGTTTCCTTGAGGACCTGCTCCATGATTTTTCCAGGGACTAAGGTGAGGCTGACAGGTGTGTAGTTCCTTCGGTTCTCCTTCTTCCCTTTTTTAATAGATGGGCACCATATTTGCCATTTTCCAGTCGTCCGGGATTTCCCCCAATCGCCATTAGTTTTCAGAGATAATGGCCAATGGCTCCGCAATCACATCAGTCAATTTCCTCAGCACCCTCGGATGCATCATTCCCTTACCTTTTAGTCTGCTCCTCTAAACATGGACTCTCTCTCCTCCCTTTCCCACTACTTTTAACAAACAATTTGGGATTGAGGCACAGTGAGTTTCACACTGGCCTAGCAAGTTTTCACCTATGACATCACCCGTTTAGATCATTGATTTTCTTCATAATTTAGTCTCTACCTTCCATCCTAGCCAAACCTGTGTCACATTCCTGCTTGTTGCCAGGTAATGATCGCAGTAGGTGTATAAACTCTTTTCCCATTGGGTTGAGTGTGTGGACTCTTTTAGCTAGTGTGGGAGAGGAACTCTAGACCATGCAGTGGGCATATCCAGTTATGTTTGTTTTGGTCTTCCCTGATGTAATAGCGGTAATGTATCCCTTTTCTTACTCGCATCATCAGTATGAAATGCTTTGCCATTCACAGGGACCTGAAATGGTGTCCGTGCATCTCAATTTCTTGGGGTGAGAGAGGTTGTTTTTGTTTTTTTTGTTTTTTTTTACAGTGCACACCCTATTAAAATCACATTACACAATAAAAAATGCATAACTGTTATTTACCAAAGCTGTTCCTCTCACAGTGATTCATTAAAGAAGATGTCTTTGTGTCATGAGACAAAGGTTCCATATAAATGTAATAATGGAATAGAGCTATTCCCATCACAGACCAGCTTTCTGGTCCATTTCTACTTTAGCCTGTGTGCCATAGTGTCTTAATTGGCTTTTACCTAGCCTGGGCCTTAAGCATAAGCAAAGCAACTTTTGGACTAACCCTTATTCCTGTCTAGCAGTGGGAAAACAATTCACTGTGAGTTTCCAGCAGAGGGGAGGCAAATTATGGCCTCATTAGCCCCTTCCAAGAGTTTGTGCCCAAGTTCTGATTGGCCTCTTTCACATCCACAAGTTGGCCCTGATTATATCTTTGTCATTCTTCATCCAGACATTCATTACTGTATTTTGTGGTTTGGCTTGGAGCACCGAAAATGTTTGTGAGGTGGGTCTGTCAGTCAGTTTCCTGATGAATGGGAATCATCAAGAAAGGGATAGATAATAAGACAGAAAATATCATATTGCCTCTATATAAATCCATGGTACACCCACATCTTGAATACTGCATGCAGTTGTGTCACCCCATCTCAAAAAAGATGTATTGGAATTGGAAAATGTTCAGAAAAGGGCAGCAAAAATTATTAGGGGTATAGAACGGCTTCTGTATGAGGAAAGATTAATAAAACTGGGACTTTTCAGCTTGGAAAAGAGGCAACTAAGGCGGGATGTGATAGAGGTCTATAAAATCATGAGTGGTATAGAGAAAGTAAATAAGGAAGTGTATTTACTCTTTCTCATAATATAAGAACAAGAGGCCACCAAATGAAATTAAAAGGTAGTGGGTTTAAAACAAACACAAGAAAGTATTTTTTCATGCAATGCACTGTCAACCTCTGGAACTCCTTGCCAGAGGGTGTTGTGACGGCAAATACTATAACGGGGTTCAAAAGGGAGCTAGATAGATTCATGGAAGATAGGTCCATCAATGGCTATTAGCTAGGATGGGCAGGAATGGTGTCCCTGGCCTCTGTTTGCCAGAAGCTGGGATTCGGTGACAGGGCATGGATCACTTGATGATAACCTGTCTGTTCATTCCCTTTGGGGCACCTTCCATTGGCCACTGTCAGAAGACGGGATACTGGGCTTGATGGACCTTTGGTCTGACCCAGTATGGCTGTTCTTATGTGCTTATGAATTCTTCTACACGGTATCCTGCTGTAGGTCTGTGGCTTCACTGGGATGCCTAGGTGAAATATTGTTGAACAGGGATATATTGGGTTGTTGAAAACAATAGTCATCTATATTTCATGTTTGCCATCCCTATGCTCTTTTAAATGGAATTATAGCCTTTTTAGGTGTTGTAAATAGCCTGGTTTGCAGCCCCATGTTTTGTATCAATGCTGTAACTTAACTTGGCAAGGGTGTGAAGGTACCACTCTTTCAAGCACTCTTGCAGAATATAGCTATACTATATCCAGGTGATCCTTTAACCACCTTCATTCTCCTCTATTAAATCCCCATCCTCTTCCATGTATAGTTCATTGCTACATTGTGGCATCAGATTCTATGGCTGGAAAGGCTTCTACTGTCTGTCCTCTCTTGTCACACTGCATTTAGACTAGCCACGAGAAGAGTCCCTAATGGCACTGCATCCTACTTCCTGACCCTTACTAGAGACTTATGCCAAACTTCTGAAAGTTGGATGACTGAAGTTATGCACCTGATGTTGGGCAGATTGTTTTCTGAGATGATGAATAGTCACATCTCCTGCTTAAGCCAGGAGGAGGTGCAGATACTCGGCGTTTCTGAAAATCAGGCCATGTAATGAAGGTATCTAAATATGTTTTTAGTGCCTAACTTGCAGCCCTGAAGTTTCACAGTTTTTCCTTGAACATACACCTATTCTTTATCAACACTGATTGGGGAAGCCTGAGTTGATGAGCTCTATATGCAGTCACATGCTGTATTAACTACAAGACCAACAGGCAGATTTTAAGTCAGACTTGTTCTCCACAACTGTTGTCCTTTGTTCTCAGATCCATTCATACTTTGAGGGTGCCACTGATCTAGCAAGAAGCAGTGATGATATATTCTAACATCTGTGAGATGCTTTTCCATAAACTCTCCCCCATTCTACACAGTTGACAGAGAACTCTTAAGCAGATCTCTGAGTCAAAAGTTCCTGATTCTTTCCTCCTTCTCAACAGAGACCCCGCAGCTAAACCCTGTGATTGAGCCTCTGTCCTGGATGCTGGGCACCTGGCTGTCAGACCCACCGGGAGATGGTGACTTCCCTACAATGAAGCCCTTTCAGTACCTGGAAGAGGTGCGCATCTCTCACGTGGGGCAGCCCATGCTGAACTTTTCGTAAGTCTAAAACTTAGTTTGTCATGGCAATACCTTTGGATGGAGTTTGCATAAACCCCAACAGGTTTACTGGCTGCACATAAAAAAAAAAAAGTGGTATAGTAAAAATTATTCACCTGTCAGAAGAGAGGATGTGATTGGATCTGACTGGGTGGCCTGATTTGTAGAGGTGCTGAGCAGTAACAGCTCCTTTGCAACATATGCCCGGGTTACACACCTAAATCTGGCAACTGCTGTTCTTGATTAAACGTTTGTCTGCATTTCTGTTCACTTAAACGTTTACAAATCATTACACACCTCAGTGGGAATGCAGAAATAAATGGGCAGGCCAGGGAGCAGGACAATAATTTTAAGTGTGCACATGCTAGTGACCTGTTGCCAAAGGACCACAAGCAGTTAATAGAGCACATCCATGTGATCCACAAAGTGCAAAGTTTTGAGAGCCATGCAGCAGAGGACTTGGGAGGTTGGGCAAGAGAGTGATTCCATGAGAGAGATTTATTTGAATGGTCCAAAGAATCATCATATTTTGAATATCAGTAGGTTTTTAACTTTCTAGACACTTAAACCTGGTGTGTGTGTGTGTGTGTGTGTGTGTGTGTGTGTGTGTACGTGTACGTGTATGTATATAGTCACAAATTTACACTTACTCATTTATACAAATGAGGGGTTGGAAATGCCATCTAGTGACATGGGAAATAAGAAAGAAGCAGAAAAAGTATGCTCTGCTAGTCTGACAGTATTTAATTAATAATCAAAAGTGCAGGCAGACTCAATGGTGCAGCTGCACTAATGCAATTTATTGTTGCACACAAGACCCAGAGTAGGACTGACCAGAATACATAATTGCAGGGGCTGACGGAGACTACATGTGTCTCCGAGTTGGTGTATTTGTGCTTTGTCGAGAAGAGCAATGACTTAATGGCTCTTGCAGACTGATATATGGAGGACGCGGCCAGTCAGCCAACCTTGCAAACTGGAAGATAGATGGTATAGGATCAGATATTTAATTGAGTAAGGAGGAGTATACAGGTGGCCCCCAATCAATGAAAGGGCGGAATTCCCAAGGATCCCTCTCAGCGAGTCCTTGTATTGAGACAGATGAGTTGTTGAAAATTCCAAGCATTAGCATGAAAAGCAAAGTATCTCTGTAAATGTTAGCTAGGCATAACATGATGTATCTTATACAGGTTTAGAACTTCCAGTGCTGAAATGCTGCTTTACTGCTGTGCCAGGCACTGGTGCATCCATAGTATGGAGATGTTTTTTGTATTCTTCTATTCATAATGTAGGTACATCTGGTGACCATTCCATTGAATAAAGTATCATTCTCTCGGTGATGAGACTGGGCTGAACACCTTGCATTTTGCTACTCTTCCATAGCAGAAATATGGTAGTTTTAGCATCCTGATTTCCCAACAGGTTTAATGCTTTCCATCCAGACACCAGGAAGCCAATGCACAGAGAATGTGGATTCATCCGCCTCAAACCTGACACTAACAAGGTGGCCTTCATCAGTGCCCAGAACACAGGTACTGGCCCAATACCCTACTAATTTGCACTATTGCTTTAAATTTGGGTTCTGTGGGGGAGGGAAGAAGGACCAGCCATCTCCTACATCCATGCTTCAGAACATTATTGGGCCTGTGTGAGGTTTTCATATAATCTGTTTTAATTGATAATCCGGCACCACGAAGCAGTATTTCTACCTCTGGTATGAATGAGCTCCTGCACTGTGAAACCCATTGTGAGTGACAAGTTGCCAGTGATTCATGTAGTGCTTTGGGAGAAGAACTAGGCCTCCAGCTTTCTCCAAGGGCGCCAGAGGACTCTAAACCAGGATACCACTCAAGTCCTATGCGAGGTTAGTGGGTGTCCTCTTTTTGAATAGAACAATAAGTTGGATGGGGATGAAGCTCCCCCAAAATACCTTCCAATTTCCGAGCACAGCTTTATAAACAAAGGATGATTAATAAAACTGAAAATCAAATACAGGTCTGGAGCCTTGAAGATAGCAGAAGGCAAGCAGCCTGCCAAGTTAAATGTAAGCTGTAACATTTCCATTCCCTTGATGGTGTCCTTCTCTCATCTATTACTCCCTACTTGAAACGCAAGTGTTCTGAAAACTGTAGATCCTACTGTGGGTGTAGGAAGGCGCACACCATGGTTCACAATTTCCTGTTTTGAGGATGCAACTCTTCCTATTACAGCTGTCATGTTATTTGGCTAATTGCCAGGTGACTCCTTAGAGACTTTGGCAGGTCACATTTCTTTTTAAAAGTTCTTACTTGTGTTAACAACACTCCAGGGGTCCACCTCATAGGGGTGCATCACAGAATTCAGATCCCACCATGGCTTTAAGCCACCTTTGCACCCTCTTTATCCTGGGCTGCTCAGGTGCCCCGGCATAATTTAGACAGTCCTAATTTACAGTGGCCTTCCCAGGCTGCTTAAAGGGGACAGAGCTGGGGTGAGAACCTCACCCAAATTATTGAAAGTGAAAGAATTTTAAAATCCAGTCAACTTCTCAAATTGCATCTAAAACTACCTAGCAGTCTGCCTTTGAGCACTCTGCTAGCTCTCTATTGAACTGCACTTTCATGCTATTGATTCCATTGCTAGTAATGGCATGGCATATCCTGGCAGGTGACTATATCATGTAGGCAGGAAGCACTAGGTTTGCCAGTTTGTCTTTCAAACTGTTAACTAAGCTGTTTGCACTGGTAGGTGCCAACAGGGAGAGCTGTGTACACTTATACAGATCTACATGTGTGGTTGCACTATAGTTAGCCTTTTGTAGCTTATAATGGTGTTAATAATATCCCTTCTCGCTCCAGGTCTTGTGGAGGTGGAGGAAGGAGAAGTGAATGGACAGGAGCTGTCTATAGCTTCTCACTCTATAGCCAGGATCTCCTTTGCTAAGAAGCCCCATGTGGAGCAGGTGAGTGTCCTGGGGTATGACACAACCACTCAGTTAGCTGTGATGAATACCTGCCCAACATTGCATCATCCCCGAGACTGCCAGTTATGGAGATGCATTGAAAAACATCCTTTTAATCAAAAAAAAAAAACTCCACACACAAACTTTAGGATGTTCACAGAAATATTTCAGTCTCTTTCCTCTCTCATTTCCTCTGTAGTCTTCAGAGGATATTTATTTTTTCCCATCCCTTTTAGGAATCCTTAAGGGGGATGTTATCCCTAAACATCTCTCCAAGATACTTTAATGGTCCTGATTCTCATTTACACTAAGGCCCCTTTTACACCTTTCTATTGCTCTGGCAGTGTAAAGGGGCCTTGGGGTAAATGAGAATCAGGCCCTGTATGTTTGGGAATAAGAGAGAAACTATTACAAAGAGCCCAAACTAACCTGAAGGGTGCTATAAGGTTTAATCCAGTTGATAGTTGTGATGTGTGTTGAGATACTTGGAGGGAAGAGGTTATAGAAATACTAAGAGAACAAGGAGAACTTGTGGCTCCTTAGAGACTAACAAATTTATTTGAGCATAAGCTTTCGTGGGCTAAAACCCACTTCATCAGATGCATGCAGTGGAAAATACAGTAGGAAGATATATATATATATACACAGAGAACATGAAAAAATGGGTGTTGCCATACCCACTATAACGATCACTCTGAAAGCAATGCTAAGTTAATTATTTATTACATGCAGTGCCTGTGAAGCACAGACTCTTCTGTAGCAGTGGCTGGCATTTGGGTGGTATACACAGCACATCAGTAAGGCAGAGGAACTTCTGCCACTGGGGCATATCCCTACTATGAGAAAAATGGCCCTGGAATCTTTGATCTTCGTGCAGAGCCGACAAGGTCTATTTTTAAACTCTTATCTAAGAGACCCCAGCATCATAAAATGCATGGTAGTCAATGAATCTGCCTTGGAATTGTAAGAGCTGACTGGACCTAGAGTTAGGTTTTTTTATTGCTGGTCTCCTACAACCACAGTGATGTGAGGGTACACAAATGAGATATATTGGCACCAAATTTCCTTAGACTTCTCTACAGAGTGCTAGTGCAGCTCTACTAAACACCCTAAGTGCCTTGTTTGTGATCCACAACTTTTCATTTTAGGTTCTACTCTCTTTCATTTGAGCTTTAGGGTTCCAATCCTCTATAGGCTCTTCCCTTCACTGCTCCTCAAATAAGGCTGTGGAACTTTAGTTTACTTTGAATTAATAAATTTAGGTACTGGGATGGGCCAAATTATGTACGTGGACAAACAAACAACTTTCATGTGGGACAACTGGAAGTTGTGGAAGTCCCTGAATGAGTCCTGGTTCTGTATTTATGAAATTTTCCAATGGGCTTCGGATCACGCCCATTGTGTGTCAAGTCTCTCTCGACTTCAGTGGGCTTTGGATCAGAGACATGCACACAAACAACATAAATAGAACACTAGCTACATTTAAAAACAAACCCCAACATTTTCCGAAGGACCCTTGCATCTAATGAACCTAGATCAGGGTTGTGCCACCTGGAACTGGGGTACCACTGAGCCTGACCCACCAGCCTGGGCTACCTTTACATTGTACTGCTGTGACAGGTCCTTAAGCCCACACCAGCACACATGCAGGTAGGAACACATCCAGCTGCAGCAACATACAGATGCTGAGATCAGCTCTGCATGGGAAGGCTTCAGCTAAGGAACTGCCCAGCTACTCAAGTGCACACCCCCCTCTGGACGGTAAACCCAAAATTATACCTGCACAAGCTCATGAAATTCGCCCCCTCCCTCAATGTGGAGAAGAATATACACAGCTTTCTGCCTCAAGTTATGACTCCCATACACAATGGTTTTAGACAAAGCAAAAATAAATGTATTAACTAGAAAAGATAGATTAAGTGATTATAAGGGATAATAAACAGATCAAAGCAGGTTACCTAGCAAATAAACAAAAATGCAATACAAGCTTAATATACTAAAAAGATTGGATACGAGTAGCAAATTCTCACCCTAAATGATGATTTAAGCCAGCTGCATGTTCTTAAGGGGCAAGCTGCACTTGCTTGCAGCTTAAAAACCGCAGGTATTCCTTTCACAAGCTAGAAACCCCCCTAGCCTGAGTCCAGCACTCCCTCCCTCCCCCAGTTCAATCCTTGTTCCTCACGTGTTTCCAAGAGTCTCCTTTGGGTGGGGAGTCAGTGAAGAACCACAACGATGTCACTCCCCTTCCTTAAAAAGCTTTTGCATACGCTGGGAACCCTTTGTCTCCAAGCTTGATTCCTACACTTTTCAGTGGAAAAACACTGGTATTCCAAGATGGAGTCCAGTACCAGGTGATCTGGTCACTTGCCCCCATAGTGTCATAACAGCCATGTTGTAGTGTCCTCAGAAAGGCTCTGGGGTGGGAGATTAGCTTCTTGTAGGACCTATTGTTCTCCCTAATGGTCCATTGACTTGCGTTTCCAGCCAGCATCTAGACTGACAGTCTTTTGCCTAGTGGGTGTTTCCCAGGTGTAAACGCATTTTTAATAGATACATAGACAATATTCCTAACTTCAGATAGCAAAATGATACATGCATACAAATGGGATCATTATATTCAGAATATCATAATCTTTTTCAATATATTACTAGTGCAATGAGGAGACTGAATGGCTGTAGAAACATCTGGGAAAGAGGAAGAAGAAAAACCAGCATCATATGACTGGTTAGCTCCCTGCATCTTATAGTTTGGGAACCACTATCCTAAATGTTCCTTGGTTCTTCAGGACCATCTTTGGTGCTCCCACCAAATCAGGGCCACAGACAGTAAAATATGTTTAATGCAAATGAATTTTCCAGATAAAGGCATTATGTTACTTGGGGAAATGTTTTTTTAGGGAAACTCTGGCTCCAAAATGAATGTAAGGTTCTGCCTATGCTTGAAACACTGTCGAGGAACAGTTACTATGCAATTATATCACCAGAAAGTTAAAGCCTGGATCCATTTTGTAGGATCTGTGCAATCTACTTATATTTTAAGGATCATACTTAAGACACGTTGTTAAGGCCGATTCCCCACTCTGGCACTTTGAGTGTAGAAGGTGGGACCCGCAAGGATTTTAAAAATTAATACTGGCCACTCCAGGCTTGTATTAAACTCCCAAGGTTACAGCTTTTTTCTGACCTTGGATGGGTAGAAGCTGCCACTACCCAAGTGCAAAAACCCCTTTGAGAATCCAGGAAGGCACACTTGGGAATTTCTTCCCTTAAGCCCTTTCACCCTGAGAAAGAAAACAAAGGAAATTAGCTGTTGCCACCAGCTAATTAAACAGCATGTGCACAAACCTTTTAGGATACAAAATTCAATCCTGTTCTTAAAAAAGGTAAATTTTATTAAAAACCAAAAGAAAGAAATACATGTGAAAACTCAGGCTATTGCTAGATTTAAAAAACCCATTTACAAAAATTAAGCATCAAGAATAACCTTTTTGAGGTCCAGCTCAAAGGATACAAGCAAAACAAAAGCATTTGGGGTTAGCACAGAGAAGTCCACAAGCCATAAAAAAATAAAAATAAATAAACCTAATTGCATCTTCCTAGACATTTTCTGATCTACTTACACATCTGGAGGTTTCAAATGAGTAGTTTTTAGGTATGATTTAGATGATTTTTCATACCTGGCCCCAAGCTTCTTACAGTATAGTTTCAGCCCTGTCTTTGCTTTTCCCCCGAGAACAACAGACAGACAGACAAAGGGGAAGTTTTTTCCCAATTTTAAAAATAATTTTTCAGTACGGTGCCCATGCTCTGTTAGGGTCTGTCTTCACTGCAGAGTTCCCCAGTCTCTTACTCCAGTGTTGGTCCTAACCCCCTTCCCATCTACACATACAATCCTCTCATTCAACTTTAGTGGTGCTTTCACTCCAGGCTAGCTGGCCGGGCAGGGTGGGGAGGGGTATGGGTTAGAGCGCAGGTTCAATTTGGCCCAGTAATCCACCACTTTGCAGTGCAGACACAAGCTAAATCACTTGGGCGCTCTTAGTTCTCCAGTGCTTTCCTTCTGAGTGCCCGGGGAAACTGTGAGAAAGGCAAGTTCTCCCACAATTCACTGGGAAAGAATCATAGAGCTGCTTAGCTCACTGCAGCACAAAGAACCAAGAGATATGCCCCCAGAAGTCCTAGCCACAGCACCAGTGAGGACCCAGTAACGAGGGTCTGGCTTTGCAGTTTGGCTGCTCACAACCAGGCTTGGCTAACCTGAGTTTGTATCATTGGTATAACAGTGCAGAGAAGATATACCCAAAGCATGAGAGCAGAGCAGAAACTGACTAGGGAACAAAGCCCAAACCACTGAGATCTTGTATGTCATAGGCCAGCACTACGGCAAGGAGGCTTGGAACTGCCAGAATGTTAGCTGGCCCTGCTGTATGAGGAAGCAGGAGATATGGTACTGTGACTTGGGCTTTGCTGTGAGGAAACTCTCTGCCAGAGCCCTAGAGCTGGAGTTAATAGGACACTGCTGTGAGGAAGCCTACACTGCTGGAGTTAGTGCTGGCATATTGAGGGCACAGCATGAGTCCTAACTGCTGTTTGTGAAGTCACAGTTGCAGAGTAACAGCAAGAGGCAAACCTAAAAACTGTCCCCCCCAAAAAATAAAAGGTACCAATCCAGTCTTGCATGTATTTTACTGAGAGATATTGATTAAAGTTAAATTACTTCAGTATCTAAAATGTTTGAGATTGGATGTAGCTTAGGGTGACAAGATGTCCCGATTTTATAGGGACAGTCCCAATACTTGGGACTTTATTTTATATAGACGCCTATTACCCACCACCCCCATCCCAATTTTTCACTCTTGTTGTCTGGTCACTCTAATGTAGATAGAGAAAAATGGTGTTAAGTACTGATAATACTCGCTGACCTCCTCTGACTACAGAAAACACAGTGCTATTTTATTCTGGACTTTAAGGCTCAAACCTGCAGCTTGGCTTTAACTGATCTTATTTTAGTGCCAGCATAAAGATTGCACTGGCAAATAACTGTGGGCCAAAATTAGCGCAGACACCGTCTGGGTCCTAAGTATGTGTGGTCTGATTAGCATACACAAAATTGTACCCATAATTGTTTGGGCCTGCAAAAATGGAGACCAGTGTCTGAAAGACTGGCCTTGGCTATCACGTCAAATTAAAAAGGTTAGAGGAGTTTTTAAAACTAAGGGCTGGGAGAAAGCTGACAGGTTTGGAGGAGCAGACAGTTCAGACAGACACATCCCTTAGGGGATGATTTATTAAAGGGGATATTGTATAGCCTAGTAAAGAGGAGAGGATAGAAGTTGATAAAGTACAGGTAGGAGCAGACTAGAGAGAGTCAAATGAAAGAGTCCCATTCAATTACATCACATGAAGGCAGACAAACTAAATATTGACAGATTTTATAAGTGCTTGTATACAAATGAGCAAAGTCTAAATACTAAGATGGGTGAACTTGAGTGCTTGGTATTGTGACAGGGTCAGGTCAGATGGCTACAGGAGAGTAATAGAAGGCAGATATATTAGCCCCAGGTTAAGTAGGTCCCTTTCCCTGGATAAGGTAACAGGGAAGGTTCCAGAACAATCAGGAACCTTCTGGAGACAAGACAGACAAGCTGATTAGAACACCTGCAGCCAATCAAGAAGCTGTTAAAATCAATTAAGGCAGGCTAATCAGGGCAACTGGGTTTAAAAAGGAGCTCACTTCAGTTTGTGGTGTGCGTGTGAGGAGCTGGGAGCAACAGGCACTAGGAGCTGAGAGTGAGAATGCGGACTGTTGGAGGACAAGCATTATCATACACCAGGAGGAAGGTCCTTTGGTGAGAATAAAGAAGGTGTTGGGAGGAGGCCATGGGGAAGTAGCCCAGGGAGTTGTAGCTGTCACACAGCTGTTCCAGGAGGCTCTCTAGACAGCTGCATTCCACAGGGCCCTGGGCTGGAACCCAGAGTAGAGGGCGGGCCCAGGTTCCCCCCAGACCTCCCAACTCCTGGTCAGACACAGGGGTCGTCGACTTGGACTGCGGGTTCAGAAAAATGGCCAAACTGAGGGCTGCCGTGAAGCTCCAAGGCGAGCAAATCCACCAATAAGCACAAGACCCACCAAGGTAGAGGAGGAACTTTGTCACAGTATTAAATGAGAATACTGAGAATAATAGGCTTCACAGAAACTTGGAACAATGATAAGCAATGGGACACGGTAATACCAGGATATTCTGTCATTTCTATATATTTTGTAAGTCATGCTGTCAGGGGAGTATGAAAGAAAGCAGAGACAAGCATAGTAAAAATCTTAAATGAATCAAACAGTACCACAGAAACTCTATGGATAGAAATTCCATGCTATAAAAGAGTATAGCAGTAGAAATATATTACTGACCACCTTTCCAAGATGGTGACTGTGACTGGGAAATGCTCAGGATGATTAGAGAGGCTACAAAAAAAAGAAAACCCAACAACAATTTCTAGAAACTATTAATGACTGCTTCATCGATCAGGTAGTCCTGGAACCCATAAGGGGAGAGGCAATTCTTGATTTAGTCCTAAGGATCTGGTTTAAGAGATAAATATAGCAGAACCCCTGAGTAATAGCAACCATAATATAATTACATTTAACATCATTGCAGGGGGGAAATACCAAAGAAACCCACCACATAAGAAAGTACTTCTTCACACAATGCACAGTCATCCTATGGAATTTGTTGCCAGAGGATGTTGTGAAGGCCAGAAGTATAGCTGGGTTCAAAAAAGATTTAGATAAGTTCATGGTGGATAGTTCCATCAATGGTTAGTAACCAAGATGGCCAGGGACACAACCCTATGCTCTGGGTGTCTCTAGACCTCTGACTGCTACAAGGTGGGACTGGATGACAAGGGATGGATCGTTCAATAATTGCCGTGTTCTGTTCACTCCCTCTGTAACACTGTTGGACGACATACTGGGCTAGGGAGACCATTGGTCTGACCCAGTATAGCCATTCTTATGAATTATCTCACCGGTGCAGATATTCTTCAGGGGCTGCTAGCATCTTTCTAGTTATCTGATTTCTTTATTCTTAGTGATTTATCAAGCTCTTACAAAATTTTAAAATAAAATGGGTAGAACTACTCAATCGCTCCTGCTGGCTGAAATATTGGCAGCCATATTGGCAGGAGAGGGGGAAAAATTGGCATACAGCTGAATAAAATAAGTGTCTGTCTTCATTCCCTGAAATTTGTACAACTCTGCCAAGGGATAGGAATTCCAGAAGTGAGGGCTCTCTACTAAAAGAGTTCACAAGAGTTCAGTCCCAAGCTCTGAAAGTTAAAATCAGCTAAAAGGCTCTTATTAAAGTGTTGAGGTCTAAGGCAAGAGGTGGTTCCTCAGGTAGTTGGCTCCCAGACCATTCAGAGTTTTAAAATGATCACCAACACCTTGCCTTTCACCTGGAAACAAACAGAAGCCCAGTGCAAAGACAAGTGTGAGCATTGTGTTCTTTTGGCTGTTTATTCCACTTGAGAGGCTGGCGTCTAAATTCTGTACCAGCTGAAGCTTCTGTTATAGGAGTGGTCCTAAGTAGAGCTCATTATGTAGTTTTGTGGAAAGCTGAGTAACGCATAGATGACTGTTACTAGGTCTGCATTAGAGAGGAGCAGTTGTAGTTTCCTAGCTAGATACAAAGGATAAAAGGCACTGCAGTCCTTGTGACCAGGTTTGTCTCTGTAGCACTCCCTTGTGGCCTATCAGGGCACAACTCTCCCAGCCCTGGGCCTCCTCTGGTAGGTTGCCGTCTCTTCGAAGGTTCGATATAGCTGTGCTTTGGCAAGACCCCACCCTTCTATTCAGGGCTTGTTTGCAAACAGTCAGTACTTTAGCTGGTCCCTCAGGGTCTGGTCATCCCTTCTAGCAGGAGGCTTGTCCAACTGGCAAGCTAGCCCAGTCTCTGGGCTGCAACCAGGTGTCTCTCATATCAGGAAAAGGAGAGCACTACACTCCTTCCTACTCTGCCCTGAATGGGCCTAGGTCTTCTCTTTTTAACTTCCCTCTCCATGCCTGATATCTGTTGCAGGTGTAGTAGGGTGGGAGCAATTGGGTACACAGGATCTCATTAACCCTCTCATTGCCATTGTGCGGACTGTCTGCTCTATCACTGTCACCTTTACAGAGAACCATGGGGTAGCAATAGTCCCAAATCTGTGAGCCATTTCGGTGAGGACATTCATCCTCAGTTGACAGCATAGATCTTACCCCTGCTTATTCCTCCAAATGCTTCTTCTCGCTTGGAAGCATCACTTATGTAGAGTGAATCACCTTCAACATTTCAATCCCCTCCAACTTGGTCAGTCACTTGGGGAGCGATGACCACTGTAGTAACTGTGTTGAAAAGAAGACATACAGCTGACTATCATCAGCACTTCAATGACTCCACAATTCTAAAGGTTGTACAGGTCTCAGTCCTGACAAATCTTCTGTTTAATAACACTGTTGCTGATGCATCATTATTTCTTCAGCTGCTTTTGATTAGTAGAGCCTTCTTAGTTCACCTACTACTGCCACTTATTTCTTTTGACAGTCGTTAATTGTGAGGTCACAAATAATTGCATTGTGACTTCAGGTGCGAAAAAGGTGGCTGGGAAAGACAAAAATAGCAAAGATTCTGGTTCTTTACCTTTTGTATTTCTCATTTACATGAACAGAATTATATCAGATGAGAATTATGGTCAAACTTTCCATAGGGCATCATCAGCAAGTCAATAATCTATCTGGGCCACCAATGAACATTTTATATCTGAGAGTCAAACCAAATGGGGAGGGGAATGCTATTTACAGGTTTTTTAAAAGCTAAAACACACATTTTCAGCTGTTAAGATTTCAAAGTGATTCCTGAACTGTCAGAAGAAGTAGGGCCAAAGCTTAAAAAGAAAACGTTTATATTCTCCTCAGAGTGTCTGTGGAAAAGATTGATTTCTAAATATTTTTACTTTTTTTAAAAGCTGTTTGTTAAAACCTGCGTACAAAATCTTGACACTCCTGTATGTGGAGAACAGCACTACTAAGCCAAAGGTTTTAAATATCCATCATAATTTTATACTGTGTGTAAACAGCTGGGGCTCACAAGGAGTAACTTGCTCATTAGAACTTCCCCTGCATGCATGCCCTAGAGAAACTGATGTACTGAACCTAATTTGCGGAGCCTAGAATGCTCAAGGTGTGTTATTCTTTGGGGGGGGATTGTGTTGGTAAAGCAGGTCAACAGTCTCTTCCTTGCTTTGGTATGAGAGTAATAAAACAAGGTGATGCATGTGAAATGGAGCTCATCTAGCACAGATCTGTGGGAGGATCACTGCTTCTGGGCCACTCTCCTATCCCATAGGGCTGGTCTACACTTAAAAGTTAGATGGTTCTAGCTACATTGCACAGGGCTGTGAACATGTCATGTCCTGTGCAACAGAGTTAGTTCAACCTAGCCTCCACTGTAGATGCAACTCGGTAGACGGAATAATTCTGCCATTGATCTAGCTACTGCCTCTCGGAGAGGTGGATTACCTACACAAACAGAACATAAGAATGGCCATACTGGGTCAGACCAAAGGTCCATCCAGCCCAGTATCCTGTCTACTGACAGTGGCCAATGCCAGGTGCCCCAGAGGGAGTGAACCTAACAGGAAATGATCAAGTGATCTCTCTCCTGCCACCCATCTCCACCCTCTGACAAACAGAGGCTAGGGACACCTTTCCTTACCCATCCTGGCTAATAGCCATTAATGGACTTAACCTCCATGAATTTATCCAGTTCTCTTTTAAACCCTGTTATAGTCCTAGCCTTCACAACTTCCTCATGCAAGGAGTTCCACAGGTTGACTGTGTGCTAAGTGAAGAAGAATTTCCTTTTATTTGTTTTAAACCTGTTACCCATTAATTTCATTTGGTGGCCCCTAGTTTTTATATTATGGGAAGAAGTAAATAACACTTCCTTGTTCACTTTCTCTATACCACTCATGATTTTATATACCTCTATCATATCGCCCCTTAGTCTCCTCTTTTCCAAGCTGAAAAGTCCTAGCTTCTTTAATCTCTCCTCATATGGGACCCATTCCAAACCCCTAATCATTTTAGTTGCCCTTTTCTAATGCCAGTATATCTTTTTTGAGATGAGGGGACCACATCTGTACGCAGTATTCAAGATGTGGAGTACCATGGATTTATATAAGGGCAATAAGATATTCTCTGTCTTATTCTCTATCCTTTTTTTAATGATTCCTAACATCCCGTTTGCTTTTTTGACTGCTGCCTCACACTGTGTGGACTTCTTCAGAGAACTATCCATGATGACTCCAAGATCTTTCTCCTGATTAGTTGTAGCTAAATTAGCCCCCATCATATTGTATGTATAGTTGGGGTTATTTTTTCCAATGTGCATTACTTTACATTTATTCACATTAAATTTCATTTGCCATTTTGTTGTCCAATCACTTAGTTTTGTGAGATCTTTTTGAAGTTCTTCACAGTCTGCTTTGGTCTTAACTATCTTGAACAGTTTAGTATCATCTGCAAACTTTGCCACCTCATTGTTTACCCCTTTCTTCAGATCATTTATGAATAAGTTGAATAGGACTGACCTTTGGGGAACATCTCTACTCCACCACCCCTCTCCATTCTGAAAATTTTCCATTTACTCCTACCCTTTGTTCCCTGTCTTTTAATCAGTCCTCAGTCCAGGAAAGGATCTTCTTATCCCATGAGATCTCTTATCCCATGACGACTTAATTTACGTAAGAGCCTTTGGTGAGGGACCTTGTCAAAGGCTTTCTGGAAATCTAAGTACACTATAAGGATCCCCCTTGTCCACGTGTTTGACCCCCTCAAAGAACTGTAATAGATTAGTAAGACATGAGCTCCCTTTACAGAAACCATATTGACTTTTGTGCAACAGAAATCCACTTTCTTCAACACAGCAGCTCTACACCAGCTGCTGTATCATAGCAGCAGTGCCATATCTGCGCTGCTTTAGCTACTTTAGTGTAGACATACCCCTAGACATAAGGTATGGGAAGCAGGGTTGGAGACTTCCAGTAGCCTACTTCCAAAGCCAAGATTGTTCCTTGCTTCCCCCAACACCCGTAGATGTGACAAATGACCCGACACGAAATAAATGTGTTTGTCATAGACTACCCACACCCACTGCCACTTGTACTCTTTATGTGAGGCAACCAACCTTCACCCCTCCCACATATAGTACCTTCTGATCCAAAAGAGGCGTCCCTCCATGCATGCTTCCTCCTCTCTATGCCCATTTCCCTTTACTCCGTGCTTGTTTGCTTATTTTTTGAGAAGCAGTGAACTCCCCTGGCTTCCATGATCTGCAATGGCTTTTTGTCTCCATCAGGGACCCAAATCTCAAACTAAGTTTAAGAAAAAAACCTATAGTTAATAGGAGTAACAAATTATTCACTTTGTTTCCTTCTTCCAACATTCAGCTATCATTATCCATTATTTGTATTGTGGTAGCATCTAGGACCCCTGGTTGTGGATCAGAACCCCATTACAGTAGGCACTGTACAAACACAGAACAAAAAGACCCTGCCCTAAAGCGCGTACAATCTACTACCCACAATAAGAAAACACTAACCTGTTTAAAAACAAGTACATTCATAAAATCCATAGTTTTTGAATGGGATGAAAACCCCTGAGCTAAAGCAGAGCACTGCATGTCACAGTGCTTTTGCTGAGACATAATAAAGGTCCTTCTAGTGGCACTACAGAGCCCATGTGATGAGTACTCTGGCACACCAGGGGGTAAGTATTGCTCCATTTAACCTGCCAATTTTAAGCCTCAGCAGTCATGGCATCTGCATGGCATCCTTCTGTGATTTGGCAGGGTCAATGCTAGAGAGCAGTCAACATGACTCATTTTGAAAATTAAAGACCCTTATCTCCTCTTATGGGAGGGTATCCTATTTTCAGTCCAATAAACAGCTACCTGTTACAAGGTGGTGGCTGGCCAGGGTAGTAGTTATTTGAATGTCTGCTAGATCAATGGGCTGGTGTTTTTTCTGGAAATTGTGGGTATATATTTCATGGCTCTGGCTCTTTCCACAAGCATTAAACACACTCATAGAGAACCTTTCATTTTTATTTGCATACATATTCATGATGTTTTTAAAAGGATGACTTTGACTTTGCTTTAAATGACTTTAATGTCAAACTAAAGAAAGACTGACTCCGTCACAAAACCAGCCTGAAGGCCAACCTGTTCCATTGTGATCATGAAAGAGAAAGAAACCTTCTTGTCTCAGTACAGTCCTTTCTAACCAACATTATTCTAGAAAAACCTTTCTTGCACACTAGATTTCAGAGTCATTTGCTCTCTGGAGTTACCATAGACTCATAGAATATCAGGGTTGGAAGGGACCTCAGGAGGTCATCTAGTCCAACCCCCTGCTCAAAGCAGGACCAATCCCCAACTAAATCATCACAACCAGGACTTTGTCAAGCATGACCTTGAAAACCTCAAAGGAAGGAGATTCCACCACCTCCCTAGGTAACGCATTCCAGTGCTTCACCACCCTCCTAGTGAAAATTTTTTTTCCTAATATCCAACCTAAACCTCCACCATTGCAACTTGAGACCATTACTCCTCATTCTGTCATCTGCTACCACTGAGAACAGTTTAGATCCATCCTCTTTGGAACCCCCTTTCAGGTAGTTGAAAGCAGCTATCAAATCCCGCCTCGTTCTTCTCTTCCGCAGATTAAACAATTCCAGTTCCCTCAGCCTCTCCTCATAAGTCATGTGTTCCAGTCCCCTAATAATTTTTGTTGCCCTCTGCTGGACATTTTCCAATTTTTCCACATCCTTCTTATAGTGTGGGGCCCAAAACTGGACCCAGTACTCCAGATGAGGCCTCACCAATGTCGAATAGAGGGGAATGATCGCGTCCCGCGATCTGCTGGCAATGTCCCTACTTATACAGCCCAAAATGCCGTTAGCCTTCTTGGCAACAAGGCACGCTGTTGACTCATATCCAGCTTCTTGTCCACTGTAACCCCTAGGTCCTTTGAGGTTGGGGAAATGGGAATCCATAGAACTACTGGATCAGCAATGACTGGGACCACTGTTGAGGCAACACACTCTGATTTTTAATGAGTCAGTTTGTATTGTTGAACTGTGACATCTCCCTCTAATTTTGGGGGTACCATTGACTGGCTACTATAATAGTCCGGTCCAGTCCTCATTAGCTAAAATGAGTATAGCTCTGCAGTGAGTCTTTAAAGGTGAGAGATCTTAAATTTGGGGATTAGGAGATCCTCAGATATATAAGCAACTTCCCTCCATGTATATGAAATCACAGACACACACTGTCCAGAAGGAAAAGATTTGCATTTTGCTAGCTAACTCCCTTTTGAAACAGGGTAACATGAGTGAAAAGTGATGAAAGCTGCACAGAGAAAGCCTGAATAGTACATTCAAAGGAGGGAAAATAACTGATGTGCTGATGATGGTAACAATGGGTACCTCAGACTGTGTAGCTCAGAGAACAGCTAACTAAGGCTGTGTCTACACTTCGAGGTAGGGGTGTGACTCTTGCTGATATACACATAAGAGTTAGCACAAGTATAAATAGCAATGTAGCTACAGGTTTCAGAGTAGCAGTCATAGAATCATAGAATCATAGAATATCAGGGTTGGAAGGGACCCCAGAAGGTCATCTAGTCCAACCCCCTGCTCAAAGCAGGACCAAGTCCCAGTTAAATCATCCCAGCTAGGGCTTTGTCAAGCCTGACCTTAAAAACCTCTAAGGAAGGAGATTCTACCACCTCCCTAGGTAACGCATTCCAGTGTTTCACCACCCTCTTAGTGAAAAAGTTTTTCCTAATATCCAATCTAAACCTCCCCCATTGCAACTTGAGACCATTACTCCTCGTTCTGTCATCTGCTACCATTGAGAACAGTCTAGAGCCATCCTCTTTGAAACCCCCTTTCAGGTAGTTGAAAGCAGCTATCAAATCCCCCCTCATTCTTCTCTTCTGCAGACTAAACAATCCCAGCTCCCTCAGCCTCTCCTCATAAGTCATGTGCTCTAGACCCCTAATCATTTTTGTTGCCCTTCGCTGTACTCTTTCCAATTTATCCACATCCTTCTTGTAGTGTGGGGCCCAAAACTGGACACAGTACTCCAGATGAGGCCTCACCAGTGTCGAATAGAGGGGAACGATCACGTCCCTCGATCTGCTCGCTATGCCCCTACTTATACATCCCAAAATGCCATTGGCCTTCTTGGCAACAAGGGCACACTGCTGACTCATATCCAGCTTCTCGTCCACTGTCACCCCTAGGTCCTTTTCCGCAGAACTGCTGCCGAGCCATTCGGTCCCTAGTCTGTAGCGGTGCATTGGATTCTTCCATCCTAAGTGCAGGACCCTGCATTTATCCTTATTGAACCTCATTAGATTTCTTTTGGCCCAATCCTCCAATTTGTCTAGGTCCTTCTGTATCCTATCCCTCCCCTCCAGCGTATCTACCACTCCTCCCAGTTTGGTATCATCCGCAAATTTGCTGAGAGTGCAATCCACACCATCCTCCAGATCATTTATGAAGATATTGAACAAAACGGGCCCCAGGACCGACCCCTGGGGCACTCCACTTGACACCGGCTGCCAACTAGATATGGAGCCATTGATCACTACCCGTTGAGCCCGACAATCTAGCCAGCTTTCTACCCACCTTATAGTGCATTCATCCAGCCCATACTTCCTTAACTTGCTGACAAGAATGCTGTGGGAGACCGTGTCAAAAGCTTTGCTAAAGTCAAGAAACAATACATCCACTGCTTTCCCTTCATCCACAGAACCAGTAATCTCATCATAAAAGGCGATTAGATTAGTCAGGCATGACCTTCCCTTGGTGAATCCATGCTGACTGTTCCTGATCACTTTCCTCTCCTCTAAGTGCTTCAGGATTGATTCTTTGAGGACCTGCTCCATGATTTTTCCAGGGACTGAGGTGAGGCTGACCGGCCTGTAGTTCCCAGGATCCTCCTTCTTCCCTTTTTTAAAGATGGGCACTACATTAGCCTTTTTCCAGTCATCCGGGACTTCCCCCGTTCGCCACGAGTTTTCAAAGATAATGGCCAAGGGCTCTGCAATCACAGCCGCCAATTCCTTCAGCACTCTCGGATGCAATTCGTCCGGCCCCATGGACTTGTGCACGTCCAGCTTTTCTAAATAGTCCCTAACCACCTCTATCTCTACAGAGGGCTGGCCATCTCTTCCCCATTTTGTGTTGCCCAGCACAGCAGTCTGGGAGCTGACCTTGTTAGTGAAAACAGAGGCAAAAAAAGCATTGAGTACATTAGCTTTTTCCACATCCTCTGTCACTAGCTTGCCTCCCTCATTCAGTAAGGGGCCCACACTTTCCTTGGCTTTCTTCTTGTTGCCAACATACCTGAAGAAACCCTTCTTGTTACTCTTGACATCTCTTGCTAGCTGCAGCTCCAGGTGCGATTTGGCCCTCCTGATATCTTTCCTACATGCCCGAGCAATATTTTTATACTCTTCCCTGGTCATATGTCCAACCTTCCACTTCTTGTAAGCTTCTTTTTTATGTTTAAGATCCGCTAGGATTTCACCATTAAGCCAAGCTGGTCGCCTGCCATATTTACTATTCTTTCGACTCATCGGGATGGTTTGTCCCTGTAACCTCAACAGGGATTCCTTGAAATACAGCCAGCTCTCCTGGACTCCCTTCCCTTTCATGTTAGTCCCCCAGGGGATCCTGGCCATCTGTTCCCTGAGGGAGTCAAAGTCTGCTTTCCTGAAGTCCAGGGTCCGTATCCTGCTGCTTACCTTTCTTCCCTGCGTCAGGATCCTGAACTCAACCAACTCATGGTCACTGCCTCCCAGATTCCCATCCACTTTTGCTTCCCCCACTAATTCTACCCGGTTTGTGAGCAGCAGGTCAAGAAAAGCGCTCCCCCTAGTTGGCTCCCCTAGCACTTGCACCAGGAAATTGTCCCCTACGCTTTCCAAAAACTTCCTGGATTGTCTATGCACCGCTGTATTGCTCTCCCAGCAGATATCAGGAAAATTAAAGTCACCCATGAGAATCAGGGCATGCGATCTAGTAGCTTCCGTGAGTTGCCGGAAGAAAGCCTCATCCACCTCATCCCCCTGGTCCGGTGGTCTATAGCAGACTCCCACCATGACATCACTCTTGTTGCACACACTTCTAAACTTAATCCAGAGACACTCAGGTTTTTCCACAGTTTCGTACCGGAGCTCTGAGCAGTCATACTGCTCCCTTACATACAGTGCTACTCCCCCACCTTTTCTGCCCTGCCTGTCCTTCCTGAACAGTTTATAACCATCCATGACTGTACTCCAGTCATGTGAGTTATCCCACCAAGTCTCTGTTATTCCAATCACGTCATAATTCCTTGACATCACCAGGACCTCCAGTTCTCCCTGCTTGTTTCCAAGGCTTTGTGCATTTGTATATAAGCACTTGAGATAACCTGTTGATCGCCCCTCATTCCCA
Organism: Dermochelys coriacea; assembly: GCF_009764565.3. Lineage (NCBI taxonomy): Eukaryota > Metazoa > Chordata > Testudines > Dermochelyidae > Dermochelys > Dermochelys coriacea. Next base: position 56,186,393 of record NC_050076.1, read on the forward strand.
GTATGAGGCAGGAGCCCTCCCCTCACAGACCTTCCTGCCTGTGCTTCCTCCCGGTATCCCGCTTTCCCACTTACCTCAGGGCTTTGGTCTCCTTCCCCCGGTGAACCTAGTTTAAAGCCCTCCTCACTAGGTTAGCCAGCCTGCTGGCAAAGATGTTCTTCCCTCTCTTCGTAAGATGGAGCCCGTCTCTGCCCAGCACTCCTCCTTCATGGAACACCATCCCATGGTCAAAGAATCCAAAGCCTTCTCTCCGACACCACCTGCGTAGCCATTCGTTGACCTCCACGATTCGACGGTCCCTACCCAGGCCTTTTCCTTCCACGGGGAGGATGGACGAGAACACCACTTGCGCCTCCAACTCCTTTATCCTTCTTCCCAGAGCCACATAGTCCGCAGTGATCCGCTCAAGGTCATTCTTGGCAGTATCATTGGTGCCCACGTGGAGAAGCAGGAAGGGGTAGCGATCCGAGGGCTTGATGAGTCTCGGCAGTCTCTCCGTCACATCACGAATCTTAGCCCCTGGCAAGCAGCAGACTTCTCGGTTTTCCCGGTCAGGGCGGCAGATAGATGACTCAGTCCCCCGGAGGAGAGAGTCCCCGACCACCACCACCCGCCTTCTCCTCTTGGGAGTGGTGGTCGTGGAACCTCCAACCTCAGGACATCGCATCTCATGCCTCCCAACCAGCGGAGTCTCCTTCTGCTTTCTCCCCCCAGACATATCATCTGGTCCACTCTCCGCATTGGTACCTGTGGAGAGAACATGAAAGCGGTTAGTTACCTGTGTCTGTGTTACTGGAACCCGGACATTCCGCTTACCTCTTCTGGAGGTCACATGTTGCCAAGCTTCTTCACTGGCCTCTTGGCTCCTCTGTGCAACCTGCTCTACATCTTTAGAGCTTTGTGCCCCTAGAAGGCTATCCTGAGTTTGGTCCAGAAAATCCTCAGTCTCTCGTATACAACGCAGGGTCGTTACCTGTTGCTCCAGACCTTCAATCTTCTCTTCCAATATGGAGACCAGCTTGCACTTTGTACAGACAAAGTCGCTTCTGTCCTGTGGAAGAAAGACAAACATGGCACATCCAGTGCAGGTCACAACAGCTGAATTCCCCCCTTCCATATCACCTACCTACTACGGAGCTTCCTCAGAGACGTTGGCAAGATGTAAGCCTCACTGGGCTCACTCCAGGCGAACTCCCAGGCAAACTCCTGCTGTGAGCTGCTCTGCTGTCCCCGCTGCTCCGCTGCCGCTCAGCTGGTTCGCGAGGCTCCGGCTATTTTTAAACAGCCAGGCTTCCCTGACGCAAACACACAGACACCCTAATGCCCGCCCCCTGCAGTCATGTTAGTCTGTATCCGCAAAAAGAACAGGAGTACTTGTGGCACCTTAGAGACTAACCAATTTATTAGAGCATAAACTTTCGTGAGCTACAGCTCACTTTATCGGATGCATAGAATGGAACATATATATAGTAACAAAGTTCCTCCTTTACCGTGGTGGGTCTTACACTTATTGGCAGATTTGCTCGCTTCGGAGATTCACAGCAGCCCTCAGTTTGGCCATGTTCATGAACCCACAGTCCAGGTCAACTTCTCCTGTGTCTGACCAGGAGTTGGGAGGTTTAGAGGGAACCCGGGCCCGCCCTCTACTCCGGGTTCCAGGCCAGGGCCCTGTGGATTGCAGCTGTCTGGAACAGCTGTGCAACAGCTACAATTCCCTGGGCTACTTCCCCATGGCTTCCTCCCAACACCTTCTTTATCCTCACCATAGGACCTTCCTCCTGGTGTATGATAATGCTTGTACTCCTCAGTCCTTCAACAGTATGCATTTGCACTCTCACCACCTCTTGCTTCCTGCTCCTCACACACGCACCACAAACTGAAGTGAGCTCCTTTTTAAACCCAGGTGCCCTGATTAGCCTTCCTTAATTGATTCTAGCAGATTCTTGATTGGCTGCAGGTGTTCTAATTAGCCTGTCTGTCTTAATTGTTTCCAGAAGGTTCCTGATTGTTCTGGAAACTTCCCTGTTACTTTACCCAGGGAAAAGGGACCTACTTAACCTGGAGCTAATATATCTGCCTTCTGTCACTCTCCTATAGCCATCTGGCCTGACTCTGTCAAATATACATACAGATAAGTTGGAAGTTACCATACAAACTGTGAGAGGCTAATTAGTTAAGATGAGCTATTATCAGCAGGAGAAAAAAAAATTTGTAGTGATAATCAAGATGGCCCATTTAGACAGTTGACAAGAAGGTGTGAGGATACTTAACTTAAGGAAATAAATTCAATATTTGTAATGACCCCGCCACTCCCAGTCTCTATTCAAACCCAAGTTAATGGTATCTAGTTTGCATACACAGTAGCACTGGTAGCGGCAGCAGAGGCCCGGCTGAGCCACATTGAGTACAAACCCACCTGCAACCGGTAAACTCTAGGAACCCATCAGGTTCTACTGAAATTATTCTCCCTCTGGTTGCTGTAAAATTCATTGGAACTTTTATTCATGTGAAAATCATATTGCCCTTTAATTTTCTCCCAGTGCAGTACAAGATTGGCAGCAACTTTTCATTTTCCTTTGACCAGCTTTACTCCCTTTTGCTTTGACCAGCTTTACTCCCTTTAATCCTTTGATCTCAGGCCATTGGTCACCTGAGGGAGAACAAAGCCAGACAGATCCCTGCAGTGTGAAGTTTGGAATTCCATTCCTCAATGCAATCAAGATTCTACATCTCCCATAAGCTTTTTAAACAAAACTTAACTCTCCTGAAATTAGCCTCTCCTACCACATAGTGCCTTGGAACCAGATAGAGGCTGGCCCCTGCGCTCAAGGAAGGAGGGCACAGAGAGCTTCCCTTAATGTGCCTCTCACACAGGAGCCAGCCCCAGCTGCAGTGGCTTACTCTTGCTATCCACATGTAAAGGAACATGGCAGAGGAGAGTGTACACAGCAATGGCTGCACTCCTGAGAGCTCCCAGAGACTAGTGTACCATGAGGGGTAATGCCCCTGAGAATTCCTTGTGGGCTGTGTGGCTCACCAAAGGCCAGCAACTTACAGGCAAAACTGAGCACTCAGCTCGCTGAGAAGAGCTTCTTAGCACGCAAAGCACTAATACCAGGAAATAGCACACGCTGCAAATGCAGAGACTCACTACTCTGCCTTGTTTGAAACGTCCAGTTGTGGAACCATAGAAATCAGAGCTGGAAAAGACCTAAAGGACTATGTCATTCAATTCATTCCCCTCTCTGTAGACGATTACTTCTTATTTTTTAGGATTTGGATAATGGGATCAGAATTGAGATGATTAGATTTGAAGTGTATCAATGTTGCCAACTCCAAGTATTCAAAAATCATGAGTCAGGGCCTGAAATAGTGAGTTTGTCATAGAAATCATGAGATTTTAAAATTGTACCATTTGTATTCTTTTTATATGTCTTCTAATGCTGAAGTATTTAGGGTTCACATTTTCAAGCTTTTTGCTACACTCTGAGCACTAGAAACTTACTAAAAAATAAGAAAAAGCTGAGATTCTTGGGTAATAAAATCATTTCAACAGTTGGAGCTTTTAAAAAAACCCAAATATCATGAGACCTGCAATACATGCATGAGAATTAGCAATTTTGCATTCCCTCTGAAGCACCTGGCATTGGACACTGTTTGAAGACAAGATACTGGGCTAGATGGACCTTTGGTCTGACCCAGTATGGCCGTTCTTATGCATAATATAGAGGTGATTACTTGACATCTTAAAATATGTCATAAACACTGAAACAAAAGAACCCCCTTCAAAAATATTGTTAATGTTAAAGGAAGTTTAAGAGTTTAAACACAAAAGTCAGGAAATTTTAAAGTAAGGTTCTCGCACCTTATTTTGTTGCTTACATTGCAATCTTTCATTGTGCAATTAATTACACAATATACAGTGTGTGTAGAAAGACAAAATGTGGCATAAGCCCTTGTAAGGCTATCAGGAAATGGTGCAGTTCATTTGTATTTGCTGAGGTAAATTACTTTTCTTTTTCTAGATATCTGACTAATCATTAAGATCAGCCATTTCTATTGCAGAGAGGCACATTGCACATGGTCTAACCAGTCCAGATTGAGTTAGTTTTGAGATTAGAACAGAATAGTTGATTTAGTTGGGGATTGGTCCTGCTTTGAGCAGGGGGTTGGACTAGATGACCTCCTGAGGTCCCTTCCAATCCTGATATTCTATGATTCTATGAATAGGAATTTTCAGTTGCAGCTTCATGTTTCCCATAATTGATTCATCCCAGGACACACCTGTATCCCAGCAATATCAAAAAGGGGTGGTCTAGTCCTTGCTCCGCCACTGATCTGACTTATGAACTTGGCAAGTCATAAAGCCTTTCTGTACTTCAGCTTCCATAATTTGGAGATAGTGCACTTTAATAAGGGCAGGAAGTGTTGTGGTTTTTTCAATGAAAAGTACAGATCATTATGAATGATAAAGTGGTGTGGTGCCCAGCCTGTACAACCTGTGTTATATCATCTCCCCCACCAAATTGTCATTAGTTTCCATTAGTTAGGAAATGCAGTTGTGTTGCTAAGGTTGCTCAGGCAATAAAAATCAAGGCAATCACCACTTAAACCAGTATTCACATCGAGCCTCAATCTGTATGCCATCCCACCCAGATATCAAAATGCCCAAACAGCCCCATAACAGATACATTTTCAGTCTAACATAGAACCACTTCCTCACAATCATACTGGAATGCACAAGCTAAACCCCAGCCTCAGACAGATTACAATAAATTGCCTATAGACATACATGTACTGGTGAAAAGTCTAGTGTATTAGCTGTAGAGGAAAAGGGCGGAGGTTGGAGTTCAGCTTGTGAGTGGCTGTCAGGAACTGGAGGTGCACATTGTGATTGGTTCTGTGATGTTTTAATTGAAAGTGGGTTTGTTGTATTGCTGCACTGTGTTGGTGTGTTACTTTGTGTGTGTGTGTGTGTGTGCGCGCGCTTGTGTGCATGGGTGAGTGTGTGCTAAGGGATGCAAGTTGTGTGAATGTCTTGTTTTTTAGTGATTGTGTTGATGGGAAATACATTTGAGCAGTCTTAACAGTATGACAGTGTTTTTGTGAAAGCCTCATTCTTTATTCTTTCTCCCTGTCCATAACTATTTCATGGGCAGCAAGAAGTCCTACAGCCTAACACAGCTCACCACACCCCCATGATAACATGGATGTTGTATGTTACCCCACACACATTATCCCTATCACTTGTTAAACCTCAGCCACTCACTCCCAGGCCAACAGACTTCCTCAGGTCTATCAGACCAGGATCCTCTTGAAGGGAGCAGCTGCCTTTGGAGTACAATGGAAAACTCTGTGTCTGTGAGAACGTATATATTTTTACATTGTCATTCTTACCCTCCCTCCAAATCCACCTTCTCAATGCCCCCTGTTAATCCTAGGGACTAGGACAGAACAGGAGGGAATTATAGCCCACATTGTCAGAAACATGGAACATACAGTCCTGCTGCAGAGGCAGCTGCCTCCTCTACTACTGGCTGCTTCCATTCTCTGATGGAGCTGAACTTTTCTTGGTAGAGATAAGTAAGGTTTTTCTAAATTAGGGCAATAACTGTTTGTGTTAAAGAGTCGCTTTTGAAAAGTGGCATATGCCCAAGGTATTTTGAAAAAGTGTGCATATGGGTGGAGTTTGGAGCTTCAGGGAACTGTGCTTCTTTAGCTAGATGGGGATAAAAAATGGTGAGACTGGCAGAGCCAAATGTCAAATTTACAAAAGGCATCATTTAAAAAACCTTTCCTCTGCAAAAGAGCCTGAATATTTGACTCTAAAAAATTATGGAAAATTCCACTGTCCTCAGTAAAGAGATTGTATTAAATTGGGGCCGATTGTTAAATCCTTAAGGAGAGAAATATCAGGATTAAATCCTGCTTTAACTACAGATCTCAACACAGTCCTAACTCTGGAGTCACAACCAATGCCTCCATCATAACAAATGTTCCTGTTATGTTTGGTGTCTCCGATGCTGAACCACTCTGAGATGATAATGTAAATAAAGCCATTAGAAGAAGGACAAATGTTTTTTAAGCTGTTTGTTTTTAAAAGCAAGAAAGAGTTTGGTCTAAATCTTGGAGTCTGTAGATATAAATATATACAGCTGACAACAGCATCTCATTAAGATATATATCTTTTGGAAAGTATTTTGTACAGTATGGTCCAAAATTGTGGATCCATTGGGAAACTTTTTGACTGTAACACTGTCCTTTGCATTTTCAGTTCTTCCTTTCAGTTGAACGCACCAGATGTAATGAATTTTTAAATTTGACTAGTTGATCACATTAAATGTAACCACTTGGCAGAGCTATCAGACTGAGCTCCCTCAGTCCCTGAGACTTCATTTCCGCTAATCTCTGGGACTGTGTTCACCATGAGAAGGAGCAAAGGGGGCCAAGTAACATAAACAAATCTTGTGGATGACGTGCAGAAAATCTGCACTGAAATAAGTCAAAGGGCCAAACTGCTGAGCATGTGGAGTCTATGCCAAGATACTTTCAGGCACCGCTGATTACTCAGGGCAGTCCTGTGCACTTATATGTGGGGTCATATGATCACTTCTATGCAAGGCTCCATATAATCCAAATCTGCAGCTCCATATATTCCATCTCTTGCTGCAGAATTGTGCTCCAGGATCAAAGCTTTCAAAATGATGGGCCTGATTCTCCACTCTCTTGCACCTCTTTTATGCTGGTGTAGCTCACTGACTTGAAGGAAGCCTTTATGGTACCTTGAAGATGTAAACCAATACAGTGCATCTTCCTGAGTCTGCTTACGTTCTGAAACAATAGCTCTGAGAAATGTAAACTGCCCTGCTCAATTCAATGGGTTAAATCTGTGATCTAAGCCTGTCTATACTAGGGATATTTGTGGCAGTGTAGCTACAGCAGTGCCAGGTCCCCACGTATATGCTCTGCACTGATGTGGCTTACCCTATATTACACCAGTGACACCACTACAAATGAGATGAGTGAAGTGTCAATATTAACTATTTCACTGCTGATCATTTTAGCAGAAGATAATGTGTTTAATCCCAAAGGCCCAGCTCCTCAAAGGGATTTAGGTTTCTATTTTAAGATTCTAAATATCTCTGAGGAGCTGGGCCAGACTGCTTCCCCCTCAGCTGCCCAAACGTCCAGCTTCCCCCTGATAATTTCTTCAGTGCAATTAATCATGGTCAACACAAAACTTTTGGACGTATTGAAAGCTGCCAGTGTGTGAATCTGATGTCAAAATAACTAACCTAGGGAGTTGCTGTACTGATTGTATTATTAACTCTCTTAATTACAGGCCTAATGTTTTCATTTAAATGAAGCTACTTCATAATTTCCAGTCTGCCCCAGCTGGCTGCTGCAGAATTCAGGAAACATGTTGCAGAATTTAGGTCCAGCTTGTTACAGAGTACATTGGAGTTTGCTGCTAATAATCATCAGAGATGGAATTTGGCTTTGCTTTATGTGAGCAGTCATTTTCCATCAGAGGTAGTGATTTGTATTTGAAATTTAGCAAACTGGAAATGAGGTAAGAATGGCCAAAGCCCTAATGGCTGCTGCTATTCTGCCGCAGGAGATGCTTTTAAAGAATGTGTAACCTCTGACACACAGCCTGTTTATTAGTGTGTTTGTTTCCATTCAATGACTGGCATATTTTTTTAATTTCCATCTGTCCTACTGCAGGACAGAGAGAACTGCCCTGGGGCCTAAAGTCTGAAAGGTGCTCAGCAACCACCCAGAGGTGGCAAATTTTGTCAGCTATACTTCAGGCATCCCTCTTACTGTACACTGTTCTCAGTGTAGGACCAAGCTGTGCAGTACAGTGGTAGCCATCACTCTGGCAGTGGTTCTTTCTCTTAGGGGAGAAAGTTGCTCTCTGCTTTATTGGAGGGTACAGTGTGATTATTCCCAGTTTCTCCAGGTGCTCCTGTAACAAACAAACCAACAGTCCTTAAGATTTTGCCTGTGGAAGTCTGTCAGACATGAGAAGGGCTGGGCCAGTAGTTTTCAACTAAGGAAATAAGAGCCAAGCTTATTCTAGCCCCAGATGTTGGTTTACATCATTTAAAAAAAAATGCTAACCAGAACAAAATAAAGGGCTGTGTGTGTTTATTTCCCTCTCAGATTACCAGAAAATTTAGGCTCAATTCCGATGGGAAACTAGAACAGACCATCTCCATGGCAACCACTGCGCAGCCAATGACTCAGCACCTTCACATTACCTACAAAAAGGTGACACCTTAAAAATAGGAGGGTAGGGTTTCCCCGCAGAAAAGGCGGAGCCTGGAACCTAAGGACAGAAGCACTCTCCTATCTTGGTGACCCACATTCACACCTGATTACAGGAGGGGGAGGCAGGTGAGCTACACATGCTGTTGGAAATGTTACGCAGATATTTCTGTAACCGTATATATAAAAACCAAATAAAAAGCCTTTATTTTTATGGCTGTGGCTTTGGACCTTATTGCTGTGCGGGCTGTAAATTCCTCTGCTCTGGCAGTGATTAAACAAGGGGTTTCTCAGGCCTGTTCCCTAGTGAGTTAGGAGGACTGGCAGATTCAGTGTTCTAATCTCTTATATGATCTAAACGGATCGCCACAAAAACAAAACAGGAAGATAAAAGCAGTAGCGGTACAGGGTGTGACAGACAGAACTCTCCATTCCATCTAACGCAATACAGGCTAAAGGTTAGGAGAGAACACCTCCTACTGCAGGACAGAGAGAACTGCCCTGGGGCCTAAACCTGCAAGGTGCTCAGCAACCACCCAGAGGTGGCAAATACCCTCACCCCCTTTACTTCAGTGGGAGTGGAGGGAGCTGAGTAGATAGCAGGATGAAGCCGATAGAGAATCTGATCTAATCACTAGGAGTCATTCCATTGACCTCAGTGGGTTTCGGTCAGGCCCAGAACAAGTCCCCTCCCAGTACAGGATGGAAGGAGCTCTAGAGATAAGAGCCACACCTTCTTTAGTTTAAATGCAGAACACAATAAAACTCAGATTGACAGGCACATGATAAAGAAAAGCTCCAGAAGCTTTAGATAATGAGGGACTAGTTTCTGCAGCATTTTCAGTGACCTTGGTTTCATGGTTCAGCCTTTGATGGTAGCTGATATATAATATTAGAAATATCAGTAGGTCTTCATGCAATGGAATTAAATTTGGATCTAAAATTAAAGCCTTAATACACATGAGGCAGTTTGAAAGATAGTGAAACAACTACCTTTTCGGTGTGGGGAAGAGAGATCAGACAAAGTTTCCTGAGACATGGGACTGAAAAAATTGTAACTCACTTTATATGAGGGGGAAGCTATAACTTTGCCTAAACATTTCAAATGAATTTTATTCAAAATTTCTTGATGAGCTATACGTCATGGGCCTAATTTTGGTAAGGCTGGCTGTTTGTTGTAGTACCTATTTATTCCCTACAGATTTTATTTGAACATTTACCACACTGTCAGGTTATGGAGGATTGTATAAAGTTCACCAAGTAGGGCCACAATGTTTGGATTCAAAGAGGTTATACTCTTTTGTGAGGTTTTAAGCTCTATCTCCAAACCACTTGGGTTCAAGATGGTTATAGATGCTGTCAGAAGCGTATTAGATTTGAATACTACATTTTATTGTGTTTAATTGAATAGAACATATAGTCTTCATACCGCATCTCTAAGAAACTAACCCATCTACAGCAAATGTTTACATACCAATGATCATAAACATTTGGTTTAAAAACAAAAAGTTAAAGAAATTATAAGTCAAGAAAACTCTGGGACAGGTGTGTGAACATGCTATTAGACTGAGATTCTCAAAGTTATCTAGGGGATTTGGACACAATTTTCATTCATTTTAATTGGCCATCCAAATCCCTTATTGGCTTTGTATATTCTCATGAGGATTTTTTTAAAATTAGACTTAGATTGAGATTTTCAGTGTTTCTTTAAAAAAAAAAGGGGAGAGGGGAAAAAGGGAAAGTGAGGAAGTTTGGAGTTAAGATTTTACATGAGCTCTGAACTTTTTCTCCCTTGTCCAACTGTACCATGCTGCATCCAAATAATGAAAATGCAGGTCTGATAAACTGAAAAGTAATACAGTTTTTCTGAGTTATCAATAATGGGGAAAATAATGCAACTCTCAGCTCTCTCCTGTATAGAAAAGGTAAGGTCATCTTAGCTCTCTTAGCTGCTTTGATGGAGCTGGGAGTGCAGAGTCTACAACCACTACTAGTTAGAGGGTGGCGTGCAGCTGCTGAGGTGTTCAATCCACCTCAAGATGAGAGCTGGTCAAAATATTGCTGTTGAAAGATGCTGGACTGAAAATGGCTGTTCATCTTTTACAAAACAATTTCCGTTGGCCAAATATTGGGAATTTCATCGAGAGACTTCAAAAATGAAAATTATTGGGGTTTGGATTTTCATCAAGAGTACAGAAAATTGACAAAACAAAACTTAAATTTTTGTCAGTTTTTCACGTAGGGTGGGGAAGAATAAGCATTTCCCAACCAGCTCACGAATCACAGAAAGCTCTTCTGGCTAAGGACCACAGATAAGAAATGTAAGGTGAAATTTTTTAATTATTATTATTTACAAATAAGTTGGATGATGACTCATCAGTATCAGGTTTTTAATGGAAAGCAAGTTATTAATAGTAATAATACATACCACTTTTCTTATTAAGCTAAATAAAGTGGAGAAATTATCCAACACTCTAGGTACCCTTACCAATCACTTAAAAAAACAAAACAAAAAAACACACACAAAAAATTTAAACCAAGAAACCAGGAGTAACCTTCCCACCCCAAATAGGGAAGGAGAAATAAGGAAGAATACCCCACCATACCTAAATATTATTCTTTGAACAGTGTAGGATTTAAGCACCTTGTTGCATCAGGGCATTGCAGTATAACTGCCATGTGCACTACTGCAGGTATAACATCTGTTTCACTAACAATTATTATTGTCTATACATTACTACATGGGGTATGAAGAGCTGCACAGCATTGGCCTCAGGAGCAGCTGCATAAGCATTATTAGTGCTCCAAAACCTCCAGTCCCAAAGAGAGAAGAGAGTCTGCTGTGGAACATGTTCTGCCATTCCCCAAGAGCTGTTGGTTAAAACAACTCTGCCATGTCCTATTGTGCATAGTTTTTCCAGATAAGAGATTCCCAACTAAGCAGCAGCTGTACAAAATAGACTATAAGTAATAGGATGCTAACTTAAAATGTTAGGTGAATGATGAACAGTGGCACTTTCAGGAGGGTCCATTGCACTTGGTTTAGGGACCATGGAATAAGAGAAGAGTGTGATCGTAAAGTCACAGTCCACTACTTCAAGGATTAGAGTTCAGGGAAACCACCTTTACAAATTCCCTATTAACTGCAAAACCATATTTTCCTCCCCAGAGTGAATTTTCACAGCTTTTTCCAGGAAGATGCTCCTCTTATGTCTGCCTCTGCCAAAAAACTCCCCTTGCAGGGGCAAGTGCTGCCTATAGGCCCTTGGCGGGGGCCCTCTATGGACTTTAATAGAAGATGTATTGTAAGCACAAAGGCAGATTTTAGATACAGGTGATCAAAAAAACCTCCAAATCCTCTCTGGAGCTCTTCTCAAAACAAGATTAGTAGAATACCCTTCTGTATCATTTCACTATCAGCAATGTTTCCTGTTTTAATCACTGGCTGCCTGTATATATAACCCGCCCTCCCACCCACACACATTCCTCTTGAGCAATGTTAGTTTGTTTAATTCTTATCTTTTTGTTATACTGCCTTAATTGGTGAATTTAACTCATCAAGTGCCTTAATTTCGTGCATTTTCCCTTAGTGTTAGTGCTTTACTTACAACACATTTGTAGCCTGCAGCATTCTAATTCAAAGCAGCCTCTAAATCCTAATCTAGACAAAGATTTAATGGTGCAGCGCTGGATTGGGTTAGCCAGTTTGATTAACCCACACATAGACTAAAATGCTAGTCAAGACAAAAAAAGGCAGGTTGTATTTTACGATATGCTAAATTAGTTGAGTTAAAGCCTGGTGGGTAGCATAGGTATTACTAGTGATGTGGAACTGGTCTACAGATTTTTTACCATTCTAACTCTTTGGTTTAGAAACCAAAGTTTACTGTACATTTAAGGGAATAAGCTGTACTGATAAGCACTTTATACCAGTAGAACTGCCTTCACACTAAGGCATTATACTGCCTTAACTAGATCTACTTCTGAACAGACAGTTCTAGCAATACAAAAACGACATTTAGACCAGTCCTGAAGTGTTAGCTAGCTCGATCTATGACAATCCTAGGCCAGGTCTACATTTAAAAATTTTGCTGGCGTAGCTGCCTGTTAGGAATGTGAAAAAATAATCACATCCCTAACTGACACAGTTGTGCTGGCAATAACCCTAGTGTAGATGTCGTGATTTCAGCAAAAAAAGTCCTTTTGTCCATGTCTTGTTGGGGGGAATTGGTATAACGTGTAGTGGCAAAAGAAGTCTTGCTGGAGTGCGATGTCTACGCTGGGAGGGATTCTGGTATAGCTCTACCTGCAAACCCTTTCCAGTGTAAACAAGGCTTATGGCTGCATGCAGATTCAGTAGAAGGGGTGTGATGTGGGTTACTGCATTTTTATTATTAATGTGGAGGCAGCCAGAAGAAGGCTGTTTGGTTTCTTCAAGCCCAGAGCTCCATAAGCTTTCACACCTTCAGAAGGGAAAATGCTGTTTTTCCGATATAAATATAGGGTAAAGATATCCACCTCCCCAATATTCATGCACATTCCTACTCCAGAGAAACTGGTTTTCTGAGTAGGTCTAACCTTAGGAGCAAGGCAGCTGGCAGGATCTTGACCCAGGACTAATCTTTTGCCAGTGCAGCTCAGCTGAGACTACTCAGTCATTATGCCTTTGGAGACAGAGATATTTTTTAAGATGTGTTAACTAATGTGAGTTGAACCAGGCAAGCTGTAGTTTTAACAGGTTGGCTGGCTGTGGTAAACCACAGAGGGGAGCTCAGCATTTACTTCACCCAGCTAATGTATTAATATCCCAGTGCAGACAAGGCAAATTGTAGTTTTAACATGTAAAATACCCCTTTTCACCAGCAGTGACCTGACTTGAGTGTATGTCTTTCTCTCTACATCACTTTAGGCTGTTCTTGTATTTGTTTAAAAAACACCATTTTAGTTCACAGAAGCCAAACTCCATCTATTTTTATTGTCTACTACAAGAGAAAATTGCAAGTCAGAATTTATAATTTGCTAAAGGAGAAACATTTGTCACACTCAATACAGTTTTTCCCGCTCACAGCATGCTGCTCGCTTGTGACTTTTCTCCACATTCCCCCCCACCCCACATTGTACTTACATGCTCTTGTTCTTTGGCTCCATCTGAATCTCCTTCTAGAGAAAAAATTCATCCTCATTATAATGCTCAAACAAAGCTGTCATGTGAGAAGTGATGCTTTGTGCCCATCATTTTGTTCATCTGTGTAAATCACACTGATTGATTTCTAAACAGTCTCTGTCCCTGCTGTCCCCTTTGCAATTCATTGTTACAATACAGTAAGTTGGTCAGTTAAAGCATGCCGTATCCCCCAGATTGAGTTGTTCTGGTAGCCCTTACACTCCCAAAGTCACAACTGGTTTGTAAATTACTTTAGCAGGGGCATCTGCTGAAGAGGGCAGCTCAGTCAATAATCCACCACTTCACAGCCTACAAAGGTATCCCCTCAACCACAATGTGCCATGCACAAGGGCACAATGGTCAGGCTTGGATACAAAGGTGAAGACTGCATTAGCCCCTGATATACTGAGAAGAGCCTAACAAAGGGGACTTAAAGGGACAATCCATTTTTCAAGTGAGGAACACATTTTTCCCTCTGATACCATCTCCATGTCCCCCCTGGTTTCCCTGATACAGAAGTACAACTGTGTGACATGACCAGAAAATAAATACACATATGAATATCCACACCACACACAAGTAAAAGATTAGCCCATCAGTCTGCCCTGGGATGGACTTTGACCTGGCCATGTAGAAGTCACCAAGAAAAACAAGGGCTTCAAAAGATTACTCTGAATGTGAGAGAAGCCTCCTGTCACAGAGGAAAGGATGTTTACAGTTGGATAGCTGCTCTCTGCTGAAAGGAGAGGAGAGAAATGTTTCTGTTGGTCCCAGCCTCTCTTCTCTTCCTCCTCTTCAGCATCAGACAGGTCTACAGTTACTGTTGGTTCTGGGTGTGGGAGGAGCTGGGACTTGGGGTCACATTTGGTGACTGGAATCATCTCTCTGGTAACAGCACAAAGAAGATGGCCTTCAGGAAGTGACCAAAGCTACAAATGGCAGCCACAAGCCAATGGGAGCGAAGGCTGGGATCAGTATTCACCACACATTTTGTGATGTCTGCCTAAGGAGAAGGAAACAGAGATAATCAGAACACACAGAACCACACTCTCCCCTACCACCTCCAGTGGCACATCCTGGCCTCGGAGACTGTCTCACACCATGCCTCCTGCTGGGTGAAGCTGGGACTGGCCCATCACTGCCCCCAGCCAGCAATACTACACCATTTCCCCTCTGGTGCCTCCTTGCAGCAACATGAGTGTTATGAGCACCATCTCTGGCATTGCTACCCCCTGTAAGCTGTTAAATGACACCTGAAAGCACACGTCTTCCAACTGGGTTGCTGAACATTCAGCTCATGTGACAGCAAAATAAACTCTCTCCCCTTTCAAAAAGGACATCCTCAGTAATATCCTCTTCACCTACCTTCCTGCCTCCTTAGTATCAACCAGATTCTGCCCAAAGATTGGGCTGTTTAATTTCAGCTCAGATTGCTTTTACTTTTTCTCTTGCCTTAACGTTTTATTTGGATCTCAGTCGGCCAAATCAACCCCCCCTTAAGCTTTATTTGTTGACGTGTGCATTAGCACAGATGCCTCCTAGACGTGTGGGCTGATCTCAAAACCAGCTGCTCAGAGTGATCCTTAAGTAGTTAGGGGCATGTAAGCTAGCCTGAAAGGGAGAGGGCAGGAGGAGGAACCAACCTAACAGGAAATTCATATTAGAAGGGATATCTTCCGGCACTGAAAAGGTGAGGGTGGAAAACCTTTGGAGGGCAGGAATGAACAGGACTGAGTTGCACAGAAAACTGCATCTTTGGAGAAAAACCAAATAGCTGGCTTTGTGAACTGAGTCAGGAGATCTGGATTCTCTTTCTGCTTCTGCCATAGATTTCCTGGTGACCTTTAGCAAATTAACATGTCCCAAGTGGTTGCAGACGTGGCCACAGATTTTGGGATGCCCAATTTATGACACAAGTCCAGTATTTTCTCACAATGCTACAGTCTTAGTCTTTGGGGGCTTCAGATGCTCAGCACCTTTGAAAATGAGCCCCTATGTGAATCTCAACTTGGTCACCTAAAGCTAGTGGGAAGTTTGGGCCTTATTCTGTGCCTCTAGTTCCCAATTTGTAAAATGAAGCTAATGCTGACAGAGCTCATGGAAGTATTGTGAGTTTTAATTCATTAGTGTTTGAAGAGCTGTCTGAGCCTCTTAGATGGAAGGCAGTATAGAAAAGTAAAGTATTATGTTATAACCACACTCCTACCTTGCCCAGTAGCCTGGCCTCCCAGGTTTAGGATTACCTCAGTTTTTCATACACCCTTCAGTCCATTCCTAGAGCATCCCAATTCTCTAACAGGGAGCTCTGGTGAGCAGGGGTTGATGTAGGGCTTGCACCGATTGAAGGCACTGCTTGTTGAGGCACTGACATCAATGGGAGCAGAGTTGAGCCCTTCATGGGGAATTGTGATATGAACTATCCCAAACAATGTAAAGGTATATGCAAACCCCAACATTAATGTCATCTGTACCTGATGTCATAAGAGTTAGGAAAATCAGAGCTAGTGTGCCAACAGCAACCTTGGTGCAGCATTGCGAGAAATCTACATTCCAAGATGGGTCTTATAGGCCATGCAAAGTGAGGTCTTACACTCAACATGATGGCATTTCTTTGTTTGTCTGGCTGTAAAGAGAGAGCTTTTGAATGCTCCATCTCATCAACTTCAAAATTGCATGGAATGGTCTTGGCATCAATGGGCAGAAGTCTATTGATTTTGGTGAAATTAAAGAACCAGGAAGGGGAAAGGGGCACACTTAGCACTCCTGACATCTGATTAGCAGAGCACAAAGTCAGCCACCTATGTAACTGCTTAGAGATCTAAGAACCAGTTGATGGGAGCCATTAACACCTTCCAGTATAGCAATACCTACCCCCATCTCAGCTCTGTCCATCCCAATTGAATTTAAAATGGTGACACCATGAATGACTTCTCTCTGACAGAAAGAAAATAAATAAAAACGGGGCGGGGGGTGAGGAACACCAAGAGGCCTTGGAATGGGAGGAAGGAGGGAATAAGAGGGTATGGGGGGCATACAGAACCCCTGGCACGGGGGACACATACAGAGCCCCTGCAATGGGGACTGGGAGGGAAGTAGGGTGTCCTTGGTGTGTGAAATGAGCAATGAAGTGTGTGCCCCCCCCATTGTTATATAATCCTTCTGGATGCAACAATGCTACCTGTGTGTATCTACAGCTCTTCAACAAGGTGACATTTACACATCAGTCAGGAGCAGAAAGATTGCTGCAATTAATCTGAATTATTTAGATTACTAAAGGCCTGAATCTGCCACTCTAAGGCAATTGGAGAGATAAGGTGGGTGAGGCAATGTCTTTTATCAGACCTACGTCTCTCTTACATCCTGGGGCCAACACTACACTGCATACTCTAAGTACATATCAACTGAGGGCCTGTTTCTGCCAGGGTTACTCTTGGAGTAAGGTACCAATCAGCACAACTAACTGAGAATACCATCTATTCTACAAATCAATGCATTGGTGGAAACATCATTGGTCTGTATCTCCAGTCAATGGATGGAACCATTGCCTCACTCACAGACCCCCTTGTTAATAACTCTTCCCAGCAGGGGCCCCTACATGTCTGAGGCCTGCTTGGCCTGAAAGAACTTGCTTTCCCAGTCCAAAGCACTGGAAAGCCAAATGTTTCAAAGTTGGAAGGTGTCTGCTTTTTTCCAAATATTATTTGGTTAACAGCACTTCAGCCAAGTGTTAAATTAACCAACGTTTACCTGATAAAGCATCTGAAATGAGAGTTTCAAAGCTGTTAATGAAATCATTATTTCAGTGGCGCTGGGCTCCGATAAGCCATTGTGACAGCATTTCGCTGGCTTACTGCTGTTCAGCAAACATTGTTTAGCAACTTGCTCTTCTTTACTGCTCAGAGCTCCGGTATGAAACTGCAGAAAAACCTGAGAGTCTCTGGATTAAGATTAGAAGTGTGAGCAACAAGGGTGATGTCGTGGTGGGAGTCTGCTATAGACCACCAGACCCCGGGTATGAGGTGGACGAGCCTTCCTTCCAGCAATTAATGGAAGTTACTAGATCGCAAGCCCTGGTTCTCATGAGAGACTTCAATCACCCTGATATCTGCTGGGAGAGCAATACAGTGGTGCACAGACAATCCAGGAAGTTTTTGGAAAGTGTAGGGGTCAATTTCCTGGTGCAAGTGCTGGAGGAACCAACTAGGGGCAGAGCTCTTCTTGACCTGCTGCTCATAAACTGGGAAGAATTAGTAGGGGAAGCAAAAATGGATGGGAACCTGGGAGGCAGTGACCATGAGATGGTCAAGTTCAGGATCCTGACACAAGGAAGAAAGGAGAGAAGCAGAATACAAACCCTGGACTTCAGAAAAGCAGACTTTGACTCCCTCAGGGAATTGATGGGCAGGATCCCCTGGGAGAATAACATGAAGGGGAAAGGAGTCCAGGAGAGCTGGCTGTATTTTAAAGAATCCTTATTGAGTTACAGGGACAAACCATCCCGATGTGTAGAAAGAATAGTAAATATGGCAGGCGACCAGTTTGGCTTAACAGTGAAATCCTTGCTGATCTTAAATACAAAAAAGAAGCTTACAAGAAGTGGAAGATTGGACAAATGACCAGGGAAGAGTATAAAAATATTGCTCAGGCATGGAGTTGCAGCTAGCAAGAGATGTTAAGAGTAACAAGACGGGTTTCTTCAGGTATGTTAGCAACAAGAAGAAAGTCAAGGAAAGTGTGGGCCCCTTACTGAATGAGGGCAGCAACCTAGTGACAGAGGATGTGGAAAAAGCTAATGTACTCAATGCTTTTTTTGCCTGTCTTCACGAACAAGATCAGCTCCCAGAGTACTGCGCTGGGCAGCACAGCATGGGGAGGAAGTGACCAGCCCTCTGTGAAGAAAGAAGTGGTTCGGGACTATTTAGAAAAGCTGGACGAGCACAAGTCCATGGAGACGGATGCGCTGCATCCGAGAGTGCTATAGGAGTTGGTGGATGTGATTGCATAGCCATTGGCCGTTATCTTTGAAAACTCATGGCGATCGGGGAAGGTCCTGGATGAATGGAAAAAAGCTAATGTAGTACCCATCTTTTAAAAAGCGAAGAAGGAGGATTCGGGGAACTACAGGCCAGTGAGCCTCACCTCAGTCCCTGAAAAAATCATGGAGCAGGTCTTCAAGGAATCAATTCTGAAGCACTTAGAGGAGAGGAAAGTGATCAGGAACAGTCAGCATGGATTCACCAAGGGCAAGTCATGCCTGACTAATCTAATTGCCTTCTATGATGAGATAACTGGCTCTGTGGATGAGGGGAAAGCAGTGGACGTGTTATTCCTTGACTTTAGCAAAGCTTTTGATACAGTTTCCCACAGTATTCTTGCCAACAAGTTAAAGAAGTATGGGCTCGATGAATGGACTCTAAGGTGGAGAGAAAGCTGGCTAGATCATTGGGCTCAACGAGTAGTGATCAATGGCTCTATGTCTAGTTGGCAGCCGGTATCAAGCGGAGTGCTCCAAGGGTCGGTCCTCGGGCCGGTTTTGTTCAATATCTTCATTAACGATCTGGAGGATGGCGTGGATTGCACCCTCAGCAAGTTTGCAGATGACACTAAATTGGGAGGAGAGGTAAATGATTAGGGGACTGGAACAAATGACTTATGAGGAGAGGCTGAGGGAACTGGGATTGTTTAGTCTGCAGAAGAGAAGAATGAGGGGGGATTTGATAGCTGCTTTCAACTACCTGAAAGGGGGTTCCAAAGAGGATGGATCGAGGCTGTTGTCAGTGGTAGCAGATGACAGAACAAGGAGTAATGGTCTCAAGTTGCAGTGGGGGAAGTTTAGGTTGGATATTAGGAAAAAAATTTTCACTAGGAGGGTGGTGAAGCACTGGAATGTGTTACCTAGGGAGGTGGTGGAATCTCCTTCCTTTGAGGTTTTTTAAGATGAGATTTGACAAAGCCCTAGCTGGGATGATTTAGTTAGGGATTGGTCCTGCTTTGAGCAGGGGGTTGGACTAGATGACCTCCTGAGGTCCTTCCAACCCTGATATTCTATGATTCTATGATTCTACTGTTACTAGTTTGTAGCAACTGGAATTTGTTATATTCCATGGAGATTTTCCTTGTGAAGAGAGTCCTGCTGGAGGTGATTCCTGAGGCTGTGAACTCTTCCCACATGGGATGACACCCTAAAGGGTTAATTACTATTTTCCCCCAATGAAGGGGGAGCGTGGGAGCTGGCTTCGTGCTGCAGTCTTTCAGCCTCAGTCTTGCAGCTGCCTATCCAAGGTCTCCATACAGGCTTTCCTGTACCTGCACAGAGTACAGTGGCCCCTCTTGGCAGCCCCATCCCTGGTGTGTGCGTGTGAAACAGGAGGCGGGTGCACAGGGGAAACTTGGATTCAGTGCCAAGACAAATGAATGGCAGGGCAGGGTAGGGCAGGCAGCAGATTAATGGCCATCCTGGAACAGCCATTTCGTTTTGGCCAGTTTGTGAGCAGGGCTGGGACGTCTCCCACAGAAATGCCCAGGTCAAGGTGAAGAACACTCAGGGAAACAAGTGCAGCCTCAAAGAGAGGACTGGCAGTAGTCCACTGCTCAGAAGAAACCATGTTTGCACTTCGAAAGGGAAATGTCACCTTCCTCCAGCCCAGGGTCAGCTACTCGCTGACAAGCGCATGTCAGAGACAGCCTGCAACCCGGAGTGCAGGCAGCAGTTACAATATATTGGTTTGTCAGACTTGTAGCTCCTAGTTTTTAAAATAAGGAACCAGCAGCTGGTATAAATCAGCCTAGTTTCATCAAATTCAATGGAACTCCACTAATTGCACCATTCGGGGCTCTGACCCCTCATGTAGGGCTGCTAGGCTCTGGGAATTGAAAAAAGGCAGGGGACTGTTCACATCGACTGCAGATAGCTAGCACTGGTCCGACAACAGAGTTCCTATACCATGGGAATTCCAACATTTCACAATTTGATTTTCAGAGTAGCAGCCGTGTTAGTCTGTATTCGCAAAAAGAAAAGGAGTACTTGTGGCACCTTAGAGACTAACAAATTTATTAGAGCATAAGCTTTCGTGAGCTACAGCTCACTTCATCGGATTGGTTTTCCACCAAATGCATCCGATGAAGTGAGCTGTAGCTCACGAAAGCTTATGCTCTAATAAATTTGTTAGTCTCTAAGGTGCCATAAGTACTCCTTTTCTTTTTACAATTTGATTTTGTTCTGATTCAGAATGAAACAAGTCAAAATTTCCCTCAGAATGGGGAACAAATGATCTCTCCGACAATGTTTTCCATCTGTAGGATGGAAAGGCAGGAGAGTCCCCATTGTCCTCATCAGACAGGTGGGGAAACTGAGGCACAGCAGCAAACTGAATTGCTCAAGGCCACAGAGCAGCTCAGTAGCAGAGCCAGGAACAGAACCCAGGTCTCCAGACTGCCATTCCAAGGCCCTATCAATGTTTATCACTAATAAGCACCACAAAGTGTATACACAGTGGCATTAGCCTAATGAAGCAGTCCACAGGTACACCAGGGAGAGTTACACATTTAGTTATACATGTAGCACCACAAAGCTGGGTCTGGGCTCAGACATGAAGTGAGAGGTTTTTAATAGCCACATAAACAAGTTATGTTTACTTTCTAAACCTTCTCCTTTGGAACCGTGCAGGCAGGTTACAGATTAAATGATTTTCCTAGAGACTGAACGAAGGGGCCAGTAGCAGTTGTTCATGTTACAAGACTCCTGCAGTTTGCATGCTCTCACGACCACTAGCAGGTGGCACCAGAGAGGCTCAGGACTGGAAGATACTTGCAGGCAGGATGTAGTTAGGCTATCAGAGTGGCACAGGAAGTAGAGGATTTTAATAGCGGAGTTGTTTCAAGACAGGACTGAGATGTAGGAACAAAGCTGTGCTGAGGCCAGTACTGGTGTAAACAGGACTACTGGAGGTCAGAACTGAAGTAGGTTGGCAGAGCAGTGGCAGGGAAGCTTGCAAAAACCTAGCTATAGCTTAAGGGATCACTCTTGGTTTCACTAACACTAGGAACGTCCCCATAATCATTCACAATTTAAAGCAAGCATGAGAAATTCAACACCTCTTACCCAGCCTCCTCTCCTCTTCAGCCACGTCACCAAGGTCTTGCGGACAAACTCTCCTAGGCAGTCCACAATGGCATGCACCATTGCTGGCTGGGCCTGTCTGACGCAGTCCACAGCCAGCCCAGCAGCCACAGCATAGAGAGACACGACCTTGCCCCATGTTACACCTGCAGGAAGATGGGTTAACATTCATTTTCACACACATGTGCTGCGGAGTTGGGGCTGGCAAAAGGCACGCTGTTTAGAAGCTGAGATGAGTTTCTCTCTGTATGTTTGTGCAGCTTTCCTAGTTCAGGTGCAGTAGCACCTCTGCATCTTCCTGCGCTGGGGAGTGTAGACTACACTAAGGTGAATTGGGTGCAGTGATTGGGGGAGTGGTGCCCCACCTTCACTCTTGAAGCAGGGGGACTTTAACACATATCCATCCCCATGTGCTTTGATCTCACATCAGCCCCAGTTCTACAGTTAAATGGCTTCCAGCACACTTGACCCCTGTGCAGCAGAGTGCAGAAAGCTGTCCAGACAGACCACCAAAGCAGTGACTGGTGCACTGTGGGACAGAAGTAGGAATAGCAGCTATACCAGTGGGGCTATTATGTCATTGATTCTCACCCATACCCACACTGCACCAGTGGAGCCCGACATGAGAGGACCACATGGTGGTTAGTCATGCTCAATGCACGTCCTAGCCAAACAGCAGTGTGATCCTCTGTGCCCTGCTGAGAGCATGTGTGTGATGTTTCTGTGTCACTAGAAGGGTGGTGAAGCATTGGAATGGGTTACCTAAGGAGGTGGTAGAATCTCCATCCTTAGAGGTTTTTAAGGCCCAGCTTGACAAAGCCCTGGCTGGGATGATTTAGTTGGGGATTGGTCCTGCTTTGAGCAGGGGGTTGGACTAGATGACCTCCTGAGGTCTCTTCCAATCCTAATATTCTATGATTCTCTGAAGTGTGTTACAGCACCCTAAGAGGCCAAGACCATGGCTAGTACTCGACGCCTCTCCAGTGCGGACTCAGCTTTACTGTTACATCGCTAGACCAAGCCGCACAATCAGGCAGTTGCAGCACAATGACAACTTGGCACACTGCGGAGGGAGGACTTCTTCACAGTGACTTATGGCCCAATATTCATCTGAAAGGGAGGCAAGGATGCAGGGCCTAGAGCATGTGCCAGGAAGGCGTAGATATCCTAAGCACAATACCACATGCTGAAAATTAAATGAAACTCCCCCCCCCCCCCCAAAGGTTTTGGTGCCATGCCTAGATCTAGTTCGAATGGCACTGTACGGCCAAGGAACCAGCCTGTGTGTGTTGGGGGAGTGGAATGTTGGTCAGTTATCTAATCTCCCTGACAGCAGAGCTTCCTGCAAGCTGACCTGCCAGAAGCAAGTGCCCCCTGGAAGTCATCCCAGCAACATTCATCTTCCTGTTCTGTTAGTGCTACTGATAAGCACTCCACAACCATGAGCTCAGCACTGGGCACAGTCCAACCCAGTGGGCCTCCCATGTGCTTTGCCACTGGGCGACAATGGATAGCTCCTCAATGCTGAAGAGCTATGACCAGAGATCCCTTGCAGTGCTATTAACAGAACCACTAACCCAGGAACCTATCCTTGCAACAAAGCCCGTTGCCAACTCTGTCCACATATCTATTCAGGGGATACCATCATAGGGCCTAATCACATCAGCCACACTATCAGAGGCTCGTTCACCTGCGCATCTACCAATGTGATATATGCCATCATGTGCCAGCAATGCCCCTCTGCCATGTACATTGGCCAAACTGGACAGTCTCTACGTAAAAGAATGAATGGACACAAATCAGACGTCAAGAATTATAACATTCAAAAACCAGTTGGAGAACACTTCAATCTCTCTGGTCACTCGATCACAGATCTTAGAGTGGCTATACTTCAACAAAAAAGCTTCAAAAACAGACTCCAACGAGAGACTGCTGAATTGGAATTAATTTGCAAACTGGATACAATTAACTTAGGCTTGAATAGAGACTGGGAATGGATGAGTCATTACACAAAGTAAAACTATTTCCCCATGGTATTTCTCCCTCCCACCCCACCCCCTACTGTTCCTCTGATATTCTTGTTAACTGCTGGAATTAGCCTACCTTGCTTGTCACCATGAAAGGTTTTCCTCCTTTCCCCCCCCTGCTGCTGGTGATGGCTTATCTTAAGTGATCACTCTCCTTACAGTGTGTATGATAAACCCATTGTTTCATGTTCTCTGTGTGTGTGTATATAAATCTCTCCTCTGTTTTTTCCACCAAATGCATCCGATGAAGTGAGCTGTAGCTCACGAAAGCTTATGCTCTAATAAATTTGTTAGTCTCTAAGGTGCCACCAGTACTCCTTTTCTTTTTGCGAATACAGACTAACACGGCTGCTACTCTGAAACCAGTGCTATTAAGGTGAATTATGACCCAGAAACTTGACCCTCTCCCAGCCATGCAAAAGAAGCAGCACAGCACAATAGCGTTGTCTCTATAAACCTCAGAGCAGAATGAGAGGAACATTTTCCAATTACTCTAGTATTTTAGATAGCAATTGTTAACAAATAGGCGGTGAGACATTTTACTGTTCTAGAGTTCTGCGTAGCCTGATCAAGGCCTCTCCCAGCTGCAAGCAGAACCCATGTGAAGCACCGGTAGATCAAAGCAATGCAGAGAAGCTGTTGCCTGAAGATGGTCTGAAGGAAAACACAGCCATGCAAGAGAGGAGAGGAATTATCTTATTCTTCAACATATTTCAGGAGTGAAAAGGAGACGAGCCAGGGACAAGAAATTGGATGTGCTCAGGGAAATGTCATTTCATAAGAAAGCAAATCGTGAAATACACGTTGGCTGGTGCAGCATTTCTGCTGCAGAGAGCTCCATCTCTTGCCTTAAGAGTACTTCCAAAGCCATCAGCACCTGAGACACTGGAGAGCAAGAGACAGATTCAGGAGTCTCTCTTGTTTTTTACATTGGAGTTCCTCTTCTCTCCTCTCTATTTACTCCACTCCATTGCACAGCACATGTGAATGTCAACAGGGGATAATTCTAACCAGTGACCAACAGGGACCTACAAGTGGATTCTGCGGAGTTGCCTTTTTTTAGTGAAATCTGATTAAAACAAACGGCTCTTTAAACTTCAAATGTGGATAGACGGCATGGAATTGGTTAAAATGAGTGAAACAAAAATCATCTATGCATCCTTCATCTGATAACAAGAGGCTACTTGTTCCAGTCATGTCTTGTAGGTCAAAAACCACAAAGTGCTCTTGAATAGAAGTCCTTGTGATAATAACCTAGCTGCAATTCAGAGTCCCTTTGCATTCCTCCTTCCCTCACCAATCCTGCATCTTTGGGAGCAGAAGGAAATATCGGCATTCCAAATTAATAGCCAATTTGATTGCATTTTTGTTCTCATCAGATTAGGCCAGGAGAGCCTCTGCTGCATGGCCCTCACTTGTGTATTTCAGCATCCCTGTGGTATTCTCAGTCAACATTTGGCTATTGTTCTCATCTGTGTTATTTGTCACCATGACAGCCACAAGGGTGAGCCAGGAAGAGGCTACAAAGACCACAGGAAAGGAAGAGCCATAGACAGTGGGTGCACGTAGGCGTTTATACCATTGAAGGAAGTGCTACTCTTTTCAATACACTCTCTAGCCATCTAATGAGCCCTTCAGAATTCTTCAGTATCCCCCCCATTCATGACTTGGGTCAGAACCTCAGCTAGAGTATGCATAGTGTTGGCATAACTCCACTATACTGATTCCCGCACCGGGATCTGGCCCTTTTTGGTTCTACGGGTAGTCACCCGCAATTATGGGAACAAATTTACTGGTGCAGTTCCAAGCCTTTACTGATACCGACTCAGATTCTGTTTTCATTTACACCCACGTACATCTGGAGTAAATCCAGTGGCTGCAAGGGGTTTATCTGGGAGTAACTGAGATGAGAATTTAAGCCACCACCCTAGAGGAAGATGCCTGTGGTTATGGTTAGTTTTATTTTAAACTGTATATCTTGTCAAGTCTTTCCCTTGATTTTAATAAGCTTCAGATCAATGCCCATAAAAAGGGTATGACTTGACAGATCTAGAGCCAAATTTCTTATTTGTCCACAGACTAAATACGGAACAAAGCAGTGGCTGTACCAGCTTCCCTCCCTATGAACCTGCTGTGGAGGTGCGGGGAGGGGCTGGTATCTGTGGAAAGACAGTTTAGTCTCCAAATCTGTTCACTACTTGGGTGCTCTGCTACAATTGCAAGCAAGGTGGCCAGTCAGTACCAGCTGCAATGGTGGTGATGTGGACTCTTATCCACGAGGACACGGACAGAGCCCAAACCCATTTCCATGGGCTGCAGAAGGATAACGACCTGTTGACTGGTCTAGAGGTTAGACCAGTGACTAATTTGAAAGTCTCTGCAGCCCCTTACTGGGAATAGCTGTACATGTTGTCTGTATCTTTAAGCCTGCTTTTTCCTGTTATTGAAAAGCTATCCATCAATGACGGATTTGCTGGGAGGAGAATTCCCCTGTTCCGGAAAAGCAGAGCTATTACTTAAAGATGCACTTCAAAGCCATGCTGAATTCATCGTATGGCATGTCTACACAGCAAAGTGTACCCAGGCTACTGACATGTTACAGCCCAGCCCCCACCATCAACACACACACAGAGGTATGTTCCACCAGCTAGGCCATGGGGGCCTTGGGCCCTGCACTCAGCCCTCCCAGAACAATGGATATCTGTAGCAGCAGGTGCCACAGAACATCCACTCCCACCGTGGCCTGTGTCCTTGTTCCCTTGTCCATCTGCAGACTGAGGCTGACACTACAGACTTGTCATTGTGCCATCTCCCTGCCTTGCACCCCAGCCTTCTACCTGGCTCCTCTATTTGGCAGGATGCAGTGTTGGACTGCCAGATAAACAGGAAGGCTGGGGGGCCTAGTCTCAGGTGAGAAAGAACTAAACCATCTGACATTATACATGGGTCCTGGGGACCCAGTGCCTTCCCAGCTGAGGGACATTCATCACAGAAACCTATCTTTATAAATAGGTTTTCCCTGCCCTGCGGAATTCTCTGCTTCTTAGTTTGCTGAAGATATCCCAGACTGCAGCATGTTCTCACATCAAATACTACATTCAGATTATTTGTTTTGAATACCAACCTTTCATATCTGAGATGTCAGAGGGATGTGTTCTGGGACAGAACCATCAAAGCAGGAAGAGGCTGAGAATTTTTGCAGGCAGGGGGGAAAGAGTTGTTACAAAGGCAGGTGAAAGTGTATTTGTGCTGAGTGCCTCCCCCATGTCTCCAACAGACAGCCTGCAAGTGTAGGCTCAGCCCCTCACTCAGTTTGTCCCTGTAATGGTGAAGGCACAGCCAGGCCACATGGCTCCTGTTCAGCCATCACTATATGCAATAGCAATGCTGGTGGTACAAATAGCTACAATACTTGCGCTGTGTCCACCTTACTGATTCCAGTTAAGAATTCCTGCCGAAAGTGGGGTGGGGCTGACAGGGTTTGGCTCCTTACCCAACTGGCAAACCCTAGGTCATTCCAAGGATTAAGGACTAGATTGTGCCCATAGCTGCAAGGTGGGATATGGAGAAGTTCACTGCCCCAGCATGAGCTCCCAGGCAGCCCCATGCCACAGACGGGCACAATTACTCCAGGATTTCTAGAGTGGCAGAGATCACAGAAGTACCTATTCCTGACTTTCACAGGATCCACTATCCAGTTCCCCTGCCATGGAACCACCTTTGCTGGCAGTATGGAGGCATTGAGGGCAATAGACTACCAGCTCCTCCCTTCTCACTGTGCTAGACCACTGTGACCTCATCAGGACCTGTCACATGTTCCTGAGTACAAGAGCTGGGTTTGCATCTGAGCACTGGTCAGGAGCAGAGAAGGTTCTTGTTCTGTCTCTGCCACCTGCACACCCACACTGAGCCAGACACACTTTGGCCCCATGTCCTACAGAATGTTTGCGGCACCCATCCATGCTGGGGGGGGGGGACATTGCTGCTCATCTACAAGTGCAATCAAACACATCGTCAGTAACCTCCAACTGCGGGAAACACAGGCAAGTTCAATTGTATCTTCAACATGCCTTGGAGCTGAAGTCAGAAGTGAATGGAAAAACCTGTCCAGAAAGGAGAGCACTAGAACCAAGATGAGACTTGCACACATCTGCCCTTGGGAATGGAACTAGAAATCCACTTCAAAAGGACACAGAAGACGTGAAAAGCTGCCTGGAATTAGTTTGTTTTGTTTTTTTAAGTAGCATACTTGCAGCCAGTTGTGGAGCTCTAGGTATGTAAATACTGGCTAGCCAAAGGGAAAATGATCTAATGAAAAAGGGTTGCTTTTGAGAGTTCTCCCGCTGCATACCATCTTCCCTGCTGCTGGAGAGAACTCGGGAGGTCATGTGACAACGGGGATCTGGTCAGTGTCGGAGCTCACTCTGCAGTGTTTCCTTTGCCTATTTAAATAAACCTCCTCACTTTAGTATCAAAGCAGGACTCCCAATTCAGATCTAAAAGCAATGTTATCATAAGCTACATTTCAACAGTTGGGGGAATATGTACGGACACACCATAGTCCTCTCTGGTGATGTCTACTGCAGATAGAGGGAGATCAGTAAATAAATGCACAAGGTAGTCTGATTGGAGGCTCAGTTTCATATGGCCTAAAACAAGAGACAGCAGAGAGAGAACCACTTCTTACTGCGTTCCCACTAGAAGGGGTGAGCATTTACCCCACTGGCAGTTTGGGGGGCAACCTGAAGTCATACAGATTCTACAGGACAAGGGAATGGCACACACAGATCCAAAGATTCCTAACCAAAACCCCACTGGAAACAAAGTGTCACAGAACAAGAATGACTCCCCTTTAGAGAGTAAAAGTTCTGTGTTCTAGGGGCCAGCAGCCCTACCTATCACACCAGTAGCGACATCAAGTGTTTCAGTTGGGGGCGGGGGGGGGAACACTTTTTTTTCATTTTTCCTTTCAGTTTCCCATGGAAAAAACCTTCCTTTTGGGATGTATTTTGCTGGAAAATGTTGAAGGTAAACTAAAGTTAACCCAGGCCCTGATGCAAAGCTCCCTGAAATCAAAGGAAAGTCTCCTACTGACTCCAAAAGGGCTTTGGTTCAAGCACCAGATTAAGAGCTGAAGATATTGCAGAGCTGGATTAGGGCCACTGTAGCACCAGAGTGTGTTTGTGGGGGAGCATTAGCCCTGGGCCATAGTTTATACTGCTGTATCTGCATTTGTGGATATGGGTTACTTTAGCTAATTACCTACCCAAGGTGAGGGCTCCCACCTACTTTAATCTGTGAGAATTCAACCCCCAAAATCAACTACAGTCAAGAGGTTATCAATAGAAGGGGGGGCCCCTGGTGCACAACAGAGATTACACAGTGCTCTTTCTGTACTAATTACTTTTATTAACCAACCAATGTTAATACACATCCTGCAATCTGGTAAAGAAGAGAAACAATATACAACATCTAGCATTTGCATTACTCACACCTGTCCTTCCGGAGAAACCCATAGTGTCAGTAATCATCCTCACCATGTGCCGCACCACTAAGATCAGCATGCTGGTTTCCCCCCCCAAGGCATGCAGGCCGGGACACAGCTTAAATAATGTGTTACGCTGACACTCACAAGGGTTCAGACATATTTATGAAGGTTTTAACCCTTTTTCCTTATTTGAACTTCCACACCTTGCTGCTTTTGGGATGTCCAATTCTTCATGGTTAGTTTCTCTTATACTAAATTAACATGTATATTACCTTATCACCATAGTAACAGGAGGTTACCTTAAGGAAGTTTCTCACATTTTACCCCGGCTGCCAGTGGTCATCTTGTGGTATCTACTGATCTCCTGTAGACATTGTCCAAACTCAGCAGTTCTTTCCAAAACCTCAGCACATCACAAATACAGAAACAAGCTCAGCAAGTTCTCTGTATAAGTCTGAAAGTTTGTCTCTCTCACCAATAGAAGTTGATCCAAGAAAAAAGGGTATTACCTCACCTGTCTTGTCTCTCTAATACTGACGATAGGCATTCTATTTATATTATACAAGCTTTGTTTTATGGGCTGGGTATGGGGGGGGCGTGTTCGGTGCTGCACTAGGGGTTGAGGAAGAAATTGTAAGAATGGAGAAGGGAGGAGAAGGGGTAAAGGAAGAGAAAATCTGCCCAGCAGGAAGGTACAGAGAGTGGGCAGCTGAGCCAGACCTGGACTGTTTTCTTAATAAACTGAACCCTAAGTAGCAGAGTTTGTATCTCAGTCTGTTTCCAGCACTGAGCCATCAGTGATTGGCTCTGACAACTCAGACAGTATTTGAAATCTGTCTTCTTTTGAGAATCAAGGTCTCTTTCCTCTGCATTCCAAAAAATGGAATGTCTGGCGGTCACAGACTTAATGCTTAATTTTGCTGGATTCAGCAAGTCTTGCAACTGTAGCTTGGATCCAGGAATGTTAGAACTAGCAGAATCTGCTCCTTCCCCCCAGCCAGAAATCTGTGTGAGTAGCAGAGAGGAGCACATAACTCACTCAACAAATATGGCTTCTTTTTCTGCTCATAGGCTGTCATCTTTGAGGCACTTGAGGCAAGGGTGGGGTAGACCCCTGGAGCACCTTCCTGAGTTCTGCCAGTGGCACTGGAAGCAGCCAGGGTAAAGGCGAGCCCAACGGTGGGCAGCTTCCCTGTGCAGCTGGCGCATAATCGTGGGAGGTGCCTGGTAGCACGGTGTGGCTGCACAAGTGCACAGCTTGGGGAATTCCTGGTGATGCGCCTTGTGGCTGCTCCCCAGGTGACTGGGCTTAGGTTTCATAGTTGGAGATTCCTGTATTGCCAGCCCCTGTTCAAAAATCATGATTAATTCCCCCCCCACCCCCAAAAATCATGGAATTGTCTTTAAAAAGTCATGATAAAAACCACCAATTTCGGGGCCTTTTTATTTGTCTTCTGGGTTTTGAGCCTTTGGGGCACAGCTGGGGCACATTTTCAAGCTTCTAGAAACTCATTTAAAAAACTATCCAAGGTTCTCACCTAGTCACTGGACTCCAGGAGCTGGGACTTTAAGATCACCCACGAGATTCACAATAAGTCACAAGTGTTGGCAACACTGGGACCCACAGCAACGACTGGGGCTCTCTCCTCTGTCATAGTCACACATATAGTTGTGTGCATGAAGTCCTAGCTACCAAAGGCGCAGTCAAGTTCTCTTCTGGCTTGTTTAATTTCCTGTGGGTCAGAGCTCTGGAGCAGGGACCCCCCATTCTCCTGCTGTAGTAACCAGTGCCAACCTAATAAAATAACCACTTCCCCTGCAAACACTTGAACATGCATGCTCAACACTAGTTTTCTGTGAGCCTCAGTGCAAGCAAACCTCAGCTGCCAAATGAGCACAAAGAGGCATGAGTACAGCCTGGGTGAATTTATTCTGCAATCCACACCAATACTCAGACATTTTGTCATAGTTGCCCAGCTCCATAGTTACCCAGCTCCACTAGTTTCCAAGCCAGCCATGCTCCACTTCACTGTGCACAGGAAGTCTCTTCATTCCAAGCACACCATGTAGTTTTAGGTTTCTGAGGCTAGCACTGCAATCCACCTCATCCATTTTTTAATTCCCTGAGCAATGGAGTAAACCTCTTGGTGAACAGTACAAGAGCTCTGCAGGTTATTCTGGATTCACCCTGATGGAATCTCTGGGAAAGAGATTCCCCTTTCTTATTTATTGCTGGTATTGTTTCATGGAAGAAATCAGCCTGTGCACTGCATCAAGGTGTGCTTCAGATACAGAGTGCAGGTTCTCACATGGTGACTGTGGCCCCACTGGGATCTCCACTCAGCTGTGCATGTTTGGGGGTGAAGATTTCTGGAGTAGTGGAGGAAGCTGATTTGAGGGCATAATAGAAACCTGGGATCTTTATTTTTCCCCCTTCCAAGGTTCCCCACAGCAGCACCAGCTCAAAGCCACTACTCAAGCATGAAGAAAGGAGCCTGGGGAGCAGAACCATCCACTCCAGCTCACACCAAGGTGCCCCCCGTGCAAGTGTTTCACACAGCTCTGCTGATGGTTAATTGCATGCCAGCCCTGCTTTGTTTCAGTCTCCCCTGTTTTCATATACAGCTAGTATTTCCACCAGCCTCTTAGTTATTGCTAGGCTGCTCAAAAATGTGCAGGGCATTGCAGACCTCCCGTGGTTATGCCAGGACCGTCTGGAAAGAGAGACAGAAGGCTTTGTCAAGTCCATCTCCACACCAGCCAGGTATCACCAAAGCAGAACTGGGTTGGAGGAGGGGTTTTTTCAGTGGGGACAAAGGCTGCCTTGAAGGAGCACAGCACAGATTGTGCATACATTTCCGTCAACACCACATGGGCCGGGTCATTAACTAACTCGTATCTGACTAATCAAAAGTCTCCAGCCACTGATTCATTCAGGAACAAGTCTAATGAAATGACGGAGCACCATGGAGTGTCTTAGGCTCCCATGTGGTGGAACGGTTCTGGCTGCTCCCAAAAGCAGAGGAAGCTAGACGGAAGCAGACTCCCTTGCAAGGAGGAAGTGCTGGCTATAGCTGGGAGAAGGGAAGTCAGGAGAAGGGGAGACACCTGCAGTGGGTCAGTTCTGGGACCTAGCATGAGGAGCAAGGGCTGGAATGAGGGAGACTCCCTTGTAATGAGGCTTCTCCAGATGCCAGCAGTGGGGAGGGGAACCTGGAATCAGAGTGACTCCCTGGGGTGCTGAGGCAATATGGGCTCCTCCCGGAAGGAGAGTGAGAGGTCCTAAGAACATAAGAATGGCCATACTTGGTCAGACCAAAGGTCCATCCAGCCCAGTATCCTGTCTACCGACAGTGGCCAATGCCAGGTGCCCCAGAGGAAGTGAACTTAACAGGTAATGATCAAGTGATCTCTCTCCTGCCATCCATCTCCACCCTCTTACAAACAGAGGCTAGGGACACCTTTCCTTACCCATCCTGGCTTATAGCCATTAATGGACTTAACCTTCATTAATTTATCCAGTTCTCTTTTAAACCCTGTGATAGTCCTTGCCTGAGGAGGTTGTGAAGGCTGAAGGCTAGGAGTTCCATAGGTTGACTGTGCACTGAGTGAAGAAGAACTTGCTTTTATTTGTTTTAAACCTGCTACCCATTAATTCCATTTGGTGGCCCCTAGTTCTTATATTATAGGAACAACTAAATAACTTTTCCTTATTCACTTTCTCCACACCACTCATGATTTTATATACCCCTTAATCTCCTCTTTTCCAAGCTGAAAAATCCTTTCCTCTTTAATTTCTCCTCATAGGGGACCCATTCCAAACCCCTAATCATTTTAGTTGCCCTTTTCTGAACCTTTTCTAATGCCAGTATATCTTTTTTGAGATGCGGGGACCACATCTCTACGCAGTATTCTAGATGTGGGCGTACCATGGATTTATATAAGGGCAATAAGATAGAGAATAAGACGGAGACTATCCTTTTTTTAATGATTCCTAACATCCCGTTTACTTTTTTGACTGCTAGTGCACACTGCGTGGACGTCTTCAGAGAACTATCCACGATGACTCCAAAATGTTTCTCCCAATTAGTTGTAGCTAAATTAGCCCCCATTATATTGTATGTATAGTTGGGATTATTTTTTCCAGTGTTCATTACTTTACATTTATCCACATTAAATTTCATTTGCCATTTTGTTGCCCAATCACTTAGTTTTGTGAGATCTTTTTGAAGTTCTTCACAGTCTGCTTTGGTCTTCACTATCTTGAGCGGTTTAGTATCATCTGCAAATTTTGCCACCTCATTGTTTACCCCTTTCTCCAAATCATTTATGAATAAGTTGAATAGGATTGGTCCTAGGACTGACCCTTGGGGAACCCCACTAGTTACCCCTCTCCATTCTGAAAATTTTCCATTTATTCCTACCCTTTGTTCCCTGTCTTTTAACCAGTTCTCAATCCATGAAAGGATCTTCCCTCTTATATCCCATGACAACTTAATTTACGTAAGAGCCTTTGGTGAGGGACCTTGTCAAAGGCTTTCTGGAAATCTAAGTACACTATGTCCACTGGATCCCCCTTGTCCTTATGTTTGTTGACCCCTTCAAAGAACTCTAATAGATTAGTAAAACATGATCTCCCTTTACAGAAGCCATGTTGACTTTTGCGCAACAATTTATGTCTGTGTGTCTGATAATTTTATTCTTTACTATTGTTTCAACTAATTTGCCTGGTACTGATGTTAGACTTACCGGTCTGTAATTGCCAGGATCACCTTTAGAGCCCTTCTTAAATTAGCTATCTTCCAGTCATTGGGTACAGTAGCTGATTTAAAGGACAGGATACAAACCATAGTTAATAGTTCCGCAATTTCACATTTGAGTTCTTTCAGAACTCTTGGGTGAATGCCATCTGGTCCCGGTGACTTGTTACTGTTAAGTTTCTCAATTAATTCCAAAACCTCCTCTAGTGACACTTCAGTCTGTGACAATTCCTCAGATTTGTCACCTACAAAAGACGGCTCACGTTTGGGAATCTTTCTAACATCCTCAGCCGTGAAGACTGAAGCAAAGAATTCATTTAGTTTCTCTGAGATGATTTTATTATCTTTAAGTGCTCCTTTTGTATCTCGATCATCCAGGGACCCCACTGGTTGTTTAGCAGGCTTCCTGCTTCTGATGTACTTATAAACATTTTATTACCTTTTGAGTTTTTGGCTAGCTGTTCAAAATCCTTTTTGGCTTTTCTTATTACATTTTTACATTTAATTTGGCAGTGTTTATGCTCCTTTCTATTTACCTCACTAGGATTTGACTTCCACTTTTTAAAAGATGCCTTTTTATCTCTCACTGCTTCTTTTACATGGTTGTTAATCCACGGTGGCTCTTTTTTAGTTCTTTTACTGTGTTTTTTAATTTGGGGTATACATTTAAGTTGAGCCTCTATTATGGTGTCTTTGAAAAGTGTCCATGCAGCTTGCAGGGATTTCACTCTAGTCACTGTACCTTTTAATTTCTGTTTAACTAACCTCCTCATTTTTGTATAGTTCCCCTTTCTGAAATTAAATGCCACAGTGTTGGGCTGTTGAGGTGTTCTTCCCACCACAGGAATGTTAAATGTTATTATATTATGGTCACTATTTCCAAGTGGTCCTGTTATAGTTACCTCTTGGACCAGATCCTGCGCTCCACTCAAGACTAAATCGAGAGTTGCCTCTCCCCTTGTGGGTTCCTATACCAGCTGCTCCAAGAAGCAGTCATTTAAAATATCGAGAAATTTTGTCTCTGCATTTTGTCCTGAGGTGACATGTACCCAGTCAATATGGGGATAATTGAAATCCCCCACTATTATTGAGTTCTTTATTTTGATAGCCTCTCTAATCTCCCTTAGCATTTCATTGTCACTATCACTGTCCTGGTCAGGTGGTTGATAATAGATCCCTGCTGTTATATTCCTGGAATAAGAGAGCCCTCCCAGATAATGGGGCATTTCCCAGCCAATGGTATGCTAGGTAGAGACAGTCCAGAGGAGTTCTTTTCTAAACGAGTAGTACAGTGTATGCTACAAAAGAGCCCAGCTCCAAGCAGATTTGCAACACAGCCCCCACTCTCTGGTCTAGCCCTGCACTCAAAGCCAGCCCCACCCATGCTCCTCCCTCTGCCAGCCCAGACAGACATCTGTACCTGCCGTGAAGATCTGGGCAGCTACTGCCAAGAAGGCATCAGACACCACGGTCTCGGAGTGCAGTGAGATGTTCAGCTGGCGGGCGATATTCCGGTAAACGTTTGGTCGGATGTATTCCAGCTCATCCCCTGGAAACAAGGACTTTGAGTCAGCACATGCCAGCGCAGCCACACTGCATTCCGCTCGTCCCCTTGAGGGAGATGACGTCAACACGGCCACCATGCCTCCGTAGAGGATATTCCTCCCCTTCAGCCCCCATTTTGCAGATGGGAACACTGAGTCAGGGCACAGGGGTGAAAGAGGAAATCCATCCCCACACTGGTGCTGAGGCCAGGCCAGGGACCAAGGGGCAGCTGGTTGCATGCACACACATTTCTGGGGCCACTTGGCCATTAGCACTGGTAGTACCTGTGAGCATATTGCCCCAGCCAGCCCCACTTCCTCCTGACCTCCACAAGCCTCTGCTGCCTCCTGCACAGCAAAGGCTCCTGTAGGGGAGCACAACCAGATGTGCCAGTGCTGCATGTGGCAGAGAGCTCCCCCCTGCCCTATGCTGCTGGCATTCATGGGGGTGAGGCTTACATCTGCTTCCCAGCTCCTTTGCAGAATTGCAGCCCAAGTGGTGTTCTCAAGACCGCAGAGGGAGTCAGTGTTGGGGTGGGATTTGAACTCAGGAACTCTATCCTAATCCTCTACTAAGCCATTGGACCCCACCCTCCTTTTCTCTTGCCCTGGCAGATCTGACCACAGTGACTGTGGTTTCATCTCATAGCAGGAGAAGGATCAACAGAAGCAAAAATATCTTGATTTTTTATACTTGAGGTGCAGGTACCTCCCTTTATTTTAGCTCTCCTGGGGCACACCCTTTTCTACACAAGAAGAAAAGCCTTGGGAGGAAAGGGCCTTACTAGCCCTGGAAGCTGATGAAAACTGAGAACACACCTGGGGCTGTGAAACATTCAATAGGCAGAGCAAAGAGCGTAAGTTCAGCTATTTTACACTAACATGGGCACAGAGGAAGATCTGGAGACCTGGGTGTTCTTCAGAGGGCTACATGGTTTGCCATCTGCCTGGCTGATTCTTAAACTTCAGAACACTCAGGCCTCCAGGTAGTTCTCCAGGATGGGAGCCTGAAGCGTGTATCGGCATGAAGACCACTAAGAGAAAATCAAGTCCACTCTCCACCACAAATGTCAGTGAACTATGTTGTAGGACCCTCGCAGAACATAAATGGTCCCCAAGCTGGTTTCTGTCATGTCTTCACTGCAAGTGAAAGTCTCACTATAGCACAGGGAGTTATATCTGTGCTACCTTTAATCTAGCTAGCCTGGGTAACAATAGCAGTGCAGATGTGGTGGCACAGGCTTCGGCATGGGCTTAACAACCAGTGTACAAGTCCACTGGGGACCATATGTACTCTGGTTGCTAGCCAGCCCATGCTGCCATGTCTTCATTGCTACTAGTACCTGTGCTAGGGCTAACTCAGGTGTGCCCACCCATGCTACAGTCACATCTTCACTCGCAGCGTGAACATACCTTGGTAGTCTAGATGGGAGTTACTCAACTTCCAGCATTGTGCAAAAAACTTTTGGGGTGGGTTGTGTGCACATGGCATGGGACAAACACTTAAAACATGTTCCCATTTACACCACAAGGCAGAACCACGTCTCAACTGTCTGTGACCAGATCCTCCTGCACATTTGGTTCTGTAGCAAGGATGGGATCGAAAAGGCAGGATTTTCCCTGACCAAATTAAGGACTCTGGAAGCGTCATTATTAGCTACTAAACCTTACCCCATTTATACAACCTCCGACATCAGTTTTTAAATATTTAAGCAGGCAACCCCCACAGCTTCACAGTATTCCATAAAATGTTTCAACTCTTCTGAGGGTTCAATTGTTCCATGCAATCTGATTAACAAAGGAAACCCTGCAATGCATGGCTGAGGCTGATAAGAGGGAATGTTACATACAATATGGGAGAACTGTTCCTCATCTCAGGGTTACACAGCCTTACCCTCCAAACATGAGGAACAGAGGGATAGCCTCACCCTGAGCTAGCTGAAATATCTGTATGGTGGAGGAGGGGAATAGGATAAGCACTTGCAGAGCATTATTATTCTTCATTATTGGTTTTATTACAGGAGGGCCTAAAGGCACCGCCCACAGCGCTAGGTGCTGTACATGCACATAGCAAGAATCCCAGTCCTGAGGAGCTAAATAAATAGACAAGGAAAACAAAAGGTATAGAGCGGGGAAGCAATTCCCCCAAGGTCACACAGCAAGTCAGGGGCAGAGCTGGGGACATTATCCTGGTCTTCTTACTCCCAAGCCAGCTCCTACCCACAAGGTCATGCTGCTTCTGAGAGCACATTACACTGGCGGCAGCCTTCTCTCTCCATGCTCAGCTGGGATCATGTGTAATGAATGTTGTGATCTCAGCAGTCAGCTTGTCATCATTTCTCCCCCCTCTCCCCACGGCTGTGAAAGAGCACGAAGAGCAGAAATGGCAGCTTCGTCACATAGAGCTGGACGGGCCCCTTCTGCAGCCCTGGCTCTATTAAGTGTGGGACCAGTTCAACGAAAGCTATTTTAAACTAGCACCAGACAGCGTGGATACTCATCATCTGATTTAAATGTGGTTTATATCACTTACTGAAGTAAGCAAAACTGATATAAACCAGGTTTAAATCAGATAAGTTTCCACACTGTTTTACCCAAATCACCACTTATGCCAGTTTAGTTAAACAGGTGCAACTTTGAACGACCTTGGCATGCCTAAGCTTTGTCTATATTTAGTCTCCGCTGCCATTCTTAATAAATAAATATAGATCCTGCCCCTGTACTAGATTGCCTAGGACCAGCACTCAGTATAATGGAACTAGACCAAGAATGCCACTAAGTTCCCCTAAATCACTGAACTGCTACCAGATGGATTGTGGCTTCCAACTTCTCCTGCTTTGCGCCTGTTCTCTGGAGATTCTCAAAGTGCTTTATGGCATGGCCTAGAGAAGCCTTACTACAGTCCTACAGGGTAGGTATTATAGCCTTTTCACAGCTGGGTAAACTGAGGCAGGGAGGATAAGTGACTGACAGTCACAGAAGAAGCCATTGGCAAAGCTGGGTAAAGGACACAGAAGTCCCATCTCACTTTTCTCCGCTCTAACTTCTGAGTGGGGATGGATTTGAATTGGTAACCAAGAGATGAAAGATTTCATATCCCCCATTACCAACTGCTGGGCTATCCTATCCCCTTCAGCACAGATTTGCCAACGTTAGTAAGCAGGAGAAGTTGTTCCCCATGCAGTAAGATTTCCTTAAAATGGCTATTTTCAAAGAAACACTGCTAAGGCCTAACATTTCACCCTGCTTGACATGTCTCCTCTACTCCTAGGCAAAGGTGGCAACTGCTCCTTAGCTAGTTAAGTATAACAAGAACTCAGTGAAAACACATTGTCTCCAGTCATAGCGTGAGATACTGAAAGCTGCATATCTTGGTGCCTGAGATTTCTATTTAGTTGGGATTGTCTTGAACACCCTCTCCCCTACCCACCTCCAGGATGAGAGTACTTTCATGTCATAGGATACCCTGAGGAAACCTGACTTAGATTTGTCTCAGCCGCATGAACATCAAATCAGGAATAATTATTAGCTTCACTGGACTTATTCCCAACACACATGGGCCTAACAGAGATTAGAATCTAGCCTTTATCCTTTTAAGATAAAAAAGTTTCCTGAATACAAGAGCGTATTTCACCCGAACTGCAAAGTCCATGCTAACATTAGGTCAGGTTTACACAGCTAGATTTGTCAGCATAGCTACATCGGCTGGGGTGTGGAAAAAAAAAAAACCCTAGCTGACGTATCTATGCCAACAACCCCCCCCCCCCGTGTAGAGGCAGCTGTGCCGAGAGAAGAGTGCTTCTTTCAGCTTAGCTGATGTTTTTGGGGGAGGTGGTGTTACCATGTTGGCAGAGCTCCTTCTATTGGCATAGGCCTGTACTGACTTAGCTATGCCAACATAGGTTCTGTAGTGTAGAATTGGCCTTAGAGAGTGAGCATACACCACTAATGTCACATGCCAGGAGGATGCAGGGGTGTCCAAACATTTCCCAGGTGCATGGAGCCCATGGGAGGTGTCAAGCCAACTTCAGCAACCCTTTCCCTGGCAGTGCAGCCAACAGCTGCCTCAAGGACACAACCCCATTGTGGAGCAGAGGCGAGACTATGGATGTGTTATCTGCCCACCCTGTACTTAACAGTGCTCACAGTGGAGGGGCAGGGAGATGGACATATCTGCCTCCGCCTGCCCTCACCCACTGTACAGATTCCAGGACCCACAAAGCACCCTCGGTAGGGCCCAGAGAAGGACTGTGTGCTGTGGAGCGGCTGACCCCAATCTGCCACAAGGTAAGGTCAGATCCACATATGGAAGGACCCTCTGTCTGTGGATCTAGGAGTCTGATTGGGCTCTGAGTTACAAAACTGGCACTAGGAATTGAGGTTCCTCTTCTCTTGCTGAAGATCTACATCCCGCTCTCATTCCAGGCTGGAAGCAATTCCCAACAAGTAAGGGCTTGTCTATGTTGGAAAACTGACCAGAATAGCTTCTGACCAGAATAGTGGACACTCTTATTCTGGAATAAAAATTACTTTATTCTGGAACAATTGGGAAGTACACTCATTCCAGAATTCTGTATTCTGGAATAGACTGTCCACTTGAGCAGCTGTTCTGGTCAATTGCCCCTGGGTCTGAAGTAAACATCAACCAGCAGCCTTGAGAAAAAAAAAACTGTGAGAAAGCAAATGGACACATCTACACAGCACTGAATGCTGATGGAAGCCACAACAGAGGGCAGCAGGAGAACCAGTAGGACAGAGAGAACTCTAAGGGATAAATTCTTCATTTTATGGCCCATGTTTTATGGCCCCAAAAATCTTCTTTTTACCAAGGAAGAACAGGCACACTAACTAATGGTTAGCCAGCAGAACACAGGGGATTTACAGTGCATGGGGAACTCAGAGCATGGCGCTGATTCCAGTTAAGCTGAGGAAGGCCAGTTTCTCAGCTGGTGTCAACTGAGGCATGGCCAGGTGGCTCTGCATGCTGCCCTGTCCACAGGTGCCACCCCTGTAACTCCCATTGACCGCAGTTCCCGGCCAATGGGAGCTGTGGAGCTGGCACTTGGGGTGGGGACAGTGTGCAACTGATGCAACGCCATTGACATCAATGGCACCATGGTAGTTTACAGCAACTGGGGACCTTGCCCCCAAGGGTGGCCGAGGATTCACTGACAGTACTCCAGCGTGAGCACTGCTGGTCTTTCCTTCATCAACTAGTGTCTGCGAGTCTGTTCACACCAGGAGCCAGGCGGACATGCAGCTGGTGGCGGCGAGGCTGATACAGTGATTGTAG
This sequence comes from Dermochelys coriacea, assembly GCF_009764565.3. Lineage (NCBI taxonomy): Eukaryota > Metazoa > Chordata > Testudines > Dermochelyidae > Dermochelys > Dermochelys coriacea. Next base: position 56,227,062 of record NC_050076.1, read on the forward strand.
TTGTTCCAGACATAGATGGATGGTTGGTTTGTAGGAGTTTTTTTTTATAATAAAGCTGCACACTTATTTTTACTGTTTGTTACCAGTTAGTCCTATTAGCAGCCACAGTGTCTCACTGCTCTGTGCCACTATTCCTCAGCTGTGAGCTCTGTAAGAGCATCAGTACAGAATTCCCTTTACCCACTGTATGTCCATGCTCACTTGCCAGCTTACCCTACCATCCATATGCATAAGCAAAAGCACTAGAAATGCTTTGTTCCTTCACATACAGAGTGCTCACAGTCACTGGGCAAGAACTGGTTTAGCTGGCTGTACCAGTTGATGCAGCAGTTTGGCTCAGGTTCTGGGCACATGCCTGGGAAACAGCAGTGGTTTAGCACCTTTTGCTGCAGTTGACTATTTACAACAGGAAAAGGGAAGGAAGAGCAAAAGGCCATGTGGGCAGCAATGTTTCTGAACAAGTGATCAGGAAATGACCATATAGCTTAATATGAAGGATGATTTTTCCCTTGTATCCCCTATGTGGTTCCATTCCAAGCAGGTTTGCTTAGAGAAGCCAAATTCTTAGGACTATCAGCCAAATCCTTCCATCTGAACATAAGCACAGTAACAGAGTCAGAACAGTCATCAAGGAGACGCCTTCAAATTCACTCTACCATCTGCTTGCCCTCCAAAACACTTCTGCCACCCACATTTGACCCCACCTGAGCAGATGGGGGAGAAAGAGAAAAGACCAAAAAGGTGAAAGGGAATGGAAGGAAAAAAGAAAAGAAAAGACAGATGGCAAAAGAGGAGAAACCAAAACAGGAGAGAAGAATATGTCTGAGGAAGAGAGGAACTTAGAGGGGAAAAAATAAATGAAACAATAGAAAAGGATGAAAAATTCATCTGAGGGGAAAACCACAGCCTGTAAAACAAAGACCAAAGAAAAGAGTCACCAGGCTACAGAAAGGGGAAGGAGAAGTCAGAAGGGACAAGAGGGAGAGAAGCTGAGAGAGATACTGGACTAGATCCTCAGCACATGTAAATCAGCAAAGCACACTGCAAGCAGGCAGATAGTGAAGTCAACGGGAGTAGACCAGCATAGGGTCAGGTCCACAGGATTTATTTTATAGGAAGTTTGCTTCAGGCAGCATTTTGAATCCCTAGTTTGATGGTAGTGTTCTGGCCAGAAGTGATCTGAAGATCATTTGGACAGGGAGGGCTACTAGACACTAAAGTACTCTCCAAAACCACGGTGACAGGAGGAGACTGGGAGAGAACTGGCTGACTTTAAGACAACAAAGGCTAAATATTAATAAGATGGGCAAAAAGACATGCAGCGTGGCCAGCTGTCGGTAGCCCCACTATGCCTGTGCATCTAGTACAAGCTGATATAGGGCAGGATGCCACTGGTTGGTCCAATGAACCTTGCTTCCCTTCTTATCACTTCTCTCTGCAGGAGAACATTCTGGCAATTAGGCCATGTCTACATTTACCAGAGACCCATGCTGCTGTGATCGATGCAGTGGGGGGTCGATTTAGTGGGTCTGGTGAAGACCCACTAACTTGATGGCAGAGCGCTCTCTGTCGACTTCATTATTCCATCGGAATGAAAAGAGTAAAGGAAGTAGGGTTGCCAAATTTCTACTCACACAAAACTGAAAACCCTGTCCTGCCCCTCCTCTGAGGCCCCACCCCCACTCACTTGATTCCCCCTCCCTTTGTTGCTCACTCTCCCCACCCTCATTTTCATGGGCTGGAGCAGGGGGTTGGGATGCAGGAGGGTGTGAGGGCTCCAGCTGGGGGTGCAGGTTCTGGGGTGGGGCTGGGGATAAGAGGTTTGGGGTGCAGAACAGTGTTCTGGGCTGGGATCGAGGGGTTCAGAGGGCAGGAGGGGGATCAGGGCTGGGACAGGGTTGGGGTGTGGAAGAGGGTGTGAGGGCTGCGGCTGGTGATGCAGACTCTGGGGTGGGCCTGGGGATGAAGGGTTCGGGGTGTGGGAGGGGGCTCTGTCTCCAGCTGGGGGTATGGGCCAAGGACTATGAGGTGGGGCTGGGTATGAGGGGTTTGGGATTCAGGAGGGTGCTCTGGACTGGGATTGAGGGGTTAGGAGAGTGGGAGGGGGATCAGGGCTGGCACAGGGAGTTGGGGCATGGAAGGGGGTCAGGGGTGCAGGCTCAGAAAGCTCCCGGAAGCAGTGGCATGTCCCCTCTGGTTCCTAGGCGGAGGCGCAGCCAGGTGGCTCTGCATGTTGCCCTATCCACAGGCGCCACCCCTGTAGCTCCCATTGGCTGCAGTTCCTGGCCAATGGGAGCTGTGGAGCTGGCACTTGGGGTGGGGACAGTGTGCAAAACCCCCTGGCTGCCAACCAGACTTTTAACAGCCCGGTCAGTAGTGCTGACCGGAGCTGCCATGGTCCCTTTTTGACTGGTCATTCCACTTGAAAACTGGACACCTGGCAACCCTAAAGGGAAGCTGACAGGATAGTGTCTCCCGTCGATGCAGTGCAGTGTAGATAGGGTTGCCAGCTACATTCCCTGTAAGCTGTGCTGTCACATGGCCGCACAGCAGCCTATTAAGTGCTGTGCAGGCACTCAGGGAACCCACCCTGCCAGGACCTGCTGCAGCTGGGGGAGGGGTGCCCCTCCCCTGGCCCCAACTTAGCCCGGCCCCCAACCTCCACGGGGAGAGAGAGCTGGGGAGAGTCCTCTCTCCCCACTGAACCATGGAGAAGCCTGCACCCCAAACACGTCATCCCTGGCCCCACCTGAGAGCCTCTACCCACAACTGGAGCCCTCACTCCAACCCTCTGACCCAGCCCTGATCCTCCTCCCACACTCTGAACCCCTCAGCCCCACCGCCACCACATTAATTATGTTATGTGCACCAATATGGAGGTGATGTGTCACCTCCATATTGATGTACATAACAAAATTCATTCTGCACATATGTGGGAAAAGTAGAGGGAATACTGGTTGCCAGGGATCCAGTTTTTGACTAGTACCACTGACTGGGCCATTAAAAGTCCAGATGGTGGCGCAGCAGGGCTAAGGCAGGCTCCCTGCCTGCCCTGGCTCTGCACAACTCCCCGGAAGCAGCCAGCATGTCCCTGTGGACTCTAGGCACAGGGAAGTTCCATGCGCTGTCCCCACCCCCTGTGCCAGCTCCACAGCTCCCACTGGCTGGGAACCATGGCCAATGGAAGCTGCGGGGGTTGCACGCAGAGCCACCTGGCCACACCTCCAGTCAAGGGGCAGAACATGGCAGCCACTTCCAGGAGCAGCACAGAGTCAGGGCAGGCAGGGAGTCCCAACTGGGAGCTGCCTGAGGTAAGCGCCGCCTGGCCAGAGCCCTCACCCCAAACCCCCTGCCCCAGGTCGGAACCCACACCCAACCTGCCTTCCAGAGCCCGCACCCCATACTCCCTTCTGCACCCCAACATCCTACCCCAGCCCTGAGCTCCCTCCCACACCCACTCCGACACTCCAAACCCCTGCCTCAGTCCTGAGCCCTCTCCCACACTCCAAACCCCTCAGCATCAGGCCGGAGCCCGCTCCTGCACACCAAACTGCTCATCACTGGCCCCACTCCAGAGCCCACAGCCTCTCCCACACCTCAACACCCTGCCCCAGCCCTGAGCCCACTCTTGCATTCCAAACTCCTTGATTCCAGCCCGGAGCCCCCTCTTGCACCCCAAACCCTTCATCCCCAGCCCCACCCCAGAGTCCGCACCCCCAACTGGAGCCCTCACCACTTCCCATACCCCAAACCCCTGCCACACCCCAGTGAAAGTGAGTGAGGGTGGGGAAGAGTGAGTGACAGAGGGAGGGGGGCTGGAGTCAGTGGGGGGCAGAGAAGGGGAGGGGCGTTGGGGAAGGGGTGGAACGGGGCAAGGATGTTCAGTTTTGTGCAATTAGAAAGTTGGCAACCCTAGGTGTAGACCTAAGGTAAGGTCGACCTAAGCTATGTCAACTCCAGTTACGTTATTCACATAGCCGGAGTAGTGTAACTTAGGTCGACTTACCTACCTAAAGTAGACAAGGCCTTAGCGGTGCCTCCTAGCATATGCACTTCATGCCAGCACTGCACTCATTAGCCCCTGTGGTCACCCCATCACCACTACCTGTTCTTACAACCCAACATTCAGATCTTGATAATTATACATAGTAATGGTGTTAGGCTGATACAGCCTTTAGTGCTTTGCTGGCTGGATGCCATCTAGCCATCACCACCACATATTTGCTCCTTGAATCTTTTTTCTTCCTGCACCACTGCACAGGCAAAGCCAGGTTGTGCAAAGCTCCCTGGACTAGTGATTTGGCTGTACCCCTCCAAGCATGGATGGCTCCAATTCCAGAAGCAATAGAGAAGACTCCTGTCCAACTGAGTGGATCAGAGAAAGACAGTCTAAGGCAGATGGCAGTGGATTAACTCTCACACTTTGTTATTGAAATGCAGCCATTACAAAGTTCTCTAATGCACACAGTGCAAGTGGAAGACCCCCAATGAAGCATCCCTACAACTCTGTCACCCCCTACCTAGTGAGCAATTGAAGCAGCCCAAGTTTACCACTAGCAGAATTATACAGATAAGATTGTAACTGTAGTCTGGCATTGGGCTGTAATGGAGGTCAACTCACCCTGCTGAATGCAGAAGACATTTCAAGTTCCATTGGGGTGCTAGTCTGGGGAAACCAGGGATTGAATGAACACAGAGACAAGGGGCTTGATCCTGCCCCCACTGAAGTCAAAGGCAAAACTCTTATCAAGCTTTAATTGGTGCAGGATCAAGCTAATATTTCCCCAGGAACCAACAGAAAACAGTCTCTCTAGAATCACTGGGATGAGCAAGGAGTTGCTCCTTGCTCCAGGTGGGAGGTAGGGGCAGCATGAAGAGGTGCAATGGGGACCAGTCTGGATGCTCCAGATGCAGAGAATAACCCCTCATTCTTTAGGCAAATAAGGTCTTGGCTGTGTGGGACGCCCTCTTGGCACCCAGCAGTCCCTGCCTTTCACCCGTTCCTGGTCTAGTCAGAAGTGCCCTGAAGGGACCCCCACAGGTCCCTGATCGCAGCCACAGCATGGATGCTTACCTAGTCGCAGAAGCACACTGGACACCTCAGCCAGTCTGCCGCCAGGCGTGGGTGCACTGTGCTCTGGTTTGCTCCAGCCAATGCCAGCCCGAAGCAGCCGGGAATGTATGTAGTCTCTGCAGAGCACCTTGGCCTGGGATACCAGCTCCTTGTCAGTGGGAGACCGATCAAAAACCTCCATCACCTCCGCAGCAAAGACTGAGGAACGGCGTAGCACCTCCATCCCTGACAGCTGAGTTCACCGACTCAAGGTGTACCTATCTGAAGTTTGCCCCGAAGCCTTTGACAGTAATCTGTAGCTATCGTTTAAGGGAAATACACTGGGCTCGTGATTCGTCACAGTTCCCAGCAAGGTTCTTGAATTAACCTTCATTAGCTTTACCTGGTGGATAAGAGCATATGGAAATCCATCAGCTCACCCGGAAAGAAAAAGGAACACAGGGCCAGATCCCCCAGCAATCTAAATCATAGTGCCATGGAAGTCATTGCTGCTACACTGATCTACACCAGCTGAAGATCAGGTCCATTGAATCTTACAGTGAATAGGCCAAATCTTGCAGTCCTTAGGTGCCCACTGAGGGCAGTGTGGGAGTTTTGCATGAGTATGGATGGCAAGATTTGCGCTAATAAGATATTTTCTCTTTTCCCCCTTTAAGATTCAGCAGTTCTGAAATTAAATTTCAAAGAGACTAAATAGTTAGAATCTGGAAACAATTTTCAGAATATGTAGACAAGACCAGCTTGCTTCAATTAAATAATCTAGGAAATCAAACCAGAGTCCTACATTCAAGCTACAGTACCTCAAGCAGACACAGAGACACAAGAATTCTAGCACATCAGAATGTGGATGTTGAAGGAAGGAGATCACCTATACACTGTAAATACTGTGCTATAATAGTGTTTCAATTTTCAAATCTCCCACCATAAGGATCTTCCTTATCCTCAGAGACAAAAGCTTCTTGTTTAGTGCAATCCTAGATTAATTTGTGTTTGTGACTTCTTTAAACGATACACTCTACCAGCTTTTTCTCCCAAGCCTTTCAACTGCAATTGTCTCAGCAAAGTGGAAAAGCAGAAGCCAGTAGCTACAGTAATGACAGGTTTCAGAGTAGCACCGTGTTACTCTGTATCCGCAAAAAGAAAAGGAGGACTTGTGGCACTTTAGAGACTAACAAATGTATTTAAGTATAAGCTTCCGTGAGCTACAGCTTCATCAGATGAAGTGAGCTGTAGCTCACGAAAGCTTATGCTCAAATAAATTTGTTAGTCTAAGGTGCCACAAGTCCTCCTTTTCTTTTTACCTACAGTAAGAGACCTAAAATTCATTTAGAAGAACCTGAATGAAATCTTTGGGTCTGACATCAATGGAGCTGCAGGTGAGCAACACCCCTAAAAAAAAAAAAAAAAAAGAAAAAGACGAAAGTTTTAGTCAGGTGCCTATAGATGGGTTTGAGACCCTCATTTTAGGAACCCATATTTGAAAGTCTTTACCATAAAGAAAACCATGCCAAATTCTTAAAAACTTCCCAGCAAAGGACATATTTACCTCTCATGTTGCATTTCCTTCCTTTCAGTGATCTTTTGTCGGTTTCAGTTGCTTCTCACATTTCTTTGAGAGAACTGGTTCGAACAATCTGTTTTAGAATTTATAAAGATTATAAGGATTCTCCGCTCCCATACTCTGCTTGAGCTAGAGTGCAGCTGTTTGCTCTGTTCTTTATTCTCTCTCCATCTCTGCCAGCCTCCACATCCCGTCTGCACTCTACTAGGATCCTACCACTTGTTCTGCTGCTTTTGAGAGCTGGGGGCAGCCAGAGAAAGGAAAGCCTCTTGCTTTAACCTTGTAAGGAAGATGAAATAACCAGGGGCGGGGTTATGCAAGCCAGCTTGCAAGAATCTCCCCTCCCATTTTTTCCTCAGTTAAGGAGGCTCTAGGCAGTTGTACTGCTAGGTTAAGAGGGACTTTTTTCAGGATGTTCCAGCCACAGAACATTGCTTAAACAGGTGGCTGAGCTCCAGGAAGAGCATGCTCTGATGTACCACTGAGAACACTCCCAAGGAGAAGTATTAATCCCTGATTAAGGTGTATTCCTTGGACCGCTTTTTCAGAATCTGAGATAGTTATTTGTCCATAGAACCCAAAGTGCCAAATCATGGAACGCAGCACCTGGAGTGGGTGGCTGTGATGCTAGATTTTGAACAGGTTGTAAAGTTGAACTGTAAGCAACACAGGTGCTCAACAACACTGAGGTGAAACAGACCAGATCAGTTGTAATTCCCAAAAGCTTATTAGTAGAGCTGGTCAAGAAATTCAAAAGTGTCCAAACCAGGTCTGTGTCTCAAACAATCCCTGAGCCCAGCCAGTCTAACTGCAAATTTGGTTTTGCTTAGTGGGAGGGAGGAAGAAACCCACTGAATTTCTTGACCAGCTCTTCACCAAAAGAGATGTATATCTCGATAATATCTAGGCCAAGACCTAATGTATTCCAGGATTCTGTGGTCACAGAACCTACCATCTGCCCACCATTTGTTGCAGAATGTGGTCCAGAATATAAAGTGTTTTTTTAAAGTCATGTTTCTAGCCTCCAGGCATCAGTATAACTGAGGCAGTGTTGCCTTCTTTAATCTGCAGATAGCTTGAAAGAGTAGTCCAAGTTTAAATTGTCCCCATTAACTCAATGGTGCTCTGAAACAAAGGTGAAGATTTAGCATAGATATTGTTTAGTTGATCATTCAACCAGAATGCCAGCTAATATAATTACTCCACATTGCCTTCCACTTCTCAGATGCCAAAAGCCCCCCCCATAGCTGTCCTCTATCCATATGTCCAAGCTTCCTGCGCCCTCTTCAGTTTCTGCAATGCCATTGCGAGTTAAATACAGCAGTCTGTGGCTCATTGAAAAGTGACGGTGTCAGGGCTGTTTAAAGTAATTGGAATTTCATATCAAGACAGAGACAGATAATCTGAGTCTATTGAAGCAGCACCATAATTTCTAGTCTGCCACACAAGAACAGAGCACACCAATTCAGGGCCCTTGCAGTGGAATTTAAGACTAGTTTGCCACAGGATAGACAGGGCGTTGAAATAGATAAACATAGCTAGATATAGGTCTAGTCCACACTAGAAAAAGTTTGTTGGTAATAATATAAAGTCAACCCCCCTAGCATAGATGCATTTTATACTGGCAGAAAGTACTTATTATAAACTCCGCCAGTTCGGTGAGTGAAATAAGCACTCTTACACCAGCATAAAAGCATGTGTACACAAGACCTCTGCTGCAATTGAAGTAACTGACATTGCTCTGTTGGCAAAAGTCCTAAACCTGGCCTCAGATTACAAGAGAAGCTAACAATTGAAATTGAAAATAGGTTCCTAATACACTTCACTGAGCTTGGCTATTTCAAGAGTGAACCACCACATTAATGATGACGCTTCACATACCACGTAAGTCCCTACACTGGTACAAAGGGTTGGGCCAAGGACAAGTTACAAATCCAACTTTCCTATCTTTAGACAATGTGTCTTGCAGCCTTAATAGTTAAAAGTCACTATTTAGTCAGCAAGGTCACTTACATTTTTGAATAAGATTTTTCATTCAGCAATGGAAGTCTCATTTAAGCTCATTGTAGCCATTATTGTAAGTCACAGAAATACCCTGACTTCTCTTTGATATTAGCCTGTTGTTCCCATTTTTACATACACAAACTTATAGAGCAATTCCAACAGAAACAATGCACTTGCTGTGGAATGTATACTGGGTCAGGGAGAACGCAACAATAAAAGCCAGTTTCTACTGGGGGAAGCCTGGGTTTTAAGGTTCAGTTTTTGGAGCACGAGACTGGCATTGTGAACATTCCTGTTAGGCCAAGGACTGGTTCAGTCACTCCTCTGCCTGCTACAGTTGTACATTTAGAGGACTGACAGTTGTTTGGCCAAACAATATTTTAGTTTGATTGAGACCCCCATTAAACTAATGAACTTAGCTCCTTAGCTCCTCTGAGTTTGCTGGTTACCTAGGCATGTGTTTGTAAACATGCTCTCATTCTTGCAACTGCCTCCTCCTGCCTGATTCATTGAATATACTTCAGTCCAGTGTTTGTGAAATCACCACCCATCATTATGGAAGCAATTATGATGTCACAGACTCTGGACTGATACCACTAAATTAATGGACTGGAGGAGGAGAGGAGGCAGCTCGCTTCACATACAAGTATTTTGTTAATTGTTAGTGACAAGAAGACACAGTAAATGAAAATGACTGTTTAATAGGGCTTTGGCAAAATATTCAGGTTTTCTGAACTGTTGCTTTCATTCTTCAAGGGCCTGATCAAAAGCCCACACAGAATTCTTATTTATTCTTTGTATTGTGATAGCACCTAGCACCCCAGTCATGGACCCAGGACCCCATTGTGCTGCACTGTATAAATGCAGAACAAAGAGACTGTTCCTGCCCCCAAACAACTTACATCTAAAGTAAGGGCTCCTGCAGACTTCAACAGTCTTCATGTTTTAGAGCT